>NW_027315723.1:41188990-41706490 GCF_026437365.1 Eucyclogobius newberryi
CAGCTGTGCATGAGCACTGGACAGACTGGGGGCGCTGGTGATGGTTCAGCAACAGCTGTTGTGTGTTATAGACTGTCATCGCAGTAATGAAGGAGGGGTTAACTCTGGCACAAGTCTTTGGTTGGATTCAGAGCTCATGTTACTTGTGTTTTACTTAAGATGCAGCAGAGATGGTAATCTTGGATGAACTAAGAAAGAGTAGATGGGAAAATGGGGTTGTACATATTATGGGCTGGTTGTTCCTGAAAGTGATGTCATCCTCAGATCTTTTGATGAAGAAGAAAAAAAAAATCTCCTATTCCAGATAAAATAGTTAATTTCTAGCACTGACAGATAAACCGTTGGACAAATATAAAGAATGATCTGCAAGTTAAATACAAAACACAAATGGTGGTGAAGAATTGTTTGCAATTGGCCATAAAAAAATATATGTATATAAAATAATAAAATGCCAGTTTGATGGATTTGTGAGAAACTGGATTTGTGTGAGTAAAGGAATCAGAGTGTTGTGATAGTGATTTCTGGCCTACTGCTTTTGAAAAGAAGGCACAGTTTCATTAGCCAGGCTAATCAGATCACACCTCACCCTAAAATAATCATGATATAGATGGGGTAAAAAATGGAAGTACAATGGACAGCTTTCAGTTGTATCAATGTTTGGAAAAAAATAACATGATTGTGATTATGATGATTATTATGTATGCTTGATTGGACAGAACCGACTTAAACATGAAATTGTGAAGAATCGGAGAAGACATCTTAAAATGCTGAGGCTAGCACAGCCGGCCATAAGACTATAACTGCACAGCCAAAATTGTATTCTAACACAGAAAACATTAACCTTGCACAGCATGACATTTTTGCATTATCTGTGAACCCATCTTCAAATGGGATGGGTAACAAACCCCTGGTTTCATAACAGCTCCGGTGCCACATCTTAACAGTTCACTGGATAACAAGTTCTAGCCTGCGAGCTTGAAACGGTCCTCCTTCCATAAGAACAGTCCCAGGCTCATTTCCCTGTATGAGTCTCTCCGTTTCTGTGCGCGGCGTTAACAATACCATCCCTAATCTTCAACCTCCCTCTGTTCTGTTTGACCTCAAATCCAGCGGTGGATGGGACCAATTTGATCAATCACAGTGTGACTGTGCATATGTGGGTGGGAGAGATGTCAGCGCTTTTCTCTTTGAAATTGATTCCGCAAATGGAGATATCCACCCAAACCCAAAACATGCACAATTGGATAAATCCTCCAGCTTGTCCTGACTATCTAGATGTCCCAGTGGCCAAAGCAAGGGTCAAATGCAGAGGACAAATCTCCCTACGATGACAATAAAGAGTAACTTAACCTAACCTTGCTCGCTCCGCATCATTCTGCCTGTGATTTCCTGATCACTTTAAACGATAACAACCCCAGATCAATAATGAGCAGGACCCCAAACGTAAAACATAAATCCATCAGACCTTTGCGCCAGGTGAGGAAAATGGAGAAAGGAACTTGTAATTAGTTGCATATTCTGGCATTTAATGATGAACTAACTGTTACAGCTTAACTCTGTTTGCTCTTTTTTAACATTTGTGTGAGATAGCCAACACTTGTTGAGGTGATTTGGATCAGATTCAAACATATTTATTTCATGAACAACCCATAAAATCCAAAATGCTTGAAGCACAAGGATGAGTTGAGTCTCTTTTTAGATCCTATCAGTGCTGCATTGGGAGACCATTGTTCCCAAACGTGCCTTTACCTAGGTTTACATTTACTCAAAGTGACTTCATCCCTGTCTCGCTCTGTCATTTAGATTTCTGTGATTTGTTCCAGTGCCAAGTTTACAAAGTGAGTTTCGTGACCACCTGCGGACCAACATCTTCAGCTGCATGTCCAGACAAACGCCTGCTTCTTCAGAACTCTTCACCTCGTCACCACACCACTCCTGAACATCTACCTTCGCTCACATCCTTTTCGTCTCTCATGGGAACTCCTCGGCTGTTCAATCGAGCCGCTGTTTCACCTCTCAGCACCGACCACAGCGGGGTCAAAGCCCGGGGTCAGAGGTCACAGGATCACAGGGCCGCACAATGCTACAGATTGTTGATTGTTGATGCTAGTGGACGGTGAAGTGGGCTGGGCTGAGAGCGTGTTTGCATTGCTTTGATTCTCTGCATAGTTTTCTGTTGTCGGAGTTTGAGGATTTTTGCAAACTTTGCTGACATTTTGATAACCTGGCAAGGCAAACTCTTAGATTGTTGGAGCACTTCCCTTGTGCTTGAATCGTGAAGTTCCAGTGATGTGATTGTGATTATTTCAAAATAAATTAGTGCTACCACTTCTTTATTTGGCCTGCTGATTTCTTATTGGTTGCACGTTGGTCCATTGTCCATGAGAAAGTTTAGTTGTTTGAGGATTCACCCATTCAAGGTTCAATACTTGCTTCCACCAATGTCCTACATTGTTGTATGAATGGGTGAATTGTTCCTTGATAAATTGGTAAATTGCTTTGAGCGCCCAACAGAGGTAGAAAAAAATTTTTAAATATGGATTGTTTGTGAGGGATACTTTACTGTAGTTTATTTTCAGAGAAACCTTGTCCTGATTTGGATTGAGAGTACCTAAAACACTCGTCTAAGTGCAAACTTAATTTAATTTAGGTAATGCAGTTCATTTTTAACTGTTAATTGACAATGGAGGTGATTCCAATCAAAACAACATGAGCTTATTTGTCAAATAAATTGTTTCTTAATCATAGGATAAGTAGCGATTTGCTTAACAGTGTGAAACTACAAACAGTTAGTCGTTCTCTGTCAGAGGAGGGACGTGACTGGCTGGACCACCAAGCTGAGGACACTTGATGGACTGCAGGCCTGTGGAGCTGGTGTTGAGGGGGATTTGAGTGCAGTCTTTGAGGGTAAATTGAATTTCCTCCCCCCCTTTGGCCCTTCGTTGCTGCTTAGAGAGTTTAGGCCTGTAGGATGGAGAGGTGCTCTTGAAATCTGCACTGGTGAGAAAGTGACGAGCCATGATTCAACTCCAAAGGAATGTGTCCGTCTGTGCTAATCTGACACTATTGTTCTAGTGCACCAGGTTTTGGATCACAATTTTAAATGACTTCAGAATATCTAGCTTTGAGAATATTTGACGTGTTTGAATATAGTTTTCATATTGGTTTTAAGTTATTTCTAATTAGGTATTCCTTTTTAGTTCCAAACTAAAATAATTGGATTGTATAGTGATTGCAGACAGTCCAATTGAAATTTATAGAATATCAGTGGATTGATTCGCAGAACACTATTTATTTCTTGACAATTTATGGACACACACTTCATGTACTATCTACAATAGTCTCCTGACCAAGCCTAATGCACCATCTGGAGACCTGTCCCTGGCCGCCTCACTGTGGCCCCTCCTGCTGTTGAATCCGTAACTGACTCTCAGTTTTACGACTCCGTAAAACTGATGAAGTTTGCGGATGACACCACCCTCATGGGGGCTCATCTCGGACCGGGATGAGTCTGTCTACAGGAGGGAGGTGGACCGGCTGGTGTCCTGGTGCAGAGGTAACAACCTGGAGTTCAACACCCAGAAGACAGTGGAGATGATTGTGGACTTCAGTAAAGTCACAGCCCCCCAGCCCCCCCTCACCATCTCAGACTCCCCCACTGTGGACTCCCTCTGCTTTCTCAGCACCACCATCAACCAGGACCTCAAGTGGGAGCCCAACATCAGCTCCCTCATCGGGAAGGTCCAGCAGAGGATGTACTTCCTGCACCAGCTGAGGAAAGCCAATCTGACAGCGGAGATGATGGTGCAGTTCTACACGGCCATCATCGAGTCCATCCTCACCTCCTCCATCACCGTGTGGTACGCTGGAGCCACAGCCAGGGACAAACAGAGACTACAGTGCATTGTGCGCTCTGCTGAGAAGGTGATCGGCCACGGACTTGCATCTCTGCCGGACCTGTACGTCTCCAGGGCTCTGGGATAAGCAGGTCGGATCACAGTCGACCCTTCTCACCCTGGACACGGACTATTTGAGCCCCTCCCCTCACTATTTTAGCCACTCCCCTCAGGCAGGAGGCTACAGTCCATCCGGACCAGAACAAGAACATTTTCTTTCCCACTGCTGTTGGACTCATGAACACTTAACACCTGGCACTTTCACTATTATTCAAGCCAATAACCATTCATTGCAATGCTCATTTATTGCAATATTCTGAACAACTCTAAATTGTTCAGACCATGTCTATTTTATTTTATTTGTAAATTCACTTTTTAATACATGCCTATTTTTAATATATTTTTCTATTATTATTATTATTATTATCATTATTCATTGTTGTATTTAGCACCTTAATGCTAAAGCAAGTTCCTAGTTTTTGAATGCTGTTCTTTGACAATTCTGACCTTTCTGATTCTGATTCTGATTCTGATTCTGATTCTGATTCTGATTCTGATTCTGAGAGGTTCCTACTGCTGCATTGCAGGATGTGTCAAATACAGGAGAAATTTGCCCTATATTTATACTGCGTAAGTATTGTTTGAGAGTACACTTTTGCTTTTGTTGACAGTTGCTTCATGTTTCGGTTAACACAAGTCATAGGACATTAAAATATGTAACTTGAAATAAACTTAAGATAAATGTGTTTACATTTTCAGCTTTAAATTAGTAAAATGCTTATATAGTTATTATTTCTTGCTTTTTATATGTACATCTTATGAAATATGAATTACGACAGGAGTTTGCCTGTGTGAATTTAGAAATCAAAATTCAGAAACTCTAACAACTATAACACACCAAATGGGCACCTTTACCTTAACCTAATTGGAGATTGCAGCACAGCACTGACTAATGCAATACCAGGATTAAACCATGTTATGAGCTGGGTGTGCAATTAACTAATACAGTTCATTAGGATCACATTCTACATCCATCAGCATCACTATCTGGTCCTGCTCTTCTTATCTCTGAGTGTCAGATGCACTCACTCTTACATTCATGGGTCCAGATAGAGGATAAGATCTTTTGTACGCCCCTCAAATATCAAACATCCTCTCAGATTAATGACCCATGCAATTATATATATATATACAATCTGTATAAACAACAACGTGAAAAAATAACAACAAAAAACCCAAGTGTACCTGGCATTAATTAATAATAATTTACCTTTTTATGGTATTTATTTATTGAGAAAACACTTCTTTATTATGCACTACCGGTATCTTTAATAAATATACTGCATATGTACACCATACGGACACATCAAAACTGACTGTTACATTGGGTTAAATTAATCCAATTATCCATCAAGCTGCAGTAGACGACTCAGGAGAGGACCACTGGTTAAAAGGGGTGGAGTTTAACTCATAAAGAATGTTAATCACTCCTCTAGTGTTTGAAATGCCCTGGTGTGTATTTGTTTGTTTGTTTGTTTGTTTGTTTGTTTGTTTGTCTCCTGAGCTGAATGGTGTGTAGAGTGAGGTGCTGTGAGCAGATAACAGCCTGATGGATTAAAGACTGTCTGAACATGTAAGAAGAAGAAGCAGGATTCGACCCTTGTAAGGGGAGTTTACTGACTAGATGATGGGAGGAGGAGGCGGAGTACTCAAGTAAAAGTACTACAGAATCCCTCAAGTGGAAGTGAGAAGCAATGATTGGTTGTAAGTATCCAATGGAAAAACTTAATGGCAGTTTGGATGTGGTTTACCTCGGTAGCTAACATTTGCTACTTGCATGTAAAATGACAATAATAACTTAAAACTAAAAACATACACATCTTGGAACAATTATACAACAGAATAAAAAAAACGTGCATGTATATTACTATCAGCATATCTTTAGAGATAATAAGAAAATACTTAGCATTGTTCCATAATGACATTTCACCAGCACTACACCAGAAATGATGACTGACACTGTTGTTTGTGGACTGTTTCGGTGGTTGATAGTTTGATCCATGCTCCCACTAGATCATCCTTCCATTGAGCCCAAGAGCAAGATACTTCCTCCTCTGTACGCTGTGTTATGTGTGCCAATTGGCAAGTGTGAAGGTTTTTAGCGAGGTAAAGAGGTGATGTATGTGACCAACCAAAGCCATTAGCTGCACCAGTGGACCTTCAGAACAAATTTCAGAACAAAATGTGTGTTTGTTGTTTATTTATTCTCAAAGACACAAATCCAGTGTGATGTATTTATCAGTGTAAGCAGCTCATGTAAACAGTCTGTTCACCTCCACATCAGCGCCACACACCCCTCTCCCCCTCGCTTTCACACACTCGTTCTTCATCATCCCTCTCACTCTCTCTCTTTGACAGTCAGCTGTAAAATGCAGGAATGTCTTTTAACTGTGAGATAATATTTTTACAGTAGTGCTGACCACTTTATCATACACAGATGCGTTGGTATGTGTGTCCTCCAGAGGAACTAGGGTTGGCCGTACCTGCTTTCCAAAACCCAATCTTGTCAGCTCTTGGAAGCTAAGCAGAACAGTCCTGGTCCTCAGATGGGACAGAGGGTTAGGGTTAGCAAGACACTTCGCCCACAGTGTAAGGGCTTTGAGTGCCTTGAATGTGGAAAAGTGCTATATAAAAGAGAGGCATGTCAGATAGACAAACATGCTTTATTTGGGTCTAATATTATGTATTAAACGATACTATATGTAGTTAACACCTGTGTGCTTGCCTCAACATGCACGCAGTTGTAATGAAGGTGAGTAAGGCAGAAATGCAGCAATGACTTATGGACTTGACTTAAAAACATCACAATAGATCTTCAGCTCGCTACCTATGACAATATAAATCTGGAAAAGAAGCTGAACACAAATCCAGGTATGTTTTTGACGAGGGAACAATGTTAATAACAAGGTTAAAATGTCATAAATTTGAAGAATATGATTTATTTAAGTTTAAGTATATGTATTTCCACTTAAAGCGGAAAAAAAGCATTTCTTTGGAATTTGTTTGTCAGAACTTTCTTTTCACTCGCACCAAACTTCTCCCCATCCCGTCCCGCTCATGTCTTCAAAGAGGCCTTCTGCTTTATTTGTACACATATCCATCACACATCACTTCTCTCTTCGTGACTTCCTCTCCTCTATCCTTCCCACCTCGCCTCGCCACACAACCTCGCTCCCGAGTTCAGAGGTCATCGGTCAGGGGTCAGGCCCAGAGCCAAGTAACAATGTCCAGACGCCCGGTGACCAGGAGGGAGGAAACTGTCCGTCAGTGGCCAATCTGAAAACAATTTGAATTCATTAGGGCATTTGAGGGCGTCCGCGTTGATTTCCGATCCCCCCCGAGCGTTGGATCAGCCGCTGTGGCAGGAGGGCAGGGGACACAGGGTGGCCATAATTATGCACTCACTCATCCCATTGACTCCTCGTTTGCACATTTGCTGATTCATGTATTCCAAAGTTATTGACTTGGATTTGATCCAGCTGTCTCCTATCAGGGGATGGGGAAAAGCTCAGTGGTGTGTGTTCTGCTCCTCCTTTGTGTAAAAGACCTATAGTGTCCGGGTAAATGAACAACAGCGCGAGAGGACATTAAGGACAATTAAGAACAAACTCCATTTTTAATAGAACCCTCAACCATGCCCTTATGTCTTTCTCAGATTATCATTTTAAATACATGTTTTGTTTGGGGTGTTATGGAGGATTCAGTCTTTTTTTGCTCAAATGGATCACCGGCTCTCTATAGTGATCTACAGCTCTTTATAGGCTCTTTGTTGTGCATTTTAGATCAATATCCATTCCAAAATATAAAATAATGATCACGGGTAATAGATAATAACAACAACAACAACAACAACAACTATAACTGAGACATTTCCAACTCTGCACAGATAATTTTACAGTTTTTTTAGTCCAATCTAAATGGTTTCAATCCCCAGTGCACCAGCTCTATTTGTGTGAAAAGGTGAATCAGAATTTCATAAAGTGGTTTGACTCCATGTAATGCCAATATGAAGTTTGGAAATAATAATATAGAACCTTTAACATGAATTATTGGTCACTTTCTCCATGAGCTCGCACAGAAACTCTTTCACGTTTGACTGTGACCCTTGTTTACTCCTCTCCACCCATGTTTAGTATATGACTCAGGCTTTCCACTGCTACCACCGGGGGTTCTGTCAACTTCTTAAACCACCCAACCACCTTCCTCTTTGCAGAATCCTGGGTTTGTTGGCCCTCTGTTCCCATATGACTCCTTTAATTGTAGCATGAAATGAGATTTAAACATGGGCCTGATAATAGTTGTGTCTATGCAGGAGTAAGCGTTCAAAAAGACCCTTGATTCCCCAGCAGCCTTCTTATTATCCTCTCAAGCCCAAAGCCACAAGGATCCAAAATGGCCACCCTCTTGTTTCAAGCCGTGCCAGTTTCACTGTGACTCATGGAGGTTGCATATAAGGAGAAAGGAGCCATGTAGTGCTTGTGGGTTGTTTTTGGAAAGGTTTTAAATCCTAATTCATTGCTACTGGATTATGAGAACGATCAGAAGTATAAAATGGAATATTGATCAATATTGAAGTGTAAATGCGAGACACTGCAAGTGAAACTCATTATAGATATAATTTTGAAACTTCTGCATTTAATAAGATAAATGTAAAGAAATATAGTTTTTCATCGTGTAATGTCTTCCTATAAATATAAGGCCTGTTATGTGTAAACATGTGGGTCATATAAATCTGAAATATCGATAGAGCCAGGTTTTGAGTTCTTGACATATTCATGTAAATGAGGTATAACTGAAAATGAATGAAAAACATTGCCCCTTTTTGTTCATTTAAAACTGTAATATATCATACTTAGCTCTCAATAAATCATTCTATATGATTAGTAAAAATCTTGTCCAATAAAAAAACACAAAAAACCTTGGCTGCTATTAGCAGGGCACAACATAAACTGAGAAAACACACAACACAAAATGAGAAACTCATTCAGCTTTCTGAATGGATGATTTGCTTGAGAACCAAAACACAGAAATTAAACTCAGTGCATTCACGTTTGGCTGCGCGTCGTCTGGATGATTGACAAGAGCTGCAACGGAGGCGGAGCTAAAAGTCTGCTGTAAAGACGAACAACAACTTCAAAGTGGTTGAAATAGCTTTTTCTCACACTCATCGGTGACAACAAATTTGACAAAATAGTCAACTGGAAACTTAATGAAGATAATCATGAGCCTCAGAGGTCAGGCATTTGAGCCACAGAAAAAGATAAACAAACGGAAACAAACGGAAAAACAAATGTTCAATGCTTAAGCATGGTAAATAGCCTAGTAAATAAATAAATACGCTTTGTATTATAATTATATTCACGCTTTCAACTTGTGACGTGAGAGCAAGTCGGGGTAAAGTTGAACGCAAACCTTCAGATCCTCGGGGATCAACACCGATCGCATCTGCGCAGGTCTTGCTTATGCCGAATGTGCCTATTAATTACTTATCAGAATGTTTATACATTGTGAAAAATTAATAATAATTTAAAGAAAATATGATTGTTATAGCTATGTAGATATCTTAAAGTTGCCCATATGTATAGACAACTCAAATTTGGCTTACAGTAACCAATATATTCGGAAATATTCACCACAAGAGGATTTATCTACCAGAATACATTTGGAAGTAAGTTTTAGAGTAATCCAGTTTTAAAGGGACAGGGGTGACATCTTTCCTCTTTGCGGTGACACTTAGACTGTGAGTCCAGATGACTACAACTGAACCTTTTTCTACAAGTGTCATATGCAATTCAATGTATTATTGTAATGCCCAAACTACAACAGCTGTTGCCTCGAGGGGCGACAGTGAAAAACAGATTAAAAAATGTTCATAGGGACTTGTCCCAACATCCTGTGTCCTTAGACAAATGTCCCAAACTCTCCTGTCCTTAGACCCTCCTTGTCAGCCAGGAAAAAACACCAAACCTCATTGAGAAAAAGTAGAAACCTGGAGGAATTCCACAGTGAAGAGATCAGACTCCCTCAAACGGACAGACGGACGAGAGATAGAGAGTGGAGCTGGAGCCACTTCAGGAGGAGAACCAGTTCTTCAGGAGGAGAATCAGTTCTTCAGGAGGAGAACCAGTTCTTTGAGGCAGATGAAGAACCTTTCATATGGAGTAGAAACCGTTTCTCCAGGGAGTTGAGGAGCATCTGGATCCACAGGTCATTGATGTGCCTGTCCCACTCCCGGCGGGAAGTGGAAGAAGAAGAAGAAAAAGACTATGAACAGATTTGCAAGTTAAATTAAATATTAAATATTGTTTATGTAATCCAAAGCAGAGGATAGTTGTCATTGACATCGGCGGAGACAGGGCCTGACTTTAGGGCTTGAGCCCCGTATCCTTTTCCAAAAGGCCCTGGACTTTTAAGTGATTAGTTCAACCGGTAGAGCACTGGGTTTGGATGCAGGGGACCAGGGTTCGCATCCAACAGTGGGTTGACTTTAATCATGTTCTTTTCATATTTAAATGTTTTAAAAGTGAAACGTGTCATTGTGCAGGTGTAGAACTGCACCATCATCTGCGCTGGCAGATAAATGGGCCTTCTTGATGAGGGAGCTGATGATGGGCTCCCACATGAGATCCTGGGTGATGGTGGTGCTGAGATCAGCGGAGGTAGAGAAGTTTATTATCAAATTATAGAACAGTCTTGAAAGACAAAGCATAAAAATATCTCCATCAAGAAGGACAAAACACCGGCAACAGACAAAACAGAAATGCAATCTTGAAGTTGATCATTGGAGCCATCGCTTTTGTGATTTGTCTTAATCTACATACATCTGATGTCCCCAATCATTTTACAACAAACGCCATTCATCAATTAAAAGATTATTAGTTTCTCTGACAAATATTTGACTGCTCAGGGTGGACCTGTGTTTAAACTCTTTGTCATTTGTCCCGTTCACTAAGACCTGTATAGATTAGATGTTAAACCAGTCCACAGGGGAATACGCTCAAACAATACTGATCAATGCACATGTTTTATGCAACTGAACTAGCTGGAATTAGCTGGAATTTGCCTGAAGTGAAAGTGAATCTAGTGGAATAGTACAAGAAATGTAATATTTTAGCATATTTCTGGCCCCAGTCTTTCTGCAAATAGAAGTGTGTCTGTCTTTGACCATCTGCAACCAGTCCGTCAGTGGGAGGACGATCTCTACTTTTTCCCAAATGGTTTTGTGGTTTTTCCTTTGAGAAGAGAGAAGAAGGGTCTAAAGACAGGGAATTATGGGACATTATCCATTATCCTATGAACTTTGTTTATGTTTGTCATCTTTCAATGCAACTGCTGTTGTGATTTCGGGTGTTGCAAAAATAAATTGAATTGAATTGAAACTTTCAGGATCACGTCATCATGCACAAGCAGGCCCGGTTCCAATGGAACTAAATGGAGGAGGAGCTCCCCGTGTGGAGCCCATAGGTCATCTCCGCTAGAGGTGAGAGATATAATGAAACATTTATGATATCACAATTGTTGTTTTGGAGATATGTGAAATTAGAATATAATGTCTATAATTGCAATTATTAAAAGCACCTAAAAAAGAGACAGAAACGTCAGCAAAACAAGGGTATTATTTGTGTTAAATTGTATGGTCCATTCACAATGTATGCTCCACTAGAACCAAGACAATAAAGGCAACAATTTAGCACAGTCATGATGAATATTGTATGAATATAATATTAAGATAATGTAAAAGAATACATAAATTGCAGTTAGTTATTTATTTGTCAATATATTGCCCAGCCCCAATCTTAACTCAAAATACTCCAATCAAGTTTGATATCTTCCCTTCCATTCCATTTTTGCCAAAAAGTGTTTGGCAGCAGGTTTCTTGCTGACTGCATAGGAGTCATTGCATCTATCGACCTGTTTGTTCTCAGGGGGCCGGTCAGCCGGGCAGCGGGTCAGGGGCAGGGCTGAGGTGACAGTGATGTGCACTTCAAATGGAGGGAGGGACCTGGAGTGGACACAGGAGGGGAGAGGGTCAGGAGAGGAGGGTGAGCGCCAGTGTATTTGATCAGTGAGTATTTGATCATGTCGGATGCAAGTCGTCACTACAAAGAGATCCTCCTTTCAACAGCCCTGCTCCTAATCAACCATTTACCAGGTGAGGTTCATGTGATGTAACACTAAGGTCATAATCAGATTGAGATGGGAATATTATCAATAATATTTAACAAAAATAAGCACAAAAGACACAATAGGAAAACGCTTACATAACATAAAAGGCATCACTTAACGACATTTAGCTTTAACTTTAACGTTAACATACAGCACTGGCATAAAAATGCACAAATAAACACAAATCAAATAAAATTTATTTATGAAGCACAATTCATACAAACCGCAATTCAAAGTACTTTACAATGTTTAAAATACAATTAAATAAATAAAAACACAATGCAATTTATAAAACTATAAAACAATGTACGTCAGAGTAAATAAATAAATAAAATTAATGTGGTATTTTAAAATATCAAAAACCAGGTAAAAGTATGTCAGTCATAGGCGCGGCTAAACAAAACAGTCTTTAGCTTAGATTTAAACACAGCCGGGGTGGGGGGCCTCTCTCACAACTTCGGGAAGGCTATTCCAGACCTTTGGCCCATAGCACAACTATTGAAATATGATTAAAAAAAATCTCAAAGCATTATAAAATGACAGATATTAAAACACATTTAAAAAGAGGGCAAATTAAGTCAAAGTAAACACATAAACTAGAGAAGGGCCAAGTCACAGAGTTGATGAGTGGAGAAATGGTGAGCCACAGAGCTGCACAATTTAGATAAGGGTCTCCCAAATGTATCAGACTGGAACCTCCAAAATAATCGTAAAGCCAACACGGGACCCCCACTGCAAAAACAAATGATCTGATGATCATTAAGAGTCTGTTCATACTCAGTGGTGTGTATTGCCCTCCTGAGTCAGAGGAGGACACGATCTCGGCCCACACTGTCACTCTAGACCCTGGGAACCCTGTGCATGTGCCTGTGTGTTATCCTGGCATCAGCTGAGGCTCCACAGCAGAAACCGGCTCAGCTCATACTGAACGCTCGGCACGCTGACACTAACCCACAAGTATGCGCGCTATGCCTTCTACTCCTTCCACGCCGTTACATCCTCTGACCTGACATTTGGCTGTGATAAGAGGAAAGCCTTCAAACCCACACATATCCACTGCAAATTCCTACCGTCAACACAGGACCTTGAACGCAAACGCCCACACATAACCAGCACAGTGCGCCAATACCCAGCTAGCTGTGAACAATGCAGGGATTCAAACTCTGAATGCATGCGGCCCATTCACAGTTGCTATCGCTAACATCTGCAATGCTAATCGCAGAACGAATGACAAGTTTTGTTTTTTCCCGCGCATGGTGCTGTGGCGTAGGAGTTGCATCAAAAGCGGCGGGATCCAAAGAAGTTGGGCCGCTCAGCTGTGCGGAGAAAGCACGGTTCTGAATGTGATACATGTCATTGGAAAAAATGTGTGCAGCATTTGTGTGCGGTGCGAAACGGAAGGGGGGAAGAGGGGAGGCAGCTGGAGGACAGCAGGGTTTGATGGAGGAATGCCTGTGATAAACTATGGTCGTTAACAACCAATGAATGACTTAGAACGGAGTTTATGACGCTCCTTAATAGAAACATAAAATTCCATTATTTGTCCTTCAGTTCTGTGATCTGATACCATTGTACCATACATCCAGTTAGCCACCATTGTGATATCATCCAAAAGCACAAACTTTTTACATTTGAGAATTTTGTTCATTTTAGCACATTGAAACTGTTTTTTACATAATCATGCGCCACCACTGTTTTCTGGTTTGGCCGTCAGACGTCAAGACTCTCTCAGACCAAACACCAGAGCCTCTGTGAGTGGGGACTGTGCGGTTCCTAACACCAGAGCCTCTGTGAGTAGGGACTGTGTGGTTCCAAAGCACAGAACATCTTTTGGACAGTCCAGCTTCTCCTCTGCTGGAGCCCGACTGTGGAACTCACTCCCCACACATTTAAAAGTGCAGACTGACATGAGCACCTTTATTAGGTGTTTGAAACTGTGGCTGAAATTAGGACAGAACTATGCACATGGAGATGTATACAGACATTTAGTCTGTACATTTTGTATTGTTTTAATTCTAAAAGCCTCCTATGGACAGATGTTGAAAATTAGCTTATTTTGCTATAACACTTAAAACATTGCATCTGGTTCGTCCAATAATGCCATGTCCATATTAAATAAATGAATACAGATCTTAACACATATACACTATAGAATAAAATGCCCTCGAAATCAATGAACCTTTGTCGGCATTGACACCAGCACAAACAATTTAAACAAATCATGATAGAAAAGCAGTGGATATTTTTTCAGCTGGGAAAAAATAGCTTCAGGTCCTTGCTGAATCAGAAAAAAAGAGGAACACAGAGAATGAAGTAAGTATGCCGCAGTGGGAATACTTACTGTAGTCAGGGGAAAACAGGGGTAGTCGTAGCAATGGTGTCTATATTGCAGGAGAATAAAGATTTTGCTCAAACATGCAACAGGGTAAATGAGAAGAGAAACATTATAATTATGACATGGTTAAAAGCTCTGCTCTTAAAAGTATATTTTACATAATACATCTCCTGTAAAGGCACACTATGTAACTTTTCGAGTTGGGGTCCACCACCTGCTTGTCTCCATAGAGGTGTGACTGCTTTGCCTGAATGGAATGGAATGGGATTAAACAGATCTTTGTTGATGTTTTGTAATTCTAAAAACAATCTTGTGCATTCTTATTGTGAGCTTGAAACAAAGAAAAAAAAATGAATAAATGATTGGACACTGCTATAAACAGAAAGTCATTGTTATCAAAGGAGTCTTCCCCCAAATAATCCACATTAAACCAATACATAGCTCCAGACTCATACCACTGCTCTGTGGAGGTAGCAGGCACTTCCTCCTCAACAGCTGGCCCCTTGTCCGTGCCCCGTGCTGGGGTTCGGCTCCCGTAATCTCCCCTGAGCCCTTCCACATGGGGCAGGCAGCCGCAGTGTCGCAGCCCTGTTTTCTCTGCCCTCCGACAAAGAAGAAAAGCTGATTGTGTGAGAAGGGTGAGTGTTTAGATAGGCGCAGTGTGTCTGAGTGTGAAAGGGTGTGCGAGCATGAATCAGTCTTTTGAAAGAGCTGAGCTGGAGTTTGAACATCACCACAGACTTACTTTGTGCTGCAAGTTAAGAAGAAACATGTCTTTATAGGTATAATTGTTTTTAGTTTTGGCGAGAATGTGCATCAAATGGTTGTCCTCAGATAATTTTGATCACTTTTAGGAATGTAGTCAAGATGTAGAGTTCAGTTGGGTAAAGTAGCCAAAACTACTACTGTCTGGACATAACTGATCATTTTAAGTGCCTGTTATTGGAAGAACAAACTATCTAATAATGCACAAACAATTAAAAACAAATCATAACTGAAGGAGTGGTGCAAGAAACACAAATGTTCATACCGTTTGATATCATGTGTCACTAGTGACTTACTCAAAATGGGAAGAGGAACCAAAACTTTTACGCAAATCATTTTATTCATGATTTTGCTTTACTACTTTTACAATTAAAATATTCCTCTGGCGGTGCAGCCTCACGTGTTTTTGCCAGTGAAAATATGGGATTTAGTGATGCTGTAAAAAGTTGCCGTTCATAATCCGGGCCCCTTCATGATCGGGAGTACGTAGCTGGAGGTTTAACCAGCTGGGCCTGTTTCAGGTTAATGTGGGAAAAGAGGAAGCTTCCCATTCAGACAGGAAGAATACAGCTCTGCACAGAAAGGATTTATCCAAGGGTCATCATGCATTTATAATTTGCATTTATTTGAAACTAATTATACTTCAACCTGGAGGGACTCACATGAATATGTGATAGAAGATAATTAACAATAAATTATTCCTTTTCAAAGTCAGCACCAAATTTCAACTTTTTCCACTTTTCTTCACAAACTATGTAAAAGATTTATTCTTATTTACCACAGGTATTATCACCAAACAATGTAGTAAAACATGCCACGTGCACTTGCATCAAGGCAAGCTTGTCTTGACGTGTAAGTAGCACAGTAAGCCCAGTAGTACTACTGAAGCTGTAATATAAGTTATCATTGAATGAAGTACATGCAATACCTCTCCATCTTCGCCTCTAATAACCTCTGCCTGAATGCTGCACTCTAGGTGCCTTTGGGCACAGGAAGCTACCCTCAGACCAAAGGTCACCTGGGGTTATGTGGGGTCACCTGAGGCTGCCTCAGGCTCAGTGTGCGCTGATGGGGCACTGACGGCTCGTTAGGAGGTGTAATGGGCAGAGTAACAGGCTGTGGTAGAAGCGAGATGACTGAAACCTGAAGTCTAAAGAGCAGGTATTATGTTTTTAGTTGTATTGTTATTGGCCTTTGTTTTGGACCTCAAAATAATGTACGGAATGTGTAGAAAACCATACATGACTTTCCCTCATCGGGATTGGTGTTCGCGCTCCATCTACGGGCCACAAAGGAAATTGCCATAGATTAAAAATCAAAAGCTTGATTGCTCAGACATTAGCGCGCAGTTGTAACAAATGCAATTTGGTAGCAGAAATGTTCAAAAAGTGTCTGGCAATGTTGTTTTTGTGTTACTTGTAATGGCGGTCCAGGTAACCCGGACCTGCAACATGCACTGGGACGGTTTGCAGCCGAGTGTGAAGCGGCTGGGATGAGAATCAGCACCTCCAAATCCGAGCCCATGGTTCTCAACCGGAAAAAGGTGGCTTGCCCTCTCCAGGTGGGTGGGGTGTCCTTGCCCCAAGTGGAGGAGTTCAAGTATCTCGGGGTCTTGTTCACGAGTGAGGGAAGGATGGAGCGTGAGATCGACAGGCGGATCGGTGCAGCGGCTGCAGTGATGCAGTCGCTGCATCAGACCGTTGTGGTGAAGGAGGAGCTGAGTCGAAAGGCAAAGCTCTCAATTTACCGGTCGGTCTACGTTCCTACCCTCACCTATGGTCATGAGCTTTGGATAATGACCGAAAGAACAAGATCGCAGATACAAGCGGTCGAAATGAGTTTCATCCGCCGGGTGGCTGGGCGCTCCCTTAGAGATAAGGTGAGGAGCTTGGCCACACGGGGGGTGCTCGGAGTAGAGCCGCTGCTCCTCCACGCTGCAGCACCCTGAACATTTCACAGACTCTCCCCCAATGTGGAGGTCAGTATCTGAACATTCTTCATTGACATTGGTTTTATGCCATACTCTAGAATATTATAGTCAACGGAACAACAATTCCATGGAATCAAGCAGGAGTGCCTTGCCTAAGGACACAACAACATTTCCTCCAGCGCCCCACTGAGGCCCCTAGTTTTGCTTGTTACTTTGAGGGCAGACGTTCAGGGAGACACCAGGTCTTTGATGCCCTGGATGAACGAGACAGAAATCCGCCTCTCACTTCCTTGTGCAAAGACTGCTATTCGGACGACTAACTGCTACTCTGGAGGAAGCCGCTTATTAGTTTAATCAAATTTCAGCTTTTCCAACTCTGAAGTCTGACGCCTGGGATGCATGGGATGCATGGACACTAGACTTTGCAGACGACTGAACACTCAAGACACACTGCACCAAAAGATTGAAATACTGAGCCCGATATCTACGTCCATCTCAGACTATGAATGTAAACTAGACGCTTTTTTTTTGTACAGTAAAAAGATCCACAATTAAAATGGGTTTCATTTTTGTCAACTTTTTGGGGGCAAAAAATGTACATACTGGGGTTTAAGGTATTTTTTATGGAAAATGTAAATGTAAGAAAAAGGTTGACGCTGCATCTTACCTCCCCTTTAAAAATATAAGTCCAGGCTGAGCTGCTGGACCCAGATGTGAGGAGCCATTGTACCATTCTGGAAAGTGACCTCGTCCAAACTCAAGTTGACACATAACTTTGGATCTCACATACTTTCCACTCATACTTTCTACTCAGCAGTTCAGCAACAGTAAAATGGACTATTCACAACACTGGAGAGTTTATTCCAATGAAAGATCCAATATTGATTTTTATTTTTTTAAATATTTATATTTTGGACATTTTTTTGTTTCAGTAATGTTTTAACTTCGGACAGATATGAGAACTTGTTTAGGCTTTGCAGGGGATGTCCATTAATGCAAACAATAAACTAAAAGTTAAATCATTATAATAGCGGACTTTTTATTGACTTGTTTGGTGGAGGGATTATTTTTAGATTATTTATTGATATTCTGTATTGATCCCGTACGGAAATGTTCCTCTTCATTTAACCTATCCTTCAGGGTCAACCTGTCAGGGTCAGCACCCATGAAATAGCAGGAAGATGCGCCCAGGAGTCTAAGCATTCAATCTGACCACCAAGAGAAGCCAAACCAGGCACCTGGAAATTCCCAAACAAACTGTTTTATTTCCATGCACTTTAATCCACAAATCACTGCTGATCTGATCTGCACCATTTACTAGGCTCCAAAAACAATAGGCCTTTTTCATGATAGAGCCCATCTCGTCCCACTTGCCGTAAAAGTTGGGATCTTCACTTCTCATTCTATTCATTCTCTATGGGAATTTGGAGAGTCTTGCTCAAATAAATCAAAATAAAAAGATTAGCGCTGAGGCAAAACAAGGAGACAATCATCAAAGTCTTTGTCAGTCAGAGACATTATTTTTCACACTTCCCAATTGCATTCCTTCTATTAACCGGAGGAGAGGATTTTGAGCACAAAAATATTTAAACTTTGCAGATGCGCTGTGATGCTGCTCACTGCTGTCAACGTGCTGCTGCGTAAAGACTTAGAGGGAGTCGAGATGGGGAAGGAGTCAAATCCTCAATGAATTAGCTCAAGTGTGAAAGTTTAGGGTAGGATGCATTAAAAAAGTACACATATTAACACCCCTGAAAAGAGTCAAGACAAGAGCCACTTTGACGGACAGCCATAGCAACCAATGGAGTTCATAGTGGGGAAAAGCTGGGGCAAGAGGGCTGTGAGCCCCACTAGGGTCCTGCATTGTAGCTGGAGCTGGGAGAACAGAGCGCAGAGAGATGGCTCGTTGTTGGCATGTGACATCTGTGATGTCTGGAAGTTACATTTATTTGGATGGATGGATGGATGGATGATCTTGATAAAATAATGATGATGCTGTGGTCTAACTAACTGCTATTGTAACTGTGCTCGGAGGAAAAAATACATGGATTATTTAATTTAAGCAAGACTTGACATTTACTTTTAGCTATCAATTTCTCCCATTTACCCAGAGCTTTGTAAATCTGGTAAAAGATATTGTTTACCAATTTATTTTATGTTCAAATCAAATTAGTTTGACCACCTTATTTCTGTGGGACCAGAGACCTAACCACTTGTGACTTGCCCATGGACACAACACCAGTGTACAATCTTAGTGCTCTGCCAAGTTCAAGAATGCTTTGCTTTGTATTTTGGCAAAATAGCTGATTTACTGCACAGCTGTTACTGAACACACTGAATAAGTTTTATCACTGGCCAAACTTTCCTCCATTGACTCCTTCATTGTGGATTTGGTTTCCTGGTTTGATAAATGCCCCCTTTGGCTCTCATCTTCACTCCCGCCCGCACACATGTACCCAGAGAGGGGTCGTCTGTTCGGACGGCACACTGCGCTTTTCTCTTACTAAAAAGCAGATGCCACACGTGCGCCCTGATTGGCGGAGACAGCTGCTCCTGAACAAACGCAGCCCATTGATTGGTCTTGGCAGCTGATGTGCTCAGAGGATAGTGGAAGATAGTGTTGAGAGCATGGACCAGGCTGAGTTATGACAGAGCCAAGACAAAGAAGGGAGCAGGGAATGGTTGTTGTATAAGAAATGTGTGGTAGAAGAAGGTCGCTCGTTTGAATCTCAAAACTTGAGGGACTTCTCTGTGTGGCGTTTGCATTTTCTACCTGTCTCTGACTTGGTTTCTTCTTGGTAAGATAAGATAAGATAACCTGGATTTGTCCCAAAATGGGGAATTTTCACGGTTGCAAGACCAAAGCACAAGAACAACAGAATAATCAGATTGAAGAATAGGTCAAATGCAGGGGGCATTAAAGTGTCTCCTTCCAGCTAGATGGTTGCAAGTTCGATTTCCAGACCATGTATTCTTATAGCAATAGAGAATTGAAAGTGTATATACAAACCAAGAAGACATATTTTATTTTGAAAGTAAAGGTGTCTTGGATAAAACCAGTAATTGTATCAGACTTCTATAGCTCTCACTCATATATTCTATACTTCATTCAACCTCCGCATTTTAGTGGAATTCAAATGCTATTTTTACACAGTGCTTCCTACAGAAAAGAGTGGTGTTACTGAATAGTTCTTAACCAGAAAATCAACCGACTTAAAGAAAACAGTTGGCTATAGCCCAAACATATTCAGTATAGTTGAAACATATGGGGAAAACCATGCAAACCTCCTCCCTGTCCTGTGGTTTTCGGTCCACCAAACAGCTGACAATATTACATAACATTTCTCCAAATATTTCCCGCCCCTTTAACGCGGGACGGGGCGGCACCATGCACACACCTGTAAATCATTTGAAGCTAATTGTTTATTTGGCTTAGCTTAAGTGCTACCAGCGTTTCCTATGTGTCCCAGAGCGCACCAAGAAAAGAAGCATGTCCCGCTGGGTGATATAAATCTTCGACATGACCGCCAACAAAATAGCAACGACTTAACCCCTCCCATACCCACTGCCATGCAAAATGAACACCCACTCTTAAACCTTGGTGTGTGTTCTGAATGGAAAAATTTACATGTTATTTAGGTTAGGGGTTCTCTAACATTTTTAGGCCTGAAAATATCTCAAAGATCGCCTATAATACACAAGTTTTACCTATTATTACCATAATTTTTGGGCTATGAAGCGCTCCTGAATAAAAGCTACGCCAACAAAATGTACAAAGAAAAAATAAATTGTACATATAGGGGCCGTACCTGTCAATAAGCTGCAGATGCCAAAGTTGTAACATGAGATAATTACACATAAATATACTACATGGTATCAAATCAAATCAATTTATTTTTGTAAGGCCCAAAATCACAACAACAGTTGCCTCTGAGGGCCACAGGGAGAAATGAATCAACAATGTCTGTGGTGGCGATGGAGTCAGACAATGTCTGTGGTGGCGAGGGACGATGTCCCAGGGTCCTCTGTCCTTAGACTCTCCTTCTCGGCCAGGAAAAACTACAAAAAAAACCTCTTTGGGAAAAAAGCGTAGAAACCTGGAGTTCCAGTGAAGGAGAGATCCGACTCTCACAGACGGACAGACGGACACGAGGAGACTGGAGCTGGACCCACTCTTCAGGCAGATGAGGGACCGACTGAGGCGAACTGGACCCACTCTTCAGATGAGGGACCGTCTGAGTCGAGCTGGACCCACTCTTCAGGCAGAAGAGGGACCGTCGGAGGCGAGCTGGACCCACTCTTCAGGCAGATGAGGGACCGTCGGAGGCGAGCTGGACCCACTCTTCAGGCAGAAGAGGGACCGTCGGAGGCGAGCTGGACCCACTCTTCAGGCAGAAGAGGGACCGTCGGAGGCGAGCTGGACCCACTCTTCAGGCAGATGAGGGACCGTCGGAGTCGAGCTGGACCCACTCTTCAGGTAGTGATGCGCCGGTTGTCTTTTGAACCGCGCGTCTTGCGGTGCACCCAGGTCTTATTAGACTAATTTCTCAGTAATTATGAGTTGGATTGTAATAAAACACACAGCAGTTTGAAGTTTAACGCATAGAGAACATGTCTGAGCTGTCCTACAGTGCACCTGCTTTACCTGTGTCTGTGGCATCACATCTGGTTCATCTGCTCCTGAGCTTGTGCTCAGCGAGTGAGTGTTACGTTGCAACATTTGTGATATTTAGACAGAAAGATGGTCAGGTACCAAAGAAAGTCTCATTTCAAAGCGGCAGCATGTTTCGCATGTTCGCGCTCGACGTGTGTCTTTGCGTTCAGCCACATCTACATTCACTTCCTCATTAGAGTCATTTCTCTGTGAATATGAGTCTGATTGTAATAAAACACACAGCGTTTTGAAGCTTAAAATACAGGATAGTGCTTCTACTGTCCACTGACGTCTTCTTCTACAGTGTGTCTGAAGCGCGTCCTGCTAGATTGCCCAACAGTGGCCGTTAGCCAGTAAACATCCATTGGACGCACCATTGTAATGATCGCAGGGTTCAAAGCATGGTAAAAATACAGTAAATGAAGGCCAGCAGCAGAAACCCATTGGGGCTAAGTGAGGTCCATTGATTCATGCCATAACTAATAAAGGCTTTTTTAGTTATTAGAGTGCCTTTTTTGTTTTGTATATTTATACATGTTTACAACCAAATTTGGATCATTGAAGTTAAGACATCCGGTTAGAATTGTAGAGCAGAAGCACAAATCAATGTTATATCAATTGGGGATCCTCAACACATGAGCCAAGGACCCCCAGGATCCCTTTTCTTGCTCTTGCTTGGTTTCCTAACCTCATGAGCACTTACCAGGGGATACTTGGAATTATTTTTTAGTAAGGTAAAATTGAATTTAAACGGTTGTTCGATCTACAAAATGTAATTTGTAGTACATTTTACAAACACAACCAAAGAGAATAATAGTCCATTTGAAAGTATTGTTTTCCTTTTATGTTGTTGTTGTATGTTATAATGTCAGTCTGGTCTTTGATCGTCAAATTTCCTTGTAATAGCTTTTTTTCCTGCTGCCAAAATTATATTCCAAAGATATTCATTTATTGCGTCCATGTGGGTTCTGAGGCCCAAGTACATAGTTCTAAAGCTGAAAGGGAAAGCAATGTCAAAAACAGCCTGCAGTGCATTAACTTCTGCCTAATATTTCTGAACAACTGGACAGTTCCAGAACACATGATAGTGGTGTGCCTCTTGCCTTTCACAGTTTCTCCAGCAGTTAGCATTTCCTTGTGAGTAATGGGCATTTTGACATGGTGTTATGAAAAAAATGGGACAAAATTCCCTCCAGACATGTGATTTTGAGGTCCTCCATTGGGATGCACACACCTTCTCCCAATCCTTTACCTTCTTTTTCCCAATTGTTTTGAATATATTCAGTAGATTAGCTGTCCAGAGTAGTAATGCATTGATATAATTTAGATATTATTCCCCTTGAAAGTTCAGATGTTTAAGCCTTGATAAACATTTCAGTCAGAGGGTTATAATTGTCATTATTTTGTTTCATTTCTTAGTTTTAATAACTCCTTATTTGTAAATAGCTATACAAGTCCTGTTCCTCTAAGCTAAAGGATTTTTTCAACATAGCAAAGCTTTTCATTTGATTATCTTTTACAGATTTTAACATCTTTGTTTTGTTGGTATGTTTTGATTAGCTCCTTCCATGTTGTAAGCACGGTACTGTACTGTAATGAGGTCACCAGTTGCCTCCAATACAGGAATATGACTAATGTATTCTACTGGGGAAATAACACTGGTAATGAATATGCAATAAAGCAGGTTATTAGAAGGCTTCCCTGAGGTGGTGTTTTCTCATTATGAGCAGAGAAAGAGAGAATGAGATATAGCATGAAATGATGATTATGAGAGGTTATTTTGTTCATGGAGAATGGTGAAAATTTAAGTGGGCATATTATGTAAAATATATTTTATGAGCTTTTAACCATGTTATGACAGCGTTCCCTCATCACAATTTTAATTTGTGAGTTGTTTTTAGATGATTCTGATATGTGCACTTTACAATTCTATACGTGAGGACCATAGAACCAGCTTGTCTGTAAGCGAAAGTTATTTTTAAACTAACAAGTAAAAGTAAAACATCTTACTCACTGGTTTAGCGCAGACAGGAAAGACCATATCCTCATCTTTATGTTGACTTTTAAGTATGTTTTCAAAAATAGTCTGAGAGAATATCCGCTCATTCATTCACTGCCGGCGGCGTTTTTCATCTTCCTGTCCATTTGTCCGGCGTGTGGCGTGGTGCGGCACTTCCTGTTTGCATCGCTGCAGTGATGACTCTACAGCCAATAAAAAGTCAAACAGGAAGTGGGAGCAGGAAGAGGGAACAGGAAGTAGAGCCGCGACCCCCTGATTGTTAGTGATCTAGGTGTCTGGAGCGGCAGCATGCTAGCTCTTCCGGTGCAGAGTTTTTTCACTTTCATAAACAGGAGGTAGAGTTTGTTCAGTGTAAATGGACATAAACACTAGATCAAACAAGGTGAGTTCTGAACAATGGAGGTAGGAGATATAAGCGTGATAAAAGCATTAGCAGGAGATAGCGGTGGAATTAGCGTGGGTCGCTAAAGGGACCCGGAAGTGATGAAGAACAGGACGATAGAGATGTGTAATGGAAACCCGCTGAGATCAAAACCCAAGTGGACACAATCAAAGACAATATGTGAAACTAAGAAAGAAGACAGGGCTGCTTAACAAAACCTGAATTGTCCTGTAATTCGAAAGAAAAATCTGCATTTAAGTGATACAGAAAGTGATTTTTTCCATATTTTTTAAAGTCATTGAAATGTCTAAGTCTACAGGAATATTGTGTTTCAACTTAAGTTTGCCTTGCCTCTTTGTCCTTCCTTTTTGTGAATGAATACAAAACTATGCAGCACTCTCACAACGTGAGCTGTCCAAGCGCAGGCCTGATGCAGTGCCACAGTCCCCAGTCTGTCAAAGTACATTCAGACCCAGACTGACTTCATAAACTAAAGAGTATTATTTTAGTCACAAAATCAAGTTGAGGGCAGAAAGTGCAGACAAGGATGTGAAGAGATCCAACATTGCAGCATTAGAACCTAGGCCTATAAATAGCTGCTGTTCCCATAAACTCTTTTAAAGAAAAAAGTAAAACACCCCCCTAACATTTTGCACATACATACATAGTAAATTGGTCTGGTATTGCGAGCCCAACAGTGGAGGTCAGGGTCTGTGCTGTGACCTGGAAGGAGTTTGTATAATAGATAGGACGTGTGCCATTGTATGGTGTAACTTATATGTATCTGGATCTATGAATGTATAAGGGCACTTATCCCTCATCACCTAGGAAGTGGAAATGGATGTCTCATTTACATCAAGTCATGACTTGATCATGATCTCTTGACATCTCTTAACATCTCTTAACGTCTGCTCGTCTGCCATGACAATAGAATGTATTAAATGTGAATGCACATAAACAGCACGCTCCTTACATTTATGCCTCGGGTGAAGTTGAACTAGCTACAGTACATACAGCCAAACAAAAGATAAAGAAAACAGACAGTTTTAATGGCTCTTAATGCCTCGCTCAGACTACACCAGAAAAGAATCAGCATCAGAAAAGGTTTATTGCCATTGTCAATGAACAGAATTCACAAAAATAGGAACTTGCTTTGGTGATTTGATGCATCATAAAACAATGAACAACGATAAAACAACCTATAAAACATTTAAAGGCATGCATGAAAAAAATAATAAAAATAACGGTGAAACTGCAGTTCTTGGAGCAATATTCCTGTGGCTTTCAACTCACATGATGAACAAAGCACTGTTGTGCTCTGGCTTTGAAAGCTGCACTTGCAAGCTTTGTAACGTAAACTAAAGTCTTGGGATGTATCCAAAATCCAACGCCTTTATGAGGCATTACTGGTTAACCTTACCAACCCATACCAAAATGTATTCTGTTTATAAAGAATACATTAATATACATGTAAGTATATTGTACATGTATGTATGGTGGCAGAGCGGTTAGTGCTCCCGCCTCCCAAGAAGGTCGTGGGTTTGCTTTCCGGGCCAGACCAACATCACATGATCTCTCTGGGTGGAGTATGCATGTCTTCCCCGTGTTACCGTGGGTTCTCCAGCTTTCTCCCACTGTCCATAGACTAGATGTGCTAGAACGTGAACGTGAGAGTAAATGGTTGTATGTGTGTCTCTATGTTGACCCTGTGATGAGCTGGCCCCGCCCACACTCCAAAGTCAAGCGGTAGAAAATGAATGAATGAACATTAATATATGTATCAAAAATAAGCATTCAAAATACAAGGACCGTGAGGAGAAAAAATAAAAAAAGTAAAAAATAAGGCTGCAAAAGTAGCTGCTACCTTTGAAGATGGTTAAGTGTGCAGTGAAGGCAATTTACTGAAATGAAGAAAATGTATCATGTGAGAAGTATGGAATTTGAAAACACAAAGGATTACCTTGCCTTTTCTGGATTACCATCTTATGAGATCTAAACGTAGATGTGTAAGCCATTTCTGGAGGATGATAGCTGGCATGTTTTACTAGGTTGCCAGGTAACACTCAAAATTACTTATGCAAATGTCAATGTCTCTGTACAGTGGCAGTTATGTGGGTGTCATACAGACCTATGCAGTACGGCTCAGGTGAAAGAGGGACAGGTGTGGAAGGGCCTCAGGGAAAACATTACATAAGAACCACTGTCAAATATTATGGAAATATTATGCAAATCCTACACTTAACTGAGAAGACATAGGAAATTCCCCTTTAACGTTTAATGTGATGATGACAGTGAAGTATAGATCATTCTTTTCTGTCACGGTCACATAAATATCAGGAATAAAAAAAACACGTAACCCGGACTAAGATAAGACTCAAACTAGGATCTAAAACAGTGTTTTGTTCAGGGGCACAATGTCAGTACAGTTTAACGCCGGTTCATTTTGATAGTATCTCATAAGTTTATGTAGTATCTCATAGTAGGACATCCTAGTTGAGATGTGGACACGTCGTGACTCAACTTGAATACCAGTGACACAAGACTTGACTTTACGCTCTGTAACTTGAGACGACCTAAAATGAGGACTTGGACTTCACTTGTCAGTCCTTGGAGGCCAAAGACTTGAGACTTACTTAAACAAGGACTTGGTCCCACCTCTGGTCGTCATAAAGTATGCTGTTGTATTCCAAAACACACTGTACCAAACATCAGATGCTGACCTCTTCACCACAATGCCTTCTTACCCTGGTTCTTGTGTGAAACAATCTCCTCTCTCTCTCTTTCTATCTACCTCTTTCTGCTCTCTCTCTCTCCCTCTCTTTCTCGCTCTTCTGCCCCACTCTCTACTTCTGCCTAATTTACTCACTTCCCTCTCTATCTCTTTCCCTCTCTCGGCTCACTTTGTTGTGGCTGTCACAGCGTCACAACACGACCTTGTGCCACTTAGTAGTAGAATTTATTTATTTTTTTAATCGAAAAAGTATTTCAAAATGTTTATTTATTTTATAACTCTAAAGTGTTTCCTATACTTCTGTTGTTTTTTAACATACTTTTTTTTTTTTTCATAAACTCTCACTGAGCTAGGGATGAGTTAGAGAGCATTATAAAGATACTTCCCCCTTTTAGGTTTGAAAATGAGGTACCCCGGCTTTAAAACTACTACCATAAGTACAATTTATTCAGACTACTCATGACTAAGAAATGTAACTAGCACCTCCGGACCTGCAAGTGTCCACATAGTGTGTGTGCATAGGAATTATGAGTACACCACACCGCGCCTTAGGCACAGTTTACCTTCATCTATTTTAAAGGCACAAATTGTTCCGTAATGACAATAGATGGTGCACAATTACAGAAACTCATAACTGCCAAACTTTTACTCCGGAACTCTCCAGATCTTGTGCTGTGCTTGGTCAAGACTACTGTAGATCGTAGTAGTGGTAATAGTGCCTCTACAGGAGTAATTTAAACAGCTTACTGCTCATGCGTAGATGAAAAGCAAGCCTAGAGTGTACCTCACCATAGATAAAAAGTCAGCCCAGAGCGAGTTGGTTAGAATTATCTTAATGTCAGTGCTGAACCTGTAGTTCTCCATGGCAAAGCCCATGGTCAAATTAACTCGACTTGGACCTCGGAAGACAGAGACTTGAGACTTGAGAAGAAATTCTCCTGTTTAGTACACAGCCATTAGTCTACAGCTGTGAACAAAAGGTTATGTGAAGGCTATGTCATAAGTATTTGACAAAAGCTTGCACTTTCAGCAAACAAATTAAGTTTATAATGGTAGTTACTTCAGCAGCTTTTCTACTTTTTTCCAAATGAGACAGCAGACGCTTTGCAGGGTTAGCTTCTGCATGTTCAGAATCAGATGCAGAACCAGAAATGTTTATTGCCATTGTCAATGAACACGATTCATTATCCATTTAAACCAACGGCGTTCCTGCTGGACCGGAAGAGCTATTACAACAAGTGCTGATCCGAAGCAAAAAGTGGAAAAAGTGGGTGGGGAGGGATAAGTACAATATACACCAATGGGAGCAATACACTTCTCCACAAAATGATTGATTACTTTTACTCTTTATTACCGGTATATTAGATTTAAGGGCTGGGCAACAATAACACCTTACATAAGCAGACCAATTGGAGCCTTGGTGGATTCTCCCTGAGATGTCCTCTACACTCCCGTTTCCCCCATCAACCTAAAAAACAAAGTCCTATAGCTAGGTATTCCTCACCAAAACATTGCTCAAGGTTTGGAAAAGTCCAGATGCTGCACTGTGGAATTGAAGGATGCACAAATTGGACCCCAGGTAAACCTTACAGCTTGGATACCTATTTTTCTGTCATACACATCCCCAGCTCTCACAAACCCTTTGGCACACTGTTGATATTTGTATGCATTCATTTCTGGGCAAGTTCACGACTTTAAAACGTATTTTTTTCAGACAACAAAGTGAAAAAGGGATAGACCACCAAAGCTCAGTGCTGCTTTTGACTCTTGGTTCGGTTGTTGACAAGAAATAAGATATGTTATTATAAGATGACACAATAGACGGAGAACAAAATGTACCCATTTACAAGAAAATTAAATGCAATCAAATACAAAATAGCTGCCACTCCTACACCACTCTGCACCAGGACACTGCTAATTCAGCTTTCATTTTTATAATATATTACAAATACGTTCGCTGATTGCATATATCCAAAAAGGTTTCTTGTGAAAAAATACAATTTGTATTTAGTCGTATGCTATAATTTCACCACATTTGAGTGCAGTATTTCAGTATCTGTATCCCTCCTGTGTTTTATCCATGCATGTGGATGAAAGTGCATGTGCGTGGGAATGAGCAGAGTGGGGAGAGGCAGACGTGCTTAGACCTGTGTTCACGTCAAACCTTCTGTGGACAAAGCCTGAGACCTGCCTTGGTTTCGCTTCTCACTGCTGACTCCCGCTACGTCACAGCACTCAATCCCTCAACTCTCACTCACATGTCCCCGGGTGCTAAGGGGAGGCCCACCTGACAACCACAAATGTACATTATAGTCTTTTTCCAATATTTATTGATCCTTGTCTTGTATAAGAAATAATTAGGTTCTATCTAGTACATGAGGCTGGAGCATCTGGTGTACACTCAGTGGTGGTACAGTAAGTAGGGGTGTAACAGTACATGCAGCTTTGGTACATGTGTGTACCGCTTCAATAGTCTTTACTGTAAAATAATGTATTTTAGCGAATCCGCGGTGGAAAAAAGAAGGTACATGGCATGGGTTTCCACAAGGACACTATTAAGTGACAGATTACCCTATTTTGTACACTTTTCATCACGTCTTTGATCATTTCTACCCCTATTATCCATCTATTCTACTTTCTGAGTGCGCTGTACATGGCCAAGCGCTCTCAACACTTCAAAATAGTTGCGTGTTATAGATGAAGGTTTGGACTTAAAGCTCACAGACACATGCACAGCTCTTTTGTGTTTAACGCGTTCATGATGACTTCGAGGTCATATAGTCTTTCTGAAAGTCAGTCTCCAAAGTCAGTCTCCAAATTCATGTGTTATATTTAGTGGTGCGCAGATCAAATCAGTCCCAGAGAATCAGGAAAACTCAGCTCCTGTTGTCAGTTGTCAGTTACAGACACTTTCAATGTAATGACCCACTGTGCCTTTGGTTGCATCAAACACTGAGCAAATGCATATGGTTTAAAAGCATCATTTTTGCTATATGATTTTTAGATAGACAGAAGTTAAACCAAACAAGAAATAATCTGACTAAATCTGTTTTGTATATTGTCTTCACACTTAGTCTTTACAAGTTGAAACAGTGTTACTGTATTTATTGATGTTCAATAGTTATGTTTAAGTTTATGTCTTTTATTTTCATTTTCTAAACTGAGACCGCACATCACTTTTCTCTCTAATGTTCCCTTGTTTGCAGCACCTTCAAGCAGTCCCCCACCTAAAGCCATCACTCTTTTTATGTTGTTTTTTTTTGGGGGGGGGGGGTTGTCTTAGAATACCATTCACCAACTACTAGGTCTTGATAAGTCACTAATGCCCCTATCAACCTCACTTGGCCGCTCCCTGCACGGTGCTTTCATCCTGACAGACAAAACCATGGGTAAATAAAAGTTTGTCATCTGTCTTAGAGCAGAATTTCCTGACATTCCTGAGTTATCCACAGAACGCTCTGTGTAATAGATGAGTGGAGTTTTCTAATTTGGTCGGGACTGGGTGAGAGGTGAAAGGTTATGACCTTTGGGCCTTTGAGCTCAGTGGGTGGGGTCAGCTGAGGTGAGGGCATAGCCACGGGCAGAGGACGCAAATGCACAACACAGGGACTATATGACCTTGAAGTCATCATGAACGCGTTCTGTCATTCATACTACACAAATGTCATAATTATATCATAAGCATGCGTCATAATCAGATTGATCATAATTTATCAGGATAGTACAGGGAAGAAGTGAGCAAATTATGTACAAATACATTTCCTATATTTGTACTACATTTTCACAAACAGGGCAAAACACCAGCATTGTTTTCTCATAAATATACTTTAAAGAAGATTTGGTGGGCTATTTTATACTTGGAATTTAGGATTACACTAAAACATGGTTATAGATCTTTATTTTACATTTTGTTAAATGCTAAATTGGCTCAATAATAGATTGTTCAAAAGTGATAAGCTCCGCCTCTTTTTAGTGACATTTCACCATAACAAGCAATAGATTTTCATTTACCTTTTTTACTTAAGAAAAAAATGTCTACATTTTGGAATCTTACATGTATGATTATGACTTTTTATATAATCTCAAGCACAGAGCAGTGGGGGGAGATAGGGGGCAGGTGAAATCACAAATATTCTGAAAACTAAGCCTCAAATGTCGGACAATACAGAACTACTCAAACATGTAGGAATCAATCCAAATAGGGCTGCACTGATACTTAAGAAGGTGCTGATACAGGAAAACTCGGGTATATATATATATATATAGATATATATAGATATATAGATATATAGATATATATATATATATCTATATATATATATATATATATATACTCATATCAGACTTACCCAAATTGCCTTGTACCTCTCGTTCCCAACCTTTTAAATAGGGTTTCGATCAGATCAGCTGAAAACCACCGACTTTTGCCAACGATGTCGTATCTCGGACCTCGGAATTTAGAGACTTGAGAGTTGAGAGGAAATTCTCCTACAGCTGTGAACGAAAGGTTATGTGAAGGTTATGTTATAAGCATTCGACAAAAGCCTGCACTTTCAGCTAATACATTTACTACAGCAGGTCAGTTTTTTTTTTTTTTCAAATGAGACAGCCAGCAGACGCTTGTTGTTTAAAATAGTCTTTTCAGAACTGTCTTAAAGTCACATGGGGCTTGTTTCTGTACAAACGCCTATAGCTTTGGGACATGGATTAAAGAGGACTAATATTAGAGACTGAGCGAGGACATAGCCAGAGGCAGAGGGCATAAATATATTGCACAATTGTCTTGTTACTGAGCTAGCATTGAGTACTTGTAAATGTACACTCACTGTTGGTATGAACTGTTTAATGGCAAGCTGCAGTCAAGAAACAAAAGATCTGTGTTAAAATAGTTTATGAATTTTCAATAAATGTGCAATAAAAATTTACAAAAAGGTCAACAAAAATAGTGTGAGAATTTAGACCTCTGCAAAGGCAAAAAAAACAAACAACTGTGGCCAACCCTGTGCTGCAATGTTTTCAGGCCAGGTTTCCATGTCTCTTTCTTAAGATGAATTATGTCAAAAATACCTAAACCAGGTTAAAGGTGCACTATGTACCTTGAGGCAGGAACTGCCTCCTGCTTGTTGCTTACTGTGCAGTTGCCTGTAATAGCGTTAGACTATATTGGCATTGGCATAAATCAGGCCAGTGACATTCGAAACAAAACTATAGTAAAAACCAACTGCTCGTGCTTGGCTGACAGGCCACCAAGACCTTTTACAAAGTTCGACCCTAAAAGTTCGACCCTGAATACTATTTTTCTTTACAGTTTGAAATGTCTTTAAAACTGTCATTAGCTTTGGCTCCTCATACCCGTTTGTGTGGGAGAACAGGTCAGTGGACCGACAGCCACTGGAAATAGCTAAAAAATTGGTGACACACGGCCATTGGCTCAAAACGGCGGCCATGTTTCATGACTTGGTTCTCCCAAACTCTATTGTCTGTGGTAGAAACGCTAAGAGACAACTCAGTTTAGTTCTGTTCAAAAAGGAAGGCTCGCCTTCAGCCTGGTCCCCTTCAGATCAAGGTGATTGACACATAAGTTCCACAGACAGGTTTTGGAATCACTGTTTCTATTCAGGCTTATTATGGTCCTGGAATTACTCAGCTCAGTGACCTCATCTCAGCTGCTAATATTCTAATGTGAATGAGTGTAATGACTTTATGGTTGAAATAGTTATGGTTTAAATTAGTTATCATAGGGCTGAATTGGCCAAGGGAAAGTCACTGCCTGATCTGCAACTTGTCTAGAAAAGTTCGGCTGTGTCAGATTTGAGCAATATTTGGATGTCTGATCATCATTTGGTGCTGTCAAGGCATCAGAGCAGGAGAAAGTTTCAACTTCAGGGAACGTGGCTGCAGCGCTTTAATTTACAAGCCCGTGAAAACTCAGTTTTTTGTCATTGGTGGCAGAAACTGTCATATAGTTTGGCATTATTATATGAAATAATTTCCTCCCTCGCGGTCTTTTTTCCCCATTTTGATCATCACACAGGAGTGCATTCTAGTTGTGTTCAGGACGATACAACGCTTGTTTAGATAATAAAACACTAGTTAGGCCGAAACAAGGCTGGTTAGTATTCACACCACAAGTCAACCGCACTGGAGTCCACTTCAAACTGACCCTCTTTCACACCACCCCCAAAGGAGCTGAACTTGAGTTCGACTGAAATGCACCAAATGGTGTAGGTGTGAAAGTGCCCCTAATCCAAGCGTTCTATTTTAACTGCAGTGTAAGTGCTCAAAAATAACACATTGTTGTAGGTTCCAAACTATGAAATATCCATGCAAAATACCAAAAAGTATGTAGTAAAAAATGCAATTTCCCCCTTATTTGACAGGACTTTTTTCATAATGGCCAATGAACTTTGACCCCCGGTGACCTCCTGAACTGTGCGTGTCCCAAAGTGGAGCGTGACTAAAGGGGTGGCTCCAGCGCGTCATGAGAGCGTGTATGTGTGTGTGTGTGTGTGTGTGTCTGTGTGTGTGTGTGTCTGTGTGTGTGTGTGTGTGTCTGTGTGTGTGTGTGTGTGTGTGTGTCTGTCTGTGTGTGTGTGTGTGTCTGTGTGTGTGTGTGTGTGTCTGTGTGTGTGTGTGTGTGTGTCTGTCTGTGTGTGTGTGTGTGTGTGTGTGTGTCTGTCTGTCTGTCTGTGTCTGTCTGTGTGCGTGCGTGCTTGTCTGTCTGTCTGTCTGTCTGTGTGTGTGTGTGTGTGTGTGTGTGTGTGATCGGAGTACCAGACAGGGCTGCCCCATAACACACTGAATGTATTGTTGAAACGGAAGACAGCTCATTTACACAGGCCAAGAATGTAGTGTGTGTGGAGCTATGGATGAGACGAAAGCTAGGCACAAAGAGTATTCAAGTAAAAGTACTGCAACTCAAGACGCAGTAAAAATGTGACAGAATTTTAAACATGAAAGTATTCCGCATTCTTGCTAATTATTTATTTCTATTTTTCACTTAAAAATGTCTTTATTTGGAGAAAAAATGAAGTAATTGTAGGCAGCATTAATGCTATTCTAATAAAACCCTATGGACAGCAGAAATGCTCAGAACGAGTCCAGTGATGATCTATGGACTTAAAAGTGCTGTACCTGTTTTTTATTGTGAAAAGTAAAACACAGTTCTCACAACTTTTGAACTCTTTGCATCAGTGTCTTTGCATCAGTCTACATTTACTGCTCACTTACATAATGCCGTCTGAGCCTCCTAATTATTCACTGGGATGAGTTTAAGTGCTTTTCACAAGTATCTGAGGCCAAAGTGAGTTTTGTCCTCACGGTAAAGCTAAAAAAAAGCTTCTTGTTACACAGAAAATAAAGTGCATAATGGACTAATTTTCACCCAAATAGATGGTTTTAAAATATGACTGTACAGGGGCAAAACCGATTTTACTTTATTACACGAGAAAAAGTGGATAGTGCCTCTTTTAAAAACAGAGCAGAAGTCAGCATTTCAACCTATGAGGCAACAATTCGTAGGAAATTTAAATTGAGGGAATTGTGAGTGCTCAGAGATGAGGAAATTGCAAGTAGGATTAATAAAACCAAAGTGAAAGAACAACTCCGGGTATGTTTTGATGAGGGGACAACAATATTCTATTGTTAAAAGCTCTAAAGCAGAACTAAGTAACTTTGACAACATAATTTCCGCTTTTCCAGCCTTAAAAATAATATGGGAAGACATGTCTTCCTGCAGTCTCATCCTTACTGCTGCCGTAAGGAAGACACCACCATACAGGACAGACCCAAGCTTACACCTGAACACATCTGCAAACTACTAGACATCTGTCTGAACCCCACTTACTTTCTATTTTGGGGAAATGGCTGTGCCATGGTCTCTCCCATTTCTCCCATCATCTTACCTGTACAAGGGGAAGTTTGAGAAGAAGGCACTGACTTCTTTTTCATACACATGCAAAATCAAGGAACAAGAGGTGGAAGCTTTCTGAGAGAACATCAATGCAGTGGACTCAAACATCAAGTTTACAAGAGAAGATGCAAAGGAGAACCACTTGGCCTTTCTTGGTTGTTCCACTATCAGAGGAGATAGAAGTATATAGGAAACCTACACACACGGATCAGTACCTGCTCTTTGACTCTAACCAGCACAAATGCCTTATGTCTCTGGACCAAGCCTCCAGGGCACAAGATGGCGGTCCATTCAAGTGAATGGCAGTTGGTCATTAGCGTAAGTCGCCCTCTGCATAAAGGGCTGTATCAACACAGAAGACATGCAAATTCAGGTTAACAGAGTATCGTGCATCTTCATCTTAAAGCTATAAACCACCATGAAGACAGTGAGATGAAGATTCTTAGCAGGAGAAGAGATGGTTTGAAAGAGGTTTTAAGGAGGCCAATTTTGTTTTAAAAAAAAGGAGAATCCTTCTTTAAACAGAAATTGAGGTTTAAAGTTCAATCTTATGGTAGTGTATAGCAGTAAAGCCATAGGTCTGCATCATTCAGATGCTAATCAAGTACTTATGAGGGAGCTGCAGCCAGCCAACAAGAGGATTTATATGGCACATTGCAGGCTGTTAGGATAACAAAGAAGATTAGTTTCATATGAAACTCACAGTGTAAACAAATAGAAAAACAGGACAGGCCATTATCAGGAGGTTCTGCCCAGTGGCCAGGGCGCACTCAGAGTAGAATAAAGACTAGATCTGCAGATTGAGAATGACACTTGACCATGTCCAGATGACTATACCCCTGGACAATTGAGAGATTACACTGACTGGTTTCTAATATACTAATGCCACATCTGGAAAAAAAAAAAAAAATTACATACCTCTTTATTTCAATGTATGCATTTTGCAGTAAATATATGAAGTATTGACATTATTCTGCCCCGCCCACCGTTCCCTCTTTTCCCACATGATTGCCTCTTCTATTGTAATCTCACTTCCGGTCCAGCATGAATTCCGTTGGTTTGAATGGAGAACAAGGGAAATGTCAGCAGCCCTGTGTTAATTATTACAACCAGAGGAAGGATTACGTTGTATGGCGTCGCCCAGACAGGCTTCAGGAATAAGGTGAATACTTCAACGAGTGACAGGCCATTTTGCAGTCGAACCTTTAAATCTGTTGTGTCAAAAACATGTCAAAAATGTCTCAAAAATTCTTTGTGGGTCGGATTTAACTCCTTGGAAGGCCCCTTGGGCACCCTAGGTGTAAACTTATTGAAAATTACAACGACAACAAATGTGTAAAATGTGCATTTGATCCATCCTTCAACTGAGGCAATTTGAGCAATGAAATCAGTCTAATGTTGGTTGGCTAAATAGACTTAAGAAACAGAGAGGAGCTTAATTTATTACAACATGATTAGGCAGACAAGTGTTTTTAGCTCTGGAGACCCATCAAATACACAGGATTACAAACATGCAGAACACAAATCAAGGTCAATTATTTTGATGCGGAAACAAAATTAAAACTTGTCTAAACATATTTTTTACATATCCCAACCAATATTTCTTTTGAGAAAGCCCCTGGTTCTTATTCCCACCATCTCCATCCTGCTCCGAGCTAACAGCCTGGTGGTTCCTCTTGCCCTGGCCTCTGCTCCTCTCTGCTCACACACAGTGATACAGTCAGGTCCATTGTAGTTTTCCTGAGTCACATTCCACACAAACGACCAGCCGACAGATGCCCACATTCCCATCCTCTGACACCCACCAACAGGATACTGGGGGATTCTGTCACGTATTTTACATTTACAGCACAGGAGGGTAGTATCCGTTGCAATATTTTTTTAGAAACTTTTAATAGTTGAAGAAACCACAGATTGTATTGAAGTTGTGGTTACGATGACAAGAACTTATGTGAAAACACTTTATGGGACTTAATTTGAAAATTGACAAATTTGACAGACCAAATGAGACGTTTACATGGGACACAAGTTTCCCTGTTCTTCTGTCCTCATTTTCTTTTGTTCCCTGTGTTCTCTTAGGTCTTGTTCTGTTTTTGTGTTTGATGTTTATTGTTATTGAATTGAAGAAAAAAATTCTAATGAAACACTTCATCAATAGTTTTCGAACTCTACTCTACCTCATGTCATCAACCTTTCCTAAAAAACTGCCTCTTAATTTGTGTAAAACTATCATTTATATAACAGTTACTTCTCTGGAAATAACTAAATGTGTGGATCTTTTAAACATTATGAATCAAGATAGATTTACACTAGAGTAATGTATACATTTTATAGGTTGTATAGGTATGTCAGGAGGGGATGGCGGGTATACCATCCATGCCCTGGAACACCCCTGGACAAACGAGGGATTACACTTGTCCCACTGGATTGCAATAAACGTAACATGCATTTATTACGTTTTTATTGCTAAAATAAATCTTGAAAAACAAGCACTTCTCACTGTGAGTGGGGTCGCCTTTCCACCAATCTGACTTGTAATTTGTAACTGAAAACAACTTATATTAAAGAATATTTTATTGATGGTTTTATTGACATTTTATTGTTTTATGTGTTTTGTTAACACAACGGACCCATGAAAAAGAGAGCTTCTCTCATTGAGGTCTTTCCCTGTATAAATAAAATAAATGCTGGCGAATAAACAAACAAAAAATTGGCCTGGTTACATTACACATTTGTCTCTAAAGATGGACAGAACTTTATTTCCATGCTGTACAAGATTTAAGACAAAGCAATTACATTTTTATCGAAACAGGCAGATACGGCACCCTCCACCTAACCTTTGCAAACTCTTAAGAATCCATCTTGTTAGGCTCCCGCTGGTTTGTTTGCAGTCCTCACCAGTGGTAAACGGGCCCATTTAGGGTCCGCAGGCGGGACTGGAACCAATCACAGAGCAGCATTGTGGTTGGGCCGGAGTCAAAACAACCCGACCCAAAACAAACATGACGGTGCTGACGGCCGTACTCCGACCTATTTTAGGAGAAATACAGACAGATTTTGGGAATAGGAGATAGAGGGTGGACGAGGAATGGGAAAATGTATGTATCGTACTTTTCGGACTTTAAGCCGCAACTTTTTTCCCACGCTTTGAACCCTGCGGTCACTTTAGGACTTACAAATTTGACAGACACTGGACTAAATGGGACCTTTATTTTGGACTTTTCTGTGGATGCCACCCCTTATTTTCTAATTACATTTCTTACTCAGTATTTGGTTTCTCTCCGGTTTTGTTTTTGGTTTATGTTACCAAAAAAAAAGATTTAAAGACATGGAAAAAGCACAAAAGACCTCCGTATCTTTACAAAACTATGACATTTGAAAGTGAGAGTGTTTTTGTGAATCACAGGAGAGACATGAGGCAAAACAGATTGAATGTTTTTAATAATAACATGGTTGAAATGTTACAGAATGTTTCCTTTATGCTTGTGTGTCCTTTGGATTGATTTAGTATTTGTGATTTAGGAATTGTACTTTTACTTGGCTACTCCTTCCATTTCACTTCTCCAAACATCCCGTTTGCTGGTATCTGTCAAGGCAGCTGGCTCCTATAACAACCAGGAGCTTAGAGAGAGTGGGGCATTCCTGTCAGCCTGAGTAAAGACGCCATCGGATCGGGCTCCATTTACAGTACAGTACATAAAGGCACGGACAGATGTTTAGATGAGAGGAACCGGGGGCCTAATGGTGGGGGGTAGTCTAGGGGCCAATCAGCTCGATGTGACTGACTGAATACTCTACTGTACATGGGAACACGAACCCGCAGACTGGTTTAAGATATGGACGGATAAGAAGAAAATTTGCAACAGAGAGAACGGAACAGAGGCCATATGGGAAAGTCAAGACGTGGAGTGTTCAAGATGAATTAGCAGTCTAGAATTTAACATAACGATTTAAAAATCGAATTGGACGTAAAGTCAAAAAACCATTGTGGCAAGAAAATGAAAAAAGTAAAAGGAATGTTTTTACTCAAAACAAATATACACTGAGCCACAATATAAACGTAACACTTTTGTTTTTGCTCCCATTTTTCATGAGCTGAACTCAAAGATATTACACTTTTTCAGTACAAAAGACCAATTTCTCGCAAAATTGTTCACAAATCCGTCCAAATCTGGTTTACTGAGCAAATAATATTAATAACCCATCCGACCTCACAAATGTGGCATATCAAGATGCTAATGAGACGGCATGAATATTGCACAAGTGTGGCTTAGACTAGCCACAAAAAAGGCCACTTTGTTGTTGTGCCCTGCATCTACAACCATCACCTCATGTCGCAGCATGATAATGCACAGCCCCCCTGTTGCAAGGATCTGTACACATCCTGGAAACATCCCAGTTCTAGCAAAAAAAATGCTCTGGGTCCAATAAAACATTCCACTTGTGAGGTGGGATGGATTATTAATATTATTAATATTTGTCTAAATGAGGGTCAGCTGCCTCAAACATCCTCAAACTGAGAATCATCTCTTTGGGATCACACACAAATCAAATAGAAGTTTGGTGACTTGTCACACTGTAGTACATCACACTTAAACAGTGACCCTAAAGAGGAGTGGAATGGGTTAAGAGTCAGGAAGACCCAGGAAGATCTACTGTAAATATGTATCAGAATCAGAGAAGACATCTTTTTTTTGCCAACCTGGTGAAGCATCGTGCTCAAGGACTCAACAACAATTTCTACTGCAAAGAGCGACTACCAACCCAACTCCCCTTCCTGATTTTGAAGAACCCTTGCTATTCTTTGGTTTCAGGCTTTACTAGAGAGCACAGAGAACCAGGGCTGTAGGGGAGGAGACTGCAGCTCTGACTCATGTTGGCAGGCCTGATCGGGGAAACAGCTGACGGGTTTTGAGGTGCGTCTTTGGCTCGGGACACGCTTTCATTTTGGCGGCGAGGTAAGCCAATCCTCCAGTGCTCCAAAAAGGCCCTCTCTGTGTATAATCCCTTTATCCTCCCTCCTGCTCTTCCTCCTTCCCCCTGTGTCTGGAGCAGGCCCAGGTTCCATAGTCCCGGAGGTGCAGAGTGCTTCCACATGTGCAGCCCGTGCAGCTACTACTTTGGCTGGGAGCAGTGAGTCGGCACAAAGGGTCCACACACGAGCAGACGGGAAGCTGGCCAAAGTTACCTCACAGCACTTTAGCTGAGCCTACAATAAGAGACCATGTAAGCAGGGGGTAAAAGTGCAAAGTAAATACACTACTATATTACAACTACTCTTGCAACTACTTTAGTTTCTTCTAGGGAACCACAAAGGATTCACTCACCAGTCAAGTTATCTCACAGCACTTCAGTTTATTGCCTATGGGGATCGAATGCCAAAAAGCATGCAGCGCATAAAGATTAATAATGTTAAAAAGTAAAAAAAAGAGAACAGAAGAACGAAGCAATCGCTGGCTCATGATTACATTTATCACACTTTTGTCAGTGGTAGAACAAGTTTCATAGGTAGTCATCTTGACAGTGACTTTGTAATCAAGATGTTTCAACTTCCATCAAGACGTTATTTACAATCTTTATACTACACTGAGCTAGGGTAGTTCTGCTCAGCATATACTGTGTAATTTTTAGGACACAACAATTTTAAAAACGTATTAGTGCCAACGGTTTGCTTTCTATGATGCTTTCGGAGTTTTAATGCGTATGCGCGTATATGAGAAGATAAAGGGACCCGAAAGGCCTCCTCGGGCTCATATCCCTCGTACATTGTGACTCTGTGGAGTGTGCACACCCTCTTTGGGAGCTTAGGCTCTCTTCATGAGATTCAATTGTTCAGATTGGGGCTATAGTTTGGGAATATTTTGGAACATCTTCAAATTGTACAAAATTGCACCGCATGAACCCAGCTAAGGATGCTATGGTTCGTTCTAACCCTAATGTTCTCTGCCTCTCACACCGCTGTTTAGCATTTCACTCGCTTGATTTCTCACTTGACTTAGGTTTGAGGATACTGTTGTACACAGATGGTAGATTGTACAACAGTATCCTCAAACGTAGGTCAGGGTTACAAAGCCAAGGCCACTGACATATGGTACGAGATACGTAAATGCTTATGAGTATTAATATCCTTTGGAACATGCTGAAAACTGTTTGCAAGGAAGTAATTTAATCTTTGAAGCTAAGTCTCATATTTTTATTATTAAATTTAACCTTTCATCCTCAATTTTAAGGGATGCGTCACCCATCTACACCAATCAAAGTTTTAGGAGCACATGTGTGTTTCAGCAGCTGGATTGTAGGGTCAACCAATAACTCCCAAAAGACACATTTGCATAATGTCATTATTTAACTTTTTATTATGTAACTTTTTTTCAACCACAAAAAAAATTCCCCTGTAACAACAATATTGTTGTTTACTCAAATGCCCACTATAAACAATGTGTCAACAAAATTAACCAAGATATAGGTGCGATTAGGGCAATTTTACATATAAAATAGCTTGAATTGAAAACATCACATGATGAAAAATGTGTAATACAATTGTTTCTTTGCATTTATTAAGCAAACTGCATTTTTTTCTATTGACCTGCTGTGAATAAAATAATAATCTAAAATAAATTCAACCAATCCATTTGCTTAATCTTCTGGGTCACGTTTCATACAGGATCCCCCGACTTTGTGAATTTGGAACTGCTATAGGGAGAAGGTACAATCAAGAGAAAGATAAAGAGTGGAGGAAAGTCTTTTAGTTCCTATACCATCAGCACCACACTGTTAACTGAAGAAGGGGGTTCAGGTCTCTATGCATAAAGCCTGGGAATACACAGGGGCTAATCCTCCTGGAATGCCCCCTGGAATGTGAAAGTTGAGTCAGGGATGGAGCAGAAGAGAGAGAGGTGAGGAGAGGGGAGAGGCGGGGAGGAGGGCCAGACAGACAAGAAAAGGACTATAGAATAAGTGCCATTCAGAACAGAGTGAGGAGAATAGTACAAATGAAGGGCTTTCGGGTAGATTCTTCAGGAGGGATGTAATCAGAAAAGAGAAGAAAAAAACGGTTCAAATAGCAGCAGAGGTGGGTAGAGGAGTAAAAACTAATAATAACTGAAAGTATTGAAGAGTACAGTTACTTTAAAATAATAAAACATACAAATTGTATTGAGAGACTGTTTGTAACATCCGATTCATACTTAAATCTTTTTTCTTTTTTTTAAGATGAGAGACCATACAATACAATCATATTTTCAATGGTAAAGAAATGCATATGTTCACATCTTTTAATATTAAGGTAATTTGAACTACTCCAGTGATAAACTGTAAGTAAATGTAACTCAACCCACCTATCTGGACATCAGTTAGACTGGATTCCAAAAGTATTACACATTTTGTCACGTCACTTCCACAGACTTAAACATATTTTGTCGGCATGGTTTGTGAAAGAGACAGAAAACAGCAGACAATTGTGAAGGGAAAAGAAAATTATACATTATTTCCAGATTTAAATAAAATAAACAAAACTAAGTGTGCAAAAGTATGGAGTAAATACTTTGTGGAACCTTTTGTTGCGATTAAAGCTGAAAGTCTTTTGGGATATGTCTCTACCAGTGGAGTCAGGGCAATCAAGGCAATCAATGATTGGCCAATAAAATTGTTTTCCCCTCACTTCTGCTGCTGAAGCTTGGCTGAAGTCACAGTGTCTTTTATGTCCATCATTGGACTCATCACGGACGACGATGATGCGGAGTACAGAGGACTGGCGCAGGACTTTGTGGACTGGTGTCAGCGGAACCACCTCCTCATCAACGCGGGGAAGACCAAGGAGATGTTGGTGGATTTCCGTAGACGCCACCCCACTGCCCCCTCACCAGTGAACATCCAGGGAAGGGACATTGAGAGAGTGCACTCATGCAAGTTCCTGGGTGTTCATCTGAACCACAAACTGGACTCCCCTCTCTAACATGAGCTTTTAGAACCAGAGTGGAAAGCAGCTTCTTTTAGAGGGCTGCACATGCTCTCTGAGGACCACACAGCCTCAAACACATGGATCTATGCTCAAGCCACGCTGAATAAACCTGTGTGGGAATCAAGGATGTTTGCAGGTTTAGTCCTACTGAACATGTGCAGAGGAGAAGTGAAGCAACAGCAACCCCAAGTTTCAATAAACTGACTTAAAAACTGTCTTTTAGAGACAAGTCTGTGTTTGTAGCTGAAGCTCCGTTCATGTTTTTAATGACTAGATATTAGTTAGAAATACAGGCAGTCATTTAACAACATAGAACAGCTTATTTATCCATTTAGCACACTGAATTTATCTCAGTGGGATAGGTGTTTGGCCTTCACACTGGAGTTCTGTGTTCGAAGCCAACCCTTGCATTTTGTTTATGATGTTTATTTTGTTTAAATTTCAGAATGCAGGAAATATTGTCTGTTTTTTTCACATTTTCAATGCTTCGGATTGGTAACCCTACGAGTATGTTCCAAGATTTTTGCCATATAGACATTTTTTAACGGAACTTGGCAGCATGAAATCAGATGAAGATGACAGTGACACGCGACAACAGTGATGTGCCGCTCTCATCTTCATCTGATCAGCACAGATTTAGCAAAGAGGTGATCAAGTTTGCGGACGACACCACCCTCATTGGGCTCATCTTGGACAGGGATGAGTCTGTCTACAGGAGGGAGGTGGACCGACTGGTGTCCTGGTGCAGCAGTAACAACCTGGAGTTCAACGCCCAGAAGACAGTGGAGATGATTGTGGACTTCAGGAAAGTCAAAACCCCCCTCACTATCACAGACTCCCCCATCACCACGTGGACTCCCTCCGCTTTCTCAGCACCACCATCACCCGGGACCTCAAGTGGGAGCTCACCATCAGCTCCCTCATCAAGAAGGCCCAGCAGAGGATGGACTTCCTGCAGCAGCTGAGGAAAGCCAAGCTGCCAGTGCAGATGATGGTGCAGTTCTACACGGTCATCATTGAGTCCATCCTCACCTCCTCCATCACCGTGTGGTACGCTGGAGCCACAGCCAGGGACAAACAGAGACTGCAGCGCATTGTGCGCTCTGCTGAGAAGGTGATCAGCTGCAGACTTCCATCTCTACAGGACCTGTGCGTCTCCAGGGCTCTGGTTATAGACTATTTGATCCACTCCCCTCAGGAAGGAGGCTATATAAAGATAGCAGGAGGTTATCTTATAGCTTATTGTTATTTGTATCCCGTAGTAGATTTAATTTGTTTCTCTTTTGACTTATTCATTGTTCATTGTTCATTGTCGCACCGAATCACCATGACAAGTTCCTATGTTTGTGAATTCTGTTCATTGGCAATAAACCCTTTCTGATTCTGATTTCCTGCAATTTAGGAGAAATGGTTTCCCCAAGGTTGCCATCATATGAATGTATCTGCCCTTGATCGGCATAAAATGCAACTTTCAAACTTATACACAGATACTGATTATCTAGAACTGTGTTTAAAGATTACATTTGTTTTAACGTTAGCGTTTACAGCATCTGTCACCATAACCCAACCTTTGTTTACCCTCACACCTCCAGTTATGCAGCAACATCCAGATCCTTTTGATAATTTTTTTGGGATTTGGACAAAACCTGCTTGTCATGTCATGAACGGAAAAAGAGAAATGAACTTTGCTCACACTTTCATAACAATGGCGGTTTTTAGAGCACAGTTCTGAAGTCTCAGCTGCTGGGACAGGTTTGGGCAGGTCCGAGCTTCCTGGTTCCTCTGGCACCTCCAAACAAGAATTAAAAGATGCGAGCTGTGGCGCCAAAGAACTTAGGCTGGGGAGAGAATGAGAAAAGAAGGCTGAAGAGAAGTTCAACCTGGGAATATTTGAATATATTATTTTATATTTTTGAATAACTTTTTTCTGGTATTTCATACTTAAAAAACTAGATTATGTACTTCCAATGTTCAAGTGTATGCCGTCTGCAGGGAATAATGGTAGTGCAGCAAGTTAGCAGCATGTTGATGTGATGATGCGCTGAGTGCAATTTGAAGACATTATTAGAGTCTGGTAAAGGTGTATGAGCTTTAAAAATACAGACCAGTCAATGATCTTTTAAAGGAGACATATTATGCTCTTTTCCCAGGTACTTAGACTTGAATTATCACATGAGTAGGTCATTATTTTACATTTTATTCAATGTAAAAAGTAGCGTTGATTAAAAACTGCTTGAAATTTGAAATGTTACCATTGACTGCTTCTTCATAGTGGCATTTCACAATAATTGTAATAATTGTTTTTTGAAAAGTGGTTTTGGGACATTTTAGAATCCTTCATTCATTAAGTACAGATATGTTGGATGGGTCATAGGGGTTAGGGGACACAAACTCAAACTCAAACATATATGATAAGAGAACACTGTTATAACAAGGGTAAGAGCTCTTTAGCTCTTGCAAAGATTAAAGGTTCAAAATGTAACCATTCTGTTTAAGGATGTGCCACTTGCTCGTCTCCACTGAGATGTTATTGCTTTACTGGAATGCTCCACAGTGTTTACATTATGCTTATCTACCGCCATGGAGACAAGCATGTGACGCCACCAGGCTAATTTAAGGGGGGTGATCACTCTCATTGAAAATGCAAGTTTTTAAAGTATTATTATCAGTAAAAAAACATGTAATGTAGTCTATACCTGACATCAAAACTGTGTAATATAATAGTTCCTCCTCTTTAAGTGACATAATTATCATTATTGATTGACATAGCCGTTATTGGGGTGTGTGCCACGGTTTCTCCCTTTATTTGAACCTCACTGATAAAAGCCATTCCATTCTACCTCACGCTCTACCTCACAGTTGAAGTGAGTCCAAGTGGAGTCTGTTACCTGGCGTTTCCTGGTGTACAGGTGTGTCAGGGTGGACCAGCTGTCTCCTTCTCAAATGCTTGTTTTCTTTGTCTGGCCTGGCTCTTGTGTAAGAATAATTACGGTTACAGTTGTGTGGAGGTAAACACTAGACCGGCCCAGCTGCTGCTTTATCTTTATGGACAAGTGTGTGTCTATGCAAATGATGGAGGCTTCTGAAAGTACATAGGGGCAATGGTGAGTCATGGAGGGGTATCTTTTCAGGCAGAATATGAATATGTCTTTTAAGGCATGATACTACCTGTAAAACGGTCTCACTTCACTTCAAAGCTTTCACCTGGAAATAACAACATTGTAAAATCTGCAACCAAAGATGGTTTAATTATTGTATTTAATCAACTTCTCCTGGGAGACACTGTGAATTCAAAGGCCGTTTTCCTCAAAATACATTTTCCTCACATGAGAATATAAAGATCACCCCAAAAGCAACCTTCTATTTGTTTCAGTTTCATTTATGTATTAAATTAGTACAATTTGTGTATGGGCAAAAATGATTAAACCCTGACTAAGATCTTGTTTAGTCAAAGTTTGGACATGGTCTATCTGTAGATTGGTCCTGGTTTAATACAAATTCCGACTTAGTTCACTGCAAGTTTAGTTTTGGTTTAGGACCATTCAAGGATTTCAGCTTCTTGTGCAACATTTTGAGGACTATTCATCAAGATAAACTCTTTTGTTTTTAATTGTTGTATACACTATAACAACAGTCTTAATTTTTCCTTAACTTTAAACCACAGTTTAGTCCTATTCTGTCCAATCAGAATCAGAAAAGGTTTATCGCCATTGTCAATTAACAGATTTCACAAACATAGGAACTTGCTTTGGTGATACGGTACAACATAAAATAAATTATTCATAAATATCGTGTGCGCTGTATAGGCCGAAAAATACGGTACTTAACTGACAACAAACAAGAAACCAAAATACTGAATAAATGATCTTGATAACGTGCGACAAACAATTGATTTTTTGGTCTAAAGACTAAAGACAAAAGACAATTTGCCAGTTGATTCTCAGTCAAAGATGTGTGTTTATACATTTGTATGATCACTAATAAACCAGAAACCTTGAACCTTCACAGAACAAAAAACATGAAAATTGATACAGGATGTCCCATTATTTGTCAGTGATATGGAGCATATCCAAGAATATGCAAATCACATCTTTGAGGTATGCAAATTTGGAAAATCCCCATATCTGAACCACTTTTTCCTGAAATATCCCAAACCAGAATACCTTTAAAGCAGATCCATGTATCATTTTCACCTTACTGAATGTTTTGTAGGTCCCTGTGATGGTTAAAGATTTTTGGGGCGTTTAACGGATCGGTTGTTTCTCCCTGAGACGCCTTGCTGCCGACATTTGCCTTTCAATTCTAATTTTCATCAACTAAATGAGGAGCAAGATGCTGTGAGAGATGAGCAAACACCGAAAGAGCAAAGGGGGTAATGCTTTGGGAGCTAAACAATCAAATCTGATGGACCATAGCCTCGGGGGAAAACAGACACTATCACAAGCTAACGTGATTAGTATCACGAGCTGAGGGGACACCCCCAAAGATGAGATCCGCCCCCGGCATGGACTCGCCCCTGCGGTGCCATTGGAAGAGAGGACTTAACTTTACAACAGATGGCCCTGATGCATGAACAGGGCCATGCAGCGCTCCTGAGTAAAATCTGTGCACACAAAATTCACAAAGAAAATAGACCTTGTACTGTGTTGTACTTGTGTTGGGTCCTTTTTGGGTCCAAATGCTTTTGGAATGCTGTTGTCATCTGTAAGGATAAATGTCACATTTTACCAAAAAAAGTAATGAAAAGTCACAATATTTTAAAATACCAGATCCGGAAGTATAATATATGTCAGTATCTTGATCATATCCATCCGGATATGTCAGGATTCTTTCCGGATATCTGACAGATCCAGGGATAATTATCTTATTAGATCTTCCTGGATTTTTACCCTTTTAGTCCAGTGCTTCCACTTCTCCCTCTCCACTCTCACTCTATCACCTCCTCCCTTTTTGTTCTCTCTTTATATATTTTTTCTCTCTCCCTCCTCCCTTTATTTCTTCTTGTCCCCCTCTTTTCTTCTTTCTCTCTCCCATCCTCCATTATCTCACTCCCTCCCTCTCTTCCACTGTCCCTATCCTCCTCTCTCTTTTACTGCTCTCTCTAACTTTACCTATCCTTGCATTGCTCCTGTCTCTTTCTCTCCTGCTCCCCCTCTCTCCCTCTGTCCTCTCGCCTTCTCTCTCCATCTACTTCCTCTTCCGTCTCTCCTGTTTCTATCATCTCTGCTTTTCTCTCCCTCTCTTTTCCCTTTCCCTCCCTCCCCTGGCTCTTTCTCTCTTCCTCTATCCCCCCACTCTCTCTCTCTACCCTTTTCTCTCCCTCTCTTTCCCTCTCTGACTCCATCTCCCATCATCCCCTCTCTTTCCCTTTTCTCTCTCCATCTGCCCTCTATCCTTCTCTCTCCCTGTCTCCGGTCTCTCTCCCGTTCCATAGAGGATATCCGGAAGTGCTCTCCCGCACATCAGTCTGTCTGGGCCAGTGCGGGTCACCACATTCCCCAGTGAGCCACAGCTTCAGTCAAGGGCAGACAGAACAAACACATCCAGGGGAGAAAAACAGTGCGGGGTGGGAGACGTATACTACAGGCTAAGGAAATACAAGAGTCTAATGCAAAATTATCAGTGTTTTTCTGTCTGAACGTGTTTGTTATGCAATGTCATTTTTTTTATGAAGAACAAAACATTTTACATACGTTGCATTAACCAATTGTTTATTATTATTAATTTTGAGGTTGACAGCCCTAAGTTAACTAATACAACCAGAAGAAGTATTAGGTGGTATGGCGGCATCCAGAATAAGATCCGTAATAAGCTGAATGCATGTGACATTTTTGAACCCTCATGTGTGGTTCTGAATGTTTTGAATAATTGCAAGAAAGTTGAGTACAGTGGACATAGATAGGAAGTAGGTGAAAACATGATGAGAGCTATAACATGACTAAAAGCTCAAGTCGATTTTATTATGCCCCTTTAATTGAGACATATTCTACAACGTTGATTTTTTTGTCTTTAACCATGTTATAACATTAACATTAAAATATCTGCAGTTGTATTTAGCTTAATCTACAGCTGTTTCATTTATCCTGTTCACAAAGTAAAGAACTCAGACATCACTACATACAGTCCATACACATAAACATTTCCGCTCTCAACAAACACGTAGCTCTATTAGCATGCCAGGCGCCTTGTCTAAAGGCTTCATATATTTGTTTCCATTGTTTGCTCCCACTGCTGACAGCAGAGGACACTCCAACGACTAAATACTGCACAGGTAAGGTCAATTACAGCAGCAACACCTAAATTGCACACACTGAAGCTACAGTATAGCAGCTATTGTTATTAGTTTAGTTTAAACTGGTGGAGGTGTCTTCCTTTCATTATTCAATTCTTATGTTTTATAAAGCTATAACACCACAGAACAAGCAGGTGACAGGCCCGCCAGACCAGAAAAGTAACATATTACACCTTACATTTCATTTTTCAACCTTTCAAGACATATGGATTTATTCACTAGATTGTATAAGGTATACAAGCCCTACACATCTTTTGTTTTCAGATTCACAGAAAAACTAAAAAAAATTACCATTTCCTCTTACTTTTTCCTAAATGTAGATTTGAATGTGTGGAAGAGGAAGCAGCATTTAGAACAGGCTGGTTGATGACAGACTTTAGGACTGTGGATGTGTAAGGGACAAGAGGACAGATGTGGACATACAGAGATGTGCTCAGAGGAAGTTCCCTAATAAAATTTGCCCTATATGGGAAAGCTGAGGCCTGGGGTGCAGCAGGGACACATAAAAAAGATAGAAGTTTAGTGTTAATTGTTGGCTTGAATATCACACATAAGCAGGTGCAGGGAGGGGCAAAAAAAAGTAGGAAGGTAGCAACCTTTAACCTTGTCAACCTGAAAAGACTTTTCAACAGTAAAGTTTACAAATGAGGTGTACCAATACTGTATATCAGCCCAGTATCGGTATCGGCCGATATTCATGTTATTGAGTAATATCGGTTTCAGTGCAAAACCAAAATCTGATTAGTGCTGTTCACACTGTCCTGAAAAAAATCAGATACAGGTCACATATGGGCCAAAAAATTTGATTCGACCTGCAGTGTGAACATAGCCTGAGTGTGTGATCAGACTCTGAGTCTGAGGAGAAGAGACTGAGGAGGAGCTGCTGAAACAACGACAGCGATGATGACACACGGACTGGAGAGGTTCAGAGACACAGAATCTACATTAAATACAGAATGTGGTCGGAAGTTGGAAGGCTACTTTTAAGGATATATTATACCATCCATCCATCCATCTTCTGCCGCTTTATCCGGGGCCGGGTCGCGGGGGCAGCAGTCTGAGCAGGGACTCCCAGACTTCCTTCTCCCCAGACACTTCCTCTAACTCCTCCGGGGGGATCCCGAGGCGTTCCCAGGCCAGCCGAGAGACATAGTCTCTCCAGCGTGTCCTGGGTCTTCCCCGGGGCCTCTTCCCGGTGGGACATGCCTGAAACACCTCCCGAGGGAGGCGCCCAGGAGGCATCCGGAACAGATGCCCGAGCCACCTCAGCTGGCTCCTCTCAACGTGGAGGAGCAGCGGCTCTACTCCGAGCTCCCCCCGTGTGGCCGAGCTCCTCACCTTATCTCTAAGGGAGCGCCCAGCCACACGGCGGAGGAAACTCATTTCGACCGCTTGTATCCGCGATCTTGTTCTTTCGGTCACTACCCAAAGCTCATGACCATAGGTGAGGGTAGGAACGTAGACCGACCGGTAAATAGAGAGCTTTGCCTTTCGGCTCAGCTCCCTCTTTACCACAACGGTCCGATGCAGCGACTGCATCACTGCAGCCGCTGCACCGATCCGCCTGTCGATCTCACGCTCCATCCTTCCCTCACTCGTGAACAAGACCCCGAGATACTTGAACTCCTCCACTTGGGGCAAGGACACCCCACCCACCTGGAGAGGGCAAGCCACCTTTTTCCGGTCGAGAACCATGGCCTCGGATTTGGAGGTGCTGATTCTCATCCCAGCCGCTTCACACTCGGCTGCAAACCGTCCCAGTGCATGTTGCAGGTCCGGGTTTGATGGAGCCATCAGGACAACATCGTCTGCAAACAGCAGAGATGAGATCCTGTGGTCCCCAAACCGGACCCCCTCCAACCCCTGACTGCGCCTAGAAATTCTGTCCATAAAAATTATGAACAGAACCGGTGACAAAGGGCAGCCCTGGCGGAGTCCAACATGCACTGGGAACAGGTCTGACTTACTGCCGGCAATGCGAACACAGCTCCTGCTCCGGTCATACAGGGACCGGACAGCCCTGAGCAAAGGGCCCCGGACCCCGTACTCCCGGAGCACCCCCCAAAGGACACCCCGAGGGACACGGTCGAAAGCCTTCTCCAGATCCACAAAGCACATGTGGACTGGTTGGGCAAACTCCCATGAACCCTCGAGCACCCGATGGAGGGTATAGAGCTGGTCCAGTGTTCCACGACCGGGACGAAAACCACTCTGCTCCTCCTGAATCCGAGGTTCGACTATCGGTCGGATTCTCCTCTCCAGTACCTTGGAATAGACCTTACCCGGGAGGCTGAGGAGTGTGATCCCTCTGTAGTTGGAACACACCCTCCGGTCCCCCTTCTTAAATAGAGGGACCACCACCCCGGTCTGCCAGTCCAGAGTCACGGTCCCCGAACGCCACGCGATGTTGCAGAGACGTGTCAACCAAGACAGTCCTACAACATCCAGATACTTTAGGTACTCAGGGCGGATCTCATCCACCCCCGGAGCCCTGCCACCGAGGAGTTTGCGAACAACCTCAGTGACTTCAGCTTGGGTGATGGATGAGCCAGCCTCCGAGTCCCCGGTCTCTACTTCCTCTTCGGAAGACGTGACTGAGGGATTAAGGAGATCCTCAAAGTATTCCTTCCACCGTCCGACGACATCCCCAGTCGAGGTCAGCAGGCCTCCACCCGCACCGTAAACGGTGTTTGTGAGACACTGCTTCCCCTTCCTGAGGCGCCGGACGGTTTGCCAGAATTTCTTTGGTGCCGACCGATAGTCCTCCTCCATGGCCTCCCCGAACTCCTCCCAGGCCCGGGTTTTTGCCTCTGCGACAGCACGAGCCGCGGCTCGCTTGGCCTGCCGATACCCGTCGATGACCTCCGGAGACCTACAAGCCAGAGTGGCCTGATAGGCCTCCTTCTTCAGTCTGACGGCATCCCTTACTTCCGGTGTCCACCACCGGGTTCGGGGGTTGCCGCCACGACAGGCACCGGAGACCTTGCGACCACAGCTCCGAGCAGCCGCATCAACAATGGAGGCGGAGAACATGGTCCACTCGGACTCAATGTCCCCAGCCTCCCCCGGGACATGGGAGAAGCTCTCCCGGAGGTGCGAGTTGAATACCCTACTGACAGAGGGCTCCACTAGACGTTCCCAACAGACCCTCACAATGCGCTTGGGTCTGCCAAGTCTGTCCGGCTTCCTCCTCCGCCAGCGGATCCAACTCACCACCAGGTGGTGATCGGTTGACAACTCTGCCCCTCTCTTCACCCGAGTGTCCAAGACACGCGGCCGGAGGTCTGATGACACGACAACAAAGTCGATCATTGACCTCCGGCCTAGGGTGTCCTGGTGCCACGTGCACTGATGGACACCCTTGTGCTTGAACATGGTGTTCGTTATGGACAATCCGTGGCTAGCACAGAAGTCCAATAACTGAACACCGCTCGGGTTCAGATCGGGGAAGCCGTTCTTCCCGATCACCCCTCTCCAGGTGTCACTGTCATTGCCCACGTGGGCGTTGAAGTCCCCCAGTAGAACAACGGAGTCCCCAGTCGGTGCACTGTCCAGTACCCCTCCCAAGGACTCCAAGAAGGCCGGGTACTCTGCACTGCTGTTCGGCCCGTAGGCCGCCACAACAGTGAGAGACCTGTCCCCCACCCGAAGGCGGAGGGACGCGACCCTCTCGTTCACCGGGGTAAACTCCAACACGTGGCGGCTGAGCTGAGGGGCTATCAGCAAGCCCACACCAGCCCGCCGCCTCTCCCCGCGGGCAACACCAGAGAAGTGGAGCGTCCAGCCCCTCTCGAGGAGATGGGTTCCAGAGCCCAAACTGTGCGTGGAGGTGAGGCCGACTATATCTAGTCGGTATCGCTCAACCTCCCGCACAAGCTCAGGCTCTTTCCCCCCCAGCGAGGTGACATTCCATGTCCCCAGAGTTAGTCTCTGTGTCTGGAGATCTGGTCGCCGAGGCCCCTGCCATCGACTGCCGCCCAGATCTCTCTGCACCGGCCCCTTATGGATCCTCCTGCGGGTGGTGGGCCCACGGGAGGGCGGCCCCACGTCGCTCTTTCGGGCTGTGCCCGGCCGGGCCCCGTGGGGTAAGACCCGGCCACCAGGCGCTCGCCATGGAGCACCCATCCCAGGCCTGGCTCCAGGATGGGGCCCCGGTGACGCCGATCCGGGCGACGTGAACTGCCTTGATTGTGTCGTCGTCATAAGAGGCTTCTGAACCGATCTTTGTCTGACCCGTCACCTAGGACCTGTTTGCCTTGGGAGACCCTACCAGGGGCATGAAGCCCCCGACAACATAGCTCCCGGGATCATTCGGGCACTCAAACCCCTCCACCACGTTAAGGTGTCGGTTCAAGGAGGAGATATATTATACCCAAAGCCTATATTTCCTTTTTACCCCAAATGAAGTCTGCATTATGTCTCTGTGCAGAGTACGGGCTGGAGACCCCAAGGACAAATTGGGAAACACCTCCAAAGGTTGTGGAGAACGACCGAGCCAAAGTCCTCTGGGACTTCCATATACAGACTGACCGAATGGTAAAGGCGAACTAACCGGACATAGTGGTGGTCGACAAGGGTCAGAGGAAAGCCGTGGAGGCGGACATTGCAGTGCCATGGGATGGTAACATCCGGAAAAAGGAACAAGAGAAACTAGAGAAATACCAGGGCCTCAGAGAGGAGCTGGAGAAGGCCTGGAGCGTGAAGGTATCAGTGGTGCCCGTAGTGATCAGAGCACAATATATATATATATATATATATATATATATATATATATATATATATACCAACATTGGTTATCGGCCCAAATATTTCCAAAAACATATGCACCACCAGTTGACAGTTTACAAATGTATGTCCTATTTAATCCATATATTAGTATTCTGTAATTTCTAATGTTTTGTGGGTTCACATCCTACCATAATGTCATTTATGTTGTTTTGTTCTTTTTGTAGTTATTCTAATTTAGAATAAAATGCATCTTAAAGGTGCTGTGCCTGATTTTACTGTCAGCAATGTGACAAACAACCATTTTAAACTTAAAATAGCTCAAACATATTCTTAACTGTCCTAACACATTCCAAGTATCCTAATTATTCACTTTATAATCTCTTTTCACAACTTTCAGCGTCTAGATGAGGGTTTTTGTCATGCTCATGATAGCATGTGGTGTTGTAAAGATTATTCAATTGTACGTGTTGCAGGCTTTTTGCAGATAAATCATATTGTCTGCATGTTATTCAGAGCTTGCTCTCCACAGCCTACCTGCTCTCTGCTGTCACATTCAAGCTAACAACAACCAGTACGCTGACAACAGACTTCCTGGTTCTCGGCCAATAAAAACATTTTATGATTTAATGCAGACAAACAGTGGTCTCATTTTGACCCTAAGAGCTGCTTTTACAATACACATCTCCACAGGGGTACTGAATCAAATAAATGGGGTCCAGCAAAATCGGGTACAGACTCTCTTATGGTGCACTATGTATGTTTTCTGGCAGAGGTCCACCACCTACTAAGCCTACTTTCTATGGGCTTTGAGAAACATCAGTTATTCAACAAAACCATTTAAAATGTTTAATTGGAGATTACTTTAGAGCCCTTGCGTGGCTCTCTTCTATTTGTGTCCCGCTTTACTCTGAACAGTGTCCTGGGGCTGAAAGTAAACAGTAAATACCCCAATCTCCTGCCTCTGACCCTCCCCACTTCAAACACACTTCACAGATCCACTTGGACAAATTATAGCAATAAACATGGAGCACACCCCCACCACTCAGAAGAACTCTCTCACGTGAGTTTAGCCTCCCCACACACAGCCACGTCCCGGGAACACAGCCGGCTGGGACACCCCTGGAGCACACCTATAACCTCACTTAAAATGACTTGACAGTAGCTTTATTTAATTGCATATGAAACAGACTATTAATTATTTCCAAAACAATAAGTCAGTCGCATAAAATATGTTTTACATTTTATGACAGCCCATAGAAATTTGAATATTTTGCAACAATTATTTGAGGTTTTGGAGCCGCGACCCAACAGAACAGAACAGAATAACTTAAAGTCCTCCAGTTTTACTGTGCAACGTCTCTGGTGGAGGGTCTGCTACAGCTTGTCACCATGGAGATGTTGTTGCTTTACCTGGAATATTATGTAGAATGGCATATCTATAATTTATTTAATGTATTTTATCATTCAAAAACATGTATGCTCCACAGACAGACCCATCATGCCTTGTGGTATCATCCGCTCAGGGATAGAAGTTTAATACCACACCATAGATCATTCCACATGAACCAATAACATATCCTTGAAGACAAGCTGAAGCAGACCCTGTAAGTAAGTAGTATTATTCAAATTAGTATTTATTATGAGTATATTTATTAAAAACATGCAGGTAAATCTACTTGAGTAATTGTAACTGACCTCTGATTTCAACTAAACCTTTTTTGCAGTGCAGCCACTTCCAAATTGTTCTGACTGTTTTATTTATGGACTGAACCCTTTAGATTGCAGCAGCAATAGTTGTGGTGATAAAACTAAAAAAGGTCTAGAAAACTGGATTTGTCCTGTCTTGGGTATTACTGGATTGTGGCAGATTTGATTAAGGCAGATAAGAGGCAATGCATGGGTTAAGTGTCCAGGGACAGAGCTGCGGGAAAGCTGGGTGTGAGACCTTACTGGAAATAAACTGAAATGTGGCTTAAAAAAAAAACTCCATTAAAAAAAAGGCTGCTTAAGGGGGGGAAATTAAGGAAAAAATATTACACACACATCATACAGAAAAAGAAAAGATGCAATAAAACACAATACAAAAAAATATATAGTTTTACAATTTATATCTGCTGTGTGCAAATACATAGAATTTGTAGTTTGTATGGCCCCATCCTCCAGGACCATGGCCCTCATGAGGTGTGGAATCTTACAGCACCATAAGTCACCTCTCTGTGCTAAAAGCTACGCCATAGCCGAGGCCAGGACCACTGTCTTTGCCCCTTTTGCACCTTTTTCTTGTAACTCGTTTAACTCTTTTAAGCATGTTTATCATTTGGTCTGTTAACCCAAAATAATGCTCATTATTAATTAATCAGAGATGGACTTTTTCATGGAATTTATTCTTAAAAACAAAATGACAATGATAATTTTAGTGAAGTTAGCATTTTTACATCTGAACAGACTTTATTGAAAAAAGCAATATGAAGGAGTCCATCTATTTATCACATGGAGGTTTGAGAGAGCATAAAGCCCCTGGCCTGCAAGGAGATCCCCACTCAGACCCATGCAGCTGCTCAATGTTTAAAGAGGAAATACCCCACCATCTGAGTTATGACAAGAAGTTGGAGTTCTAATTTTTCACCGTCAACAGAGCTTGACAAGCTTTTTAGCAGGGAAAACACAGGAAAAGGACACAAAGTGTTGAAACAAACGTCAGAGCCCTTTCAAAATACGTTATCTTAAACACGAGAGACACGTAAACAATGTGGCTTGTATCCTGATCCGTCCGGGACCATCAGTCCATCAGGTCCCCCTCTTTTGCAACACTTGCTCATTAGAGCTGTGGCATCTTCTCCCTCTGGAGAGGACAGAACATTTATTCTGAATACGAAAACACGTAAATTCAGAGCACGAGTGTGTTTGTGTGAGTGTTTTGAGGATTTGAGGAACCATTTCCCCGATGTGTTTTGTTTTATTACCCGTCACGCAGACTTTTTCAATCAGCTGACAAAACATGTCACAGTAACATCACATGGGCCACATGCGAGCGAGCAGTTGAAACTGACTGGTATGAAAAAACAAACTCTTAGCCTTTTAAAATAGATTATCAAAAGACCAAATTAACATCATCAGACGATAACAAGCAATAATAGAAGCCAATAACTTCTGCCTTCTTGAAGTGCAGTATCAACCCTTTTCAGTTGTATGTGCAGTTTCTCATGACAATCTAACAGCTGAGATAGGCAACAGCATGTGGTGACGTCTTCAAAACTGCGGCAACAACAAATGAGCCACATGACTGAAACCCATGGATAAGGTTTTTGACCATCTTGGTTTCACCTGAATCTGTGTTCTCTCAATCCTTTCACTGTGGTGCTTAGCTCTTTCTTTTACTGCCCATCTAGTTTCGTCTTCACAGTTGTACCGTTTCACAAGAGAACACCATCAAATATCACTTAGATTGACATGACATACCAACATACAGATAACAAAATCATAATCAAACATGGAGGTTTACAGTTTACAGTGTTAATGGCTGTAAGAATGAGACAATTTTAAAATCTTGCTCTGTGGCATCTGAGTTCAGCAGAGTGATATAACTGTGAGTGTTATTGTCTGTGAGATGCGTGTTATGGGTTTGGTATTTAGTTGTGAGAGATTAGGAGATGGTGGGCCAATGATTTTTGCTGCTATACTGGTTAATTTCGTGCAAATGTTCCGGTTTTTGAGTGTGAGCATTGTGAGAAAACTGGATGAACAGTACAAAAGAACAAACTGGAGGATACTGGTGTATAAGTTAAGCAGTAGATGTGGTGAAACATGAAGTCCTTTTATCTTACGGATAACAGACCGCTCCAAAGCTAACCAGTGGAAACATGGCTTTGTGTCTGTGAACAAGCAGAGATGATGCCACACGTAACAGTCCCACAGCCTTCAGTGAAAAAATACAGACAGAAACACTAACATATACTGAAGGTTTTGGATGCTCCACCGGAAAACTTGCATAGTGCACCTATGAGGACAAGGTAAAATTGAGTTTCGGTTTAAAAATCAGTTATTACAACACTTGTAAATGTACAATCTTGATTGATTTTAGTTTTGAATTACAAAACTTCTTGTCGCGTCTTAAGTCCTAGACACCCTAATGGTGTGGAGGAGGTCATGGATTAGCTCCAAGTGAAAAATGCCCACTTTAACTGTGCTTGATCCACACCTACACAAGCTCAGGTGAAGCAACAGTGGCTAATCTGCGGGTGAATGCAGCTGAATGCCCTCTGACGCACCGTTCACGCACAGACTCATCCATTTCATAACGTCTCAAAACATAATGGCACTAATTATAAGAAGAAACTGTTGGAAAAACAAAGCCCACACTAGAGTCGCATACACTTTGTTGGGTTGGTTTGGGAAGACAAAAAGTATGGTTATGAACAAAGTAATTTTAAAAAAAACAGGCAAAAAGGGACCCAAATAATAACAGTAGCACAAATGGCCATTTCAAATATGGTGAGGGAACTAACTAAATAACTAAGTAAAATGTTTGCATAAAACAGGTCACATTTCCTTATTATGTGACATTTTTACAGGTTTCCAATAGCTGAATAAGTGTGAGTAAAAGATTTACTAAAACAGGTGTGCAAATCTGATATGTAAATGAGTTCACTGCATGAGCCTATAGATGGTGAAGATGTTCACTTGTGATATAGTGATATATAGATTATTTTCTGTCTTCTTCAAACATCAGAACCTACACCGCACTGATTATAAAAATATGTAGGCAGAGGCATATATTATCCAGAGGCATATATTATCTAGAGTTCAGCTGATGCGCACGGACAGAGGGACGTGTTGAAAAACCTGCAGGTGCCTCCTCTTGTGTCATCACTATTCCATAAATCTTTACATAAGAGTTTAAAAGGACATGGGACTCCTGAAATCTGTTTGTGAACTGCTCCAGTTCAGTGCAATACAGATGGGAATCCAGGCCAAATTGTCGCAGGCATCGTGTGTTTTATAACCTCTCCCCCTCCGTAAAAACAATATTTTGTTTCAGTTGAAATCCTTTTTAAAGCCTAAAATTTGGCATGTTGGGGTAAAATTGCCCCAGAAAAGTCCACATGTTGCTATTATTGATTGCTAATGAGACTTGTGATCAATTAATCTACTGTATTCAACATCATTACGTCAAGTACTGACGTCAAGTATTTAATGTAATTTAACAAGTACTGGTCACACAGATCACTTGCTCTTTGACTCTATCCATCCACTACAGCACAAGCTGGGAGTGATCAGAACATTACAACACAAAGGCAAGAAGTGCCCACCAGCTCAGAGGGCAAGAGGAAAGAGGAAAAACAAAAGCTCTCTCAGCCTGTGGTTTGGGCTCTTAACAAAGTTAAAAGAGCCAAAATATAGGACTGCAGTGAGGAAAGTTGCAAAGAGCATTACATAAGTCAGAATAAAATGAAAGCTAGAGCTAATGTACTGTTCTGGGGATGGGAATTGAGAACCATTTCTACTTGAGAGGAGGTTGTATTTTTAGAAATCCATCAGAGATGGATGCCTTCTCCCTCAAGTCTCTTATCGATAATATTTGGGCCACCATAACTTTAAATGCTGTGCCAGCTCTGTCCCAACAAGCAAATGTTTCAGCTCCTGCAAAGCCTACAACACACAGCAGGTGTACACCTCATACAAAGCAGGTTCAGCACGTATTTAACTCAGCGCGAGTTACTTGCAAACTGCCTGTTACACCAACTGTGGTGCGTATTTGATGAATGCTGTATGGTTTTGCTATTTTTTCACTTATGACTTATTTCTCCAGGCCGCTGCACGTCAGGACTATGTGGATATATTTGCCTCAAAGGAGATCTAAAACAAAGATCAAATCGTTTGGTTCAAAAGGGCTAAATTACTTCATTCTGATCATTGCCCAGATGACATACTAAATGTACAATCCATCCATCCATTTTCTGCCGCTTATCCGGGGCCGGGTCGCAGGGGCAGCAGTCTGATCAGGGACTCCCAGACTTCCTCCTCCCCAGACACTTCCTCTAACTCCTCCGGGGGGATCCCGAGGCGTTCCCAGGCCAGCCGAGAGACATAGTCTCTCCAGCGTGTTCTGGGTCTTCCCCGGGGCCTCTTCCCGGTGGGACATGCCTGAAACACCTCCCGAGGGAGGCGCCCAGGAGGCATCCGGAACAGATGCCCGAGCCACCTCAGCTGGCTCCTCTCGACGTGGAGGAGCAGCGGCTCTACTCCAAGCTCCCCCCGTGTGGCCGAGCTCCTCACCCTATCTCTAAGGGAGCGCCCAGCCACACGGCGGAGGAAACTCATTTCGACCGCTTGTATCCGCGATCTTGTTCTTTCGGTCACTACCCAAAGCTCATGACCATAGGTGTTCCTACCCTCACTAAATGTACAAGCAGTTATTATTTTTAACCTTGTTTGAACTGCTTTACACCACTGCATAACATAAGAGTTTGTGTGCCCTCTGCTGGGGACCACGCTTGTTTTTACGAAAATATGAATATGACTCAGTTATCTAAAAAAAAGGAAATATCAAACCTAAAACATAGTTAAAAATTAGAAATGCTTAGAAAAAAAGCATTGACGGACTTACTTACTGTTACTTTTTCACATTTTGTACTCTCTATAAAACCTCAAACTACCTCACCTCTTACTCCCTTCTGAGCAAATAGAAACCAGACGCAACCATCACCACAAAATACCAAGAATCCACTTATAAAAATCCCTACAAGTTCAAACCATTACCAGTCCAAGGTAGTCTCTGCTCATTACATACATTCAAGTAGAACTGAATTGTGCTCCTTTGTGTCGTACTTGTCCTGCTCAGGAATGGGACCAGGAGAGCGGAGGAGGGGGGAGGTTGCGACCCTCTGCGGATCCTTTACAATCTTTGCAGTCGCTAAAGACCCACACTTACACACCATTGTACCCATAGCGGTTCCCTAAGGAGCAGAAGCTGAGACGCAGGGATCATTCCTGGTGCTTTCCGGGGCCTATAGAAGGACAGGGGGGCCTCTCTGGATTGGATGCCCCCCGGCTGCAGCTGTCTTTGGGGCAGAAAGAGCCGCGGCGGGCCTGACACTTGATCGCTTGTCCGCGGCAGTTTGCTGGGCTTTTATCTCATCCGGCTCCAGAATCGTTCTCTACATTGCTCCCTCTTTCTCCATCTGACCTCATCATACAAGTTTTCACAACAGTTTATCCTTCCTCATGTAATGGTGGAGTCGACCTACAGCAAAGTGTACCTGCTGGATGCAACTCTGGGGGTTTTGGTTAAAAACATTAAGTTTAGCACCAGAAATGGGTGGTTAAATGATCATGTGTGTATAATGTTATATAAGTTAACCGTTTGAGGACAAAATCTATTTAAAATGGGATTTCTTTCTGACAGTTCCTTGGCATTCCCAGCTCCTGCTTCTTCTTAAGTGGAGGTGTGAGAAGACTGCAGATTAGAGCCTATAAATGAGTAAATAATGTCAAATACAATTGTATTATATATATCTTAAAACCTGGCTTTGATATCACTCACATGTATATAGCTCCAGAGCGGGGGAGTGGAAGCAGTGTTGATAGCTTTTTAAGAATATCTCAAATATTGTCCCCGGGTTATACCAGAGCAATTTCCATGCTTGTTTGCCACATTAGTTTGCCTTATTTTGCCCGTTTTTTCCTTGTCAAACCTGCACAGCAGTGAACAATCAGAAAGAGGTGAGATTACTCACGGCAGATGTTGGTGTGATCCCTCATTCATCCAGGAGATGTAACTGTTTACAAGACATTTCATTCATGAAATAACTCCAGAAATCAGAAAGATGTTGATACTTTTGGTTTGTATGTAAACATGAACCAACAGTGTCTTAGAGTGCCGTATATGGCTCTTAAACAAGGAGTTGAGAAAATAACCAGTTCTGGTAATAATTTGTCATGGTGAAAGTGGAGGTGGAAGTCCCTGTGAACAGCTGTAGTATGAGAGTATGCCTGTGTCATTAAAACTAAAGTGAGCTGTAGTTTTAAACATGCTCACTATGGCAGTTCAAAGCAGGCCAATGCTCTGGAGACATGCTGAGCCCATAAAGAACAGGATGGAAGATAAATGAATGCAGCTACAGCCTCGGCCAAGCACTAGATAGACCTTATATTCACAAAATTAACTCTTTACAGTCTAAGACATTTTAACATATATCACTCAATTTTGTCAAATCACATTATCCAAAGCAAATCCTGCGTAGAGATGCGAAGAAGAGAAATATATGCTGCAAAAGTTGATGATAAACCTGAAGTTGTTTCCTATTTACTCTAAGCTTTAGCCACAAACTTGGAATTGTGGAGATTGGCCTTGTAATTAAAGAGTATATTTTTAAAATGTTTCATGGGCATGGCTTGCAAGGACCCCACTAAACCTAATATTTAATCCAGAGTATTTATCTAACGTATCAAACTCATCATCCCAGTGGAACAGAGGGGACAAAGCGGACGTGTTTGTGTTGACGTGGCTATTTTGCATTGCTTTCATTGAAGGTACAAAAAACCAAGCCATGCACATTGGCAGATAGTCAAAACTTTCTGTGGGACTGAAGAATCTGATGAATTATATTGTGTAGTATTCACAGCAGTATTGCCTGATGTGCCAAATGTGAGACTAATTTCCCTGACCTTGTTGCATAAAGCAGGTGGAAATGTTCCTCTGATCTCTTCATTTAAAAGGCTTCAATCAACTGCTGACATCATCCCTGTGACAACTGAAGGAAGCAGTTCAGGCATTTCGGTTCTTTTAGCTACAGATGCAAGAAGATGACTAAGCAATGTGTGTCCTTTTTAAACACGTTCCAGAAGAGGGCCCCTTGCAGTGATGCATGTCTCTGATGAGGCACATGCAGCCCTTTTCTCAAGACTGCAAAACTTCATCATACTTTCAAATTGTTAGTGTAGTCATCACAGTGAGAACTAGATTACTGGTAAAATGGAGGAGAAAATCAGAGTCATGACTTGGTCTGGCCCGCATGTCCTCACCTGTGAGTCCAGCCACACCCAAAAGAGGGTCACTGGTACAATTAGGACAAATCAACAACAATTAGGACAGATCAACAACAATGTGGTTTTACAATTTTAAGACTTACTTAAAAATTTGCAATTTCTTTGAACATTGATCTGCATTTTCTTGGCCACGATTGTGCTGTGGACATATTGTAATGCATCAGATACAACAGCTGATGAACTACAAGCTGTAAGATGTACAATATGAATTAAATGAGCAGCACAATGAACAAGGAGCAAGAGTTTATTAGTCCCTCATACTGTAATGACTTGCACCCATTTTGTTTCCCCTGATACGTTGGCAGCTCCATCATAACTAGGTTTATTACCACCGAGTTGATGCACTTTAATTTAAATATGCGTTTCCTCGCTGATGAGTTGGAATGCATAGATAGATGTTGTGAAACTATGACTGTGAAGGATTGAGTTGTTAATGTGGGAGGACAAAACAGCCATTTTGGGTTGACGTCCTTTGCGTCTGGCCACTTTGCGTCTGCGCTTGAGAACTCCTTCAAATTCCTATATAAATACTTTTTGCATATGATCAGCTGTTTTTGAGTGGCTTCTCCTTCATAGGACCTTTGGGACAAATACCTGGTCTGACCATCCTGTTACACCCACCCCAAACTGAACCTCTGCCTCCAAACGGGTCTCTGTGCAGCCAACAGCACTTCTTGTCATAAAACTAGTGGTCTGAACATTTTATTTTCAATGTGGCACCACCCAACCACCCACCAAAGTGCAATGTTGCTGGTCTAAATCCCTTCTAAATCTACAAGTCTACTGTGTGTTGTATTGTTAAATTGAATTTGATGATTTACTTTCAAAAGAGGACTCTGAAACAAACCAAACATGGAATTAATACAGCTTTGTAGGTTGAGTATTCACCCATCAAAAAGCTTATGACCTACACTGTTGTTACGACACTTTGTCCACTGTGTTTGGTCACTTGGCTAGCTCTTCAGTCACTCCTACTTTACGTTTGAATGTCCGGGTTGGAACCACATGGAGACGAACTGTCCAATTCTGAGACATAACAATCACAGCCGCGAAATCTCTGAAAGGCGAAATACATCTTGTACCATCTTCTCTTAGCATTCCGAAACAAACAAAAATTGTTTTACTACAGATTAATAGATTTTAGTGCTTCAATAATTTATTCTGCAGACATTTACTTGTTTATTATTTATTTTTGTAAGAATTGTCCAGTCTAGAAAGGGAGAAAAAGTGCCTCAAATATGTTCTAAACGAGAAAAGAAGCACTTGACACAATGGCAACTGAATACAGTATTAGAAATGATTTGCTTATCAAACCACAAAATAAGCTTTATGCAAAAGGTCTGAAATTAACACTAAAACAGGAATGAAGTAGCCTGAAATAAAACCACCATCTATCTACAAGATAAATTAATAGCATAAATTTACAATTAAGACTGTGACTTTATTGTTTTTATCATGTGGCCGTTCCCAGAAGTCTGAAGAAGCTGTAATGAAATGCGACACCTGCACTCAGGGTTGACAGTTTTGCAGCATCTCATATAAAATAATATAATGTTGTGCACGCTGATGTTTGTGCTGACACAAGCATCGCACTCAGACCCATTAACAGCCTCGTTAATGGGTTTCCTGACGGTGAGAAGTGGTGGTTTGGATGAAGAAATCTTGTTTACTTTAAACATAAAAACTGACCACAACACACTAAGGACAGGGGCATGCTGGGACATTAATCCATTTGCTAATTTTCTGTAAACATTCTTTCATCTGTTTTCATTGTCGCCCTTCGAGGCATCTGATGTTGTGATTTTGGGTGTTACAAAAATAAATTGAATTGACTTGAACGCAGTTCAAGGGAATTTCTCTGTTGAAATGACTGAAACAGAACATGTACTTTTAAGTTGTTTTGATAAAGTGTAGGCTAGTTTGAAATAAATCAACATATACATCCTATCTTTAACTCAAATTTCAATCTATTTATTTTAAATATATATATATTTATATAAATATATATGGTTGTTTAAGTTTATTTACTTAATTTTGCTTTTGGGGCTTTGATCCATGTCATAATTGTTTTCTCTCATTTACTCACACAATGTTGTAGATGCATGTTTAAGTCTCTTCATTCCCTTGAATATTTTTTTTTGTGTATGTATGTATTTTTTCTTAAACTGTGATACACGTAGGATTCAGCATCGTCCTGTCCTCTAACCATTTATGGCAGAAATGAAAAAAAATATTCACTGCATTTTGTGATCCACAGCTCTCCATAGTCTTGGCGGTCTTGATGGTCTGGCAGAGTGGTACTTTGTTGTAATGATGATTAAAGTGATGCACCATACACCAGAAATCAATTGAAATATTGCTGTTATTTTTATTAGTTTATTTGGCCAGGATAATGAATATTAAAGAGCTACTAAGCACCAAAACCACTTTTTAACTGCTTAAAGATGGTATGGACGATTTTTTTCAGCAATTTTTTTATCATATTTCCTCGTGGCGTGGATAAATCATTTGTCCTGCCACGTATCAATCATAAAACGCACCTATCGCTCACCTGCAGCCGCGTCAGGCTCGTCCCCACGTTTCCGCGTGCCTAAGCGCATGGATCTATCATAATATAGTTCCCTCAGTGTACGGGGCAAAATGAAGACGGAGAAAGACAGTTCGAGCTGACGCAGAAGTGGACAGAAATCTACGGGAGACGAGCGATGCAATGCACTCCGTTGCGCTAATAAACAAACGCACGTGTGTGTTGTATCGGTCCGCACGGGGGAGTGCGCATGCGCACTTCCGCCTGCGTTCTCAAATCACCGAAAAATCTTCCATACTGCCTTTAACTGTGTGAAATGTACACAGTTAATCGTTGTTAAAAAAAAAAAAAAAAAAAAAAAATTTGAAATTTTAGCTTGTAATTCAAGCTGTGCCTGCATTGTCCACTTTGGTTTCAGCGGCTGTCAATCACTGGGCTAGAGCCCGCCTCCTCACCTGTGTCTCTCACCCCCACACACCTCCCCCAAACCTCCGGGCACTGCCCACAGACGAGCATTTTTCAGATTTTGCTTTCAACTGAAGAAGGCTCTGCCACAGGTGTTTAGTGGCACTTTACTGAACATACATGACACACATGCTGTTAACACACCGGACTGTAGCCATGGGCTCATTTTCATCCATTGTCTGCTCTGACGCTCTCAAACGGACTCTCATTTATACATTTTCGGTCTTTTAGTAAGTCGTCAATATTGTGTTCTAAAAATCTAAAATAATACAAAGATAAATGATCATAGTTAATAACTATGTGGCAGACAAAAGCATAATATGTCATAGTTTACATTTTTGGATATTTAAGTATCCTTTTTTAAAAGGACCCGCCTAACCTCTCCCACACAGACACACAGACACAGACACCTCTGGGTCCGCTGGGGCCCGCTGGGGTCCGCTGGGGTCCGCTGGGGTCCGCTGGGGTCCGCTGGGGTCCGCTGGGGTCCGCTGGGGTCCGCTGCCGTAGGGGCACGGCAAATGAAATACGGTATCTGTCGCATTAGGAAATCCATTGAAGTTAATAAGGGCCAATGCTCTCTGTGGAGACACATCTGCTGCTGGTTAGGCGCCAACACCCGCCTCTATCTCTCCCTCTTCTCTCTGTCTTCTCCATATTCACACACCAACATGAACATTATAGTGCGTTGGGCCAGGTTAACGAAACTGGACCCTGAGTATTGGTTGGCTTAGCTGCTGTAGAGGTCATGACCTTGTGCTGTTGTAATGGCGGGGGAAATGGAGAGGAGAGTAAGTGATATGGCATATTTTATGCTTATGTATCAGGCTGTCATCTGGCCATGGGTTAGTGCCGGAAACAGCAGCGACTGAACAACGCGGTATTGATCCGATGTTAGATGAACTATTGAGGTTTGTTGATTTTAAATAGGCGAAGAACTGCCCGGTGGTCGAGTGGTTAAGGCGGCAGCACTTATGCCAGGCTCCATGTCCTCCCTTCTCTTATTTCATGCTGTACTGTCCTGTCTAATAAAACATTTGGGCCAAAAATATTTTTTTTAGAAATAGGCTTTGGAACTAGGAGCTTCTATGCGCTTTCATTAGCAATGTTTCCATTGAGGGAGGACACAGAATTCAAAACAATACTTTTTGTCAATGAAATCCACTTTGTCACCACAAAGATTCTTGCAGGTTTCCACAAATTACACCTCATTTCCTTTCAGCTAATCATAAATGAAGGCTGTTGTTTTCAGATTTTTTTTGGCCCTTATGTGATCTGTATCCAATTTTTTCAGGACTTCACCTGTCAAAAACAGTATAAGAAGGAAGAAGTTAGTGAACTAATCAATACACATGGACAAATCAATTCAGACTAAAATAGAGGGTTTGTACTGTAATCGGGCGGGATTTGAGGAGTTGGCAGAGCTCCTGGCTGCAATGCCAGTGGAAAATAAAAAGCCTTCTTGCCAATTTAAAGAAACTAACACAGTGCGCTACATGTGACATTGTGTTCTTTTATGCGCATGCGGGACATGTCAAGCAGCATTCTGTTCACACCAGACTCACACGGCAGTCACACGGGGAAACCAGGTGCCACAGGGAGGCGGCTACATGTGAGTGTTTGTGGTGAAGCTGATGCCGCAGATTTTCTAAATCGCTTCATCAGTCTCGACTGTATCCACTATTCTAGCTATGCACGATAACAGACTGATACAAACATTAAAACATTTTTAGTTAGACTGCCACTTAATGCCCTTTCCATCACAGATACATTTAGTTTGGCTGACCAACTTGACTAAAATAAATGCGTTTGAACACTTGAATGCAGTATTCTATCAGAAGGGGCGCTGCTCTAAATATGATACAATCCATCTGAATATCTGAATATCTGAAATCATGAAACACGCCTAATGGACACTAGGGTTGTCACGGTAATATTGCAGTACTAAAAACGTAAAAGGGCTCAAGTGACCGAATCTCATCAATAAATACACAGCACAGACGTAACAGTGCAGGTGTGCACGACTGAGCCTTCAGCACAAACAGCACCATGTTTTAACATAAGCCTGAAGGTCCAGACTTGCCCTTATATCCACCCGAAAACACAAAGTCTGGACTCTGAGCGTTCAGCCACGACACAGTCTATTGACCGCGTAGAAGCCAAAATGGACATGATCAATAACACTTGGCTGTAACCATCCTCCTCACTCCAGGTAAACGTATAAACCGCAAGTAAATGTGGCAGCCAAACAGTCTCAATAAGTTCAGCCACAAAAAAAAAATACAATCTATAAACGTGATGTAAAAACACAAGCACGTGTTGTGAGTTGGTTCTGTATTATGCAGAAAAAGTGAAACAACACGAGAATCAGCTGTGAGCTGATGCCAGACGCTTTTCCAGATGCCTTTTTTTGCATAATATTGGCCATGAATGTACACAGCCATACTGTCACTATGTCTGCTGTTATTTTAGTTGCTATTGTTCAAGTAAAACCTCAATGTACATGTATTATAATGGGCCTATGGGCGCAGTGCTGAGCCACGCAATGTCACTACAAGGGAAATTGTTTAACCACGACAGTCCTAACAGACACAGACACCTAAGACAGCTGAAGCTGATAATGCTCCTTATTAAATGAATTATTCAAAAAACAAATATATACTCAAGTAGGCCGAACACGGTATCTGAAAACTACTCTGAGATGTACAATTGTATAAAGTTACTCAAGTGAAAGTACTTATAAAACATTCCGAAGTGCTTTTCTTTCGGGCACAGCCGTTCCTTTGGCTCTCCCTCCACAGTAGCCCTGTACTCTGAGAGCGGGGGTCAAAAGTTGAACCGACAGTGCGCAGGAGTCGATGGATGACCAGGCGCTGACATGGAGACAAACGTCCAGGTCAGCTCGCCTCACCAGCCGTCACAACACTTAACACTGAACTAGCAAACCACTAAAAATCCCCACATCCATCTATCACTCGGCTCAAAGAATGTCCACTGCCGACAAGACGAACGGCATGATTTGTTTTTACACCGAGATTGGGTTAAATATTTGCAAATTAGTTTTACTTTAGGTTTGGTTGTTCCAGATGTGGAGCGGAAAGGTTTAAAGTGTGTTTATGGAGCTGTCAGTCTCAGAGCCGTGCGTTAACGGTAAATTACTGTATTTTCCATGTTTGTGTTACGAGTGTTTTTGTGAATTTTGTGGAATAAAGAAGAGGAGGAGTGAAAAGTGTCTCTGAGGTTTTGGATGTATGTGGCGATAATATGCATCCATCTTTTTTATGTCGTTTTTTTACAATGAAATATGTGGTGGTAATTAGTTGTTTGTATTTGAAAAACACAAAATGTTGCTTTTCTTACAAATCATCTCCCCACTAGCTTTAAGTCTCCAAAATATGTACTTGAAAGTCAAAATATTGAACTGCTAATAATGTGGATTTGACTAATTTGATCATATCTTTAAAAAAAACAACATGTAATAGTAATGTCACGATGTAAGCAAATTAGTTGTACTACTGCACATAAAGGCCTTTTATAATTGATGTTTAATATAGTTATTATAAAGTGTTAACTCTCTTCCATTTTTAATTTATTTGACAGTATTTTTTCTGCACTTTTGATGTTTTCTAACACAGATAAAGGGTGCATCCTCAGCCCTGCAAGTCAGCACATGAATCGCTCTGGAGAAATGATCACTTAACCTTTGTAGTGTCACAGAATGCGTCCTCGCGGTGCGCCCTGGCAGGGGTGAGTCTGGAGAGGAGGCTCATTTGTTAGCCGGGTTCACTTTGGCGCTACATTCAGAACGGCTCATCCATCTTCACTACACATTGTAATGTGTGTGCACGCTGTGAGTCGGCCTGACGCCATTTGTCAACTCTGCATCTCTGTGTTTGTTTATTGCAGGGGTTCTCAGCTTCTCAACACAAAAGGGCAGAATCTTCATTGGAGGTGAGTGGATCCAGAGCAAAATACTGATGGATTGATACTGACTGAGGTGTCCAAAAGAACTGAATCAATGGGAGTACGATATGATCTGGAAGAGGAACCAGAGATTTGTCTCAAATGTGCTCAGTGGCACCACCACTGTGTGATGACAGAAATGTGCCGCGTCATCAGTCCTGACCAATCAGAGCGATGGTGGGTAGAGCAGAAATAGAATAAACTTTACAAAGCTTGGGTGCTTTAAAAATATACATTTTTGTTGTGGAAATAGAGAGGAATACCTTGTGAGAGCTGTGGGTGCCCTGTCAGCCCAACACGGGCAGCTTGATGTCACAAAAATACAGTGGCATGGAGTGTAGTACATAGTGGCCAATAATCACATTGGTGCTTGGACGGTGTCTTATCCAGGTCATACTATAGATGAGGGGTTCCCAACCTTATGCTCCCATTGACCCCTATGAGCACATGAACACATTGGCAGCCCAAACATCCTGATCAGATGTCGGTGTAATCCCTCATTCGTCCAGGCGTGTTCCATAGTAGAAAAAGCTTCAGTTGTAGTCATCTGGACTCAGTTTGAAAAAGTAGACGTTTCGACTCTCATCCAAGAGTCATTGTCAATAACAGAATTTAGGTCGAGAACTCCGATATTAATACTGTTCTGTGGTAAGACCCACCCATTGGGAGGAGCCTTCCTGAAGTAGAAAGAGTTGTCTGTTGAAACCAACAACTCTTTCTACTTCAGGAAGGCTCCTCCCAATGGGCGGGTCTTACCACAGAACAGTATTAATATCGGAGTTCTCGACCTAAATTCTGTTATTGACAATGACTCTTGGATGAGAGTCGAAACGTCTACTTTTTCAAACTGAGTCCAGATGACTACAACTGAAGCTTTTTCTATCCTGATCAGATGTTGTCTAATAAGGCAAAATGTAATTCTGTTGTAGTTAATAAATGTGTTATAGAGCAGTAATGATTATAAAAAATACTTCATAGAAGCAATTAACATTCCATTCCTTCATCAAAATTAAGTGTGAAATGCAGTCAATTGTCGAACTCACAACACTGCGCCCGGCTGCACATGGAGCCTGGCATATGTGCTGCTGCCTTAACCCCTCGACCACCGGGCAGCAAGATCTCTTCTTCAAGGGTGACCAAGGGGCAAACTGCAAATGTATCAGAACACCACCATAAAACCTTTACACATTTAAAAGAGACATTTAAGAAAAAATGTACTGAAGAACATTTAAAAGCACTGATATCGTAATACTTGCTGTGTTGAATCCTCATGTCATCCTGGTTAGTCCTGGATGATCCCAGTTGTAGACACTTTTACATGAGCCCATCCATCTCCACTGGAGTCCCTGCAGTGCGTGCGTTTGTCAGGGTTCAGGGTGCGTCCCTTCCATCCGTCTCCGGGTGCATTCTTGTGTCCAGCCTGGGTCATCAGTGCTGGCGGCGGGTTATGGATGGGTGGGCTGGGTGCCATCAGGAGCAGCTAAAGGGACTGAGCCTTTTGTTTGGAGGTGATTGGACAAGAGAACGCAAATGTGCCTAAACAAAGCTGTCAACACCATCTCAATACGAGGAGTTTCCCAGCCAGGTCAGTGCAGCGCAAGCACTCCGGATGGACTGGTGTTTAAATGGTCCATTTTGAGCTAAATCAATGTATAAGATGTTTTGAATGTGTTGTTTTCTTATAAAAAACACAGTGGGAGTATCAGCTGTGCAATTAATGACACTTTGATAGTGATTTCAAGTATAGCTCAAATCAATTGCTGAAGTAATGAGACTAAATTAAAAGTATTCTTTGTTATGAATAGTATAGGCGCTTAACTATTTTTAACTAAAATTTGTGTCACTCAGAATTCAGTTTTACACATTTATCAATCTGGAAAGTCTTTGGAAAGGTCTAACGTTATGACTAATATTTGAGCTGGTCAAGTCAAGAAATCAAACTTGGTAAATCCAGAGTGAGAGAAACACAAAGTGCTTCTATGTGCAAGTTGTTCAAAAATAACATCGTTGTAAATCTTTGACTTCCGTCCACACTGCAATGCTGTGCTGTGATTGGTCCACCACACAAAGGCTCAAACCCAACAGCGGGAGCTAGGCCGAGTAGATTCTCATGAGTTCATGAAATCAGGTTCACTTTTCAAAATGTATAGTATCTTTTTAATAATCTTGATGACAATTATGATCCAAATAATTGTGAGTGATTTTGTTTTTAAATCATGCAGCCCTACAGAGTTATTCACACATGTTTGAGTGCATATTAAGTCGGAAGCCCCATGCAGAGCTTAGAACGCCCTGCTCCACTGAGTGATGTCATTAGGTGGCGATCCAAGTCGGGCCCCTGTTTTTGAAGTTCATGCACTAAACGAGCCCTGCTTAGTCGTGATTGTTTCATCGTTGAAAGTGTTGTGGATGTGTCATTTATTTGAACTCGAGACAAACTTACTGTGAGTCACTATTTAATTCTGATGACTTGAGACTTGACTAGATGAAATGAGTTAAGAAGACTTGACATGATCGGAGCCCGTGACACGAGACATGTGTTTCTCCAGTCTTTCATTCACTGTTGCTAGTTGGATGTACTATTAATTTGACAGGAACAACATTTTGAAGAAAGATCATTTACAGAACCATATCAATTGCAAAAAATATGTGCTATATTCAGTCATTTGAAATTGAATTGACTTGGACTTGAGACCAAAGACTGACTCTAGAGTTCCAAAACAGCGACTTGCTCTCACCTCTGCCTGTTGAGTTAGTCTATACCTTTCCAGAGCTCAAAACGCAGTCTCATTATGTGATGTAATTCGGTCATAATACAAGCAGTGCCCCTCCACGTTTTGAAAGTTGTCCTATCATGATTACTGTATTGATTTAACATTCAATAACTAACAGCTGAAACAATATTTTGTAGGGCTCAATATTTATCGCTTGTACATTTTCCTTGTACTATTTTTACATTTTATTTTGTATTACACTATGATCTGAGCTTTAGAGCACAAACCTTTAACTTTACTACAACTCTAAGACGACGACTCTTCCGCACAACATGAAAGTGGCGCTAAAAAGCCCATCACCTCCTTCGACTTCCTTCACATGAGCATTCACACATGACAAACACTGATCACAGGACATTGGGGGGCCTCACATGTTGGCCCCGTCCCAGCGTGCGTGCCTCCCCTTTGTCTCACACTCGGCCCCTGCACATATACAATGCGGGGGCCCCTCAGCTGCTGTTTGATTTGCTAAAGGAATTAAAGTCAGGCGGCCTGTTAGACGGAGCTGGGGTTTTGGTTACCGCTGTTGTGAGTGCGGCTGCATAGTTTGGCACCGGATCAAGGTAGAGTGCACCAGGCCTGGTAGAGAAGTGTCGGGTTAGAATGTGTGAGAGCAAAGGCCTATTAGTGCACTCCAGATCTATGGGAGAAAAACATGCATTCTACACGTGGAGCAATGCAAACCAACATGGACGGATACATCACTTTTCACTACACAATCTCAACATGGCTGGTATTTGTTTTTCAAGTACAGATTTGTTGTAAAAGTAGCCCAAAATGAGGCCGCTGTGTGGTTTCTGCATCTAATTATAAAGCGAAAGGCTGGTGCGCTGTCGGAAACACTATGCTCTGGGCTTTTTTTATACATTACACTCTCTATACTTTATGTCACCCTTTTACACCCTGTTAAATATTCAATGTTTAACGAGCATGTCACAGTTTGCAGTGGTTTAAAGTAATTCTTCACTTTATTAACTCTTCTCAACTATCCTAACTATTCATCACAATGATTATATAACATCTTTTCAGGACTTTCAGGGGACAGAGCGGAGTTGCGATGATGGTGCAAACAGTCGGAAAAACTATGCTCTGGCCTTTTTATGCATTACACTCTTTATATATTATGTCACCCTTTTACACCCTGTTAAATATTCAATGTTTAACGAGCATGTCACAGTTTGCAGTGGTCCAAAGTAATTCCTCACTTTATTAACGCTTTTCAACTATCCTAACTATTCATCACAATGATTATATAACATCTTTTCACGACTTTCAGGGGCCAGAGCGGAGTTTTGCAGTCCCGATGATGAAAACAAAACTTGCTCTCCGCTGTGCAATAGTTAATGACATCCCAGCTTCGTGTGATTGAAACAACTGACGCATTATTGTACTTTCTTCCCATGAACGTTCCTTTTTCAATTCCCTTTTAAATGAGCTCCATACACTCTCCTCTCCTCCCTCACTCCTCCAAAGTCTCCCAGCCACTTTCATCCTTACTTCCTCTTTATTTTGTCATTGTTGAGCGCGGGGCAAAAGCTCTGAGATTTCCTCCCTCCAGGGCCATAATTACCGCTGGGGAGAGAGGAGGGCCAGCTGTCCGGGAGAGGAGCAGCCAGAAGGGGGAGGGCGACCCCTAGAGGCGACGAGAAGGAACTGCATTGATGTCGACAGCTAGGTTTGGGGTCAGATCTAGTTAGTACTGTGGACATTATGTGGTTGCATCTATCACTGTCTGTTTCAAATCCACTTTTATGAGCGTTTAACCACGTTGTAACTGTGCTCCCTCATTATTAGTTGATATAAACGCCTTGAATACTTTTCCTACACCGTCTGACAGTGGGGAACATGAAGCAGTTTCCAAAAAGCAGCTCCAGCATTGTTATTGGCCTCAGGGGATATAGCCAATTTTTTCACGTTATAAAGTAAAATTAGTTTTGCCCCAGTACAGGACAGATATAACGTTAATGCAGCTATTTGTGTAAAAAAGGCTGCTGTTTGCTGTCTGCACCAAATAAATCATTTTGTTGTTGTTTTTTAGTCTGCAAACAGGTAAGTAATGGCTAGCTGGCTCAGCTAGGTAATGCTAGTAATGGCAGACTAATAATAATAATAATAATAATAACTTTTATTTATATAGCTCTTTTCAGTGACCCAAAGACGCTGAACATAATAAAAAAGGGGGGGTATTTACAGACAGGGGGGACAACACGTACAATACAAATTAATATACAGATAAAATGAACAAGACAGAAGAAGTAGAGAGAAAAAGATGGGGATGTAACAGGGGGTAGAAGAGTAGGCAATGGGGTAGAGGAGGCTAGGGTAGGGGAGGTCATAGGCTTGGGTGAAGAGGTATGTTTTTAGGCGGGATTTGAATGTTGTGAGTGAGGGAGAGTGGCGGACAGGTTGGGGGAGGGAGTTCCAGAGTCGGGGTGCTGTTCGGGAGAATGCTCTGTCGCCAAAAGTTTTGAGTCGGGATGTTGGTGCAGCCAGGGTGAGAGAGGAGGAGGATCGGAGAGCTCGGGTGGGGCGGTGGGGGATGAGGAGGTCAGACAGGTAGGGGGGGGCAAGGTGGTGAAGAGCTTTGAAGGTGAGGAGGAGTATTTTAAAGTTTATGCGCTGCTTGATGGGGAGCCAGTGGAGAGAGCGGAGAACGGGAGTGATGTGATCACGGGACCGGGTGTGGGTGAGGAGGCGGGCAGCGGAGTTTTGGACCATTTGGAGTCTGTGGAGGGAATGGGAGGAGATGCCAGTGAGGAGGGAGGTGCAGTAGTCGAGGCGGGAGGAGATGAAGGCATGGATGAGGGATTCAGCAGCGGGGAGGGTGAGGCAGTGTCGGATTTTGGCGATGCGGCGGAGGTGGAAGTATGAGGTCTTGACGATGTGGCTGACATGGGGAGTGAAGGAGAGGGTGGGTCCATGATGACACCGAGATTGTGTACCAGGGTAGAGGGGGTGATGGTCGAGGTGTCGATGCTGAGTGAAAAGGGACCAGTTTTATTGAGAGTGGATTTGGTGCCAATGAGGAGGAGCTCTGTTTTGTCACTGTTCAGTTTGAGGAAGTTGAGAGTGAGCCATGATTTTATTGTAGAGATGCAGGTTTCGATGTGGCTGAGGGGAGGGTTTTGGGTGGATTTGGTGGTGAGGTATATCTGGGTGTCGTCAGCGTAGCAGTGAAAGTCCAGGTTGAGTTGGCGGAGGATGTGACCAAGGGGGAAGATGTAGCAGATGAAGAGGAGGGGGCCGAGGACTGAGCCCTGGGGGGCCCCCTACGTTACTGGGGAGAGGGTGGATGAGTGACCGGAGAGGGAAATGAACTCTTGCCTGTTGGTGAGGTAGGATGTGAGCCAGTCAAGTGCAGAGCCCTCAACACCCAGTTGGCGCAGCCTTTGTAGGAGGATGGAATGGTTTATAGTGTCAAAGGCTGCGCTGAGGTCTAGTAGTAACAGGATGTTGAGGGCCCCGGAGTCTGCAGAGGTGAGGAGATCGTTGAGTACTTTGACCAGGGCTGTTTCAGTGCTGTGAAGTGGGCGGAAGCCAGATTGGAGGGGTTCATAGAGGTTGTTTGACTGGAGGTGGGTGTGAAGTTGGGCGGCGACGATGCGTTCCAGCGTTTTTGAGAGGAACGGCAGGTTGGAGATGGGGCGGTAGTTGGAGAGGTTGGCGGAGTCTAGGGTGGGTGTTTTGAGGATGAGGGTGATGGAGGCCAGTTTGTAGATGGAAGGAACATGGCCGAGGGATAAAGACTGGTTGAAGAGGGTGGTGAGATGGGGGATGAGAGCAGGGAGGCAAGCCTTGGTTAGAGTCGTTGGGAGGGGGTCGAGAGTGCAGGTGGTGGTTTTGGAAGCGGTGATGAGGTCTATGATATGAGAGGAGTTAACACTAGGTGTAGTTAGTGGCGTGGCATGACAGCAAAACTCTGTTCTTGTGAAATGCTTATGAACTCATTGCGGTGAATAATTAGGATGCTAGGAATGTGTTGATAAAGCGAGGAATACGTTTGGACCGATAATATCGGTCCAAACGTATTCCTCGCTTTATCAACACATTATGTGAAAGATATATGGCTTAAACCTGGTTCCTCAGTCCATTGTCAGGCATCGTTTGTCACTCAACATCGAGCAAATACATGGCCCAACCAGACTCGCCAGTGTAAAGAAATAAAGGCATGAATAGAAAATGTTTTTGAATCATTTCCAAGCAAATTCACACGCTCTATAAACCAGGTGAAGTCAGTGACATCTGATATGCTGTTTACCTCGTTGATCAGTCTGAATAAATATGTTTAATAGCTCCTTGTATTAACAAGTCCAAGAACATGTTTTACTACATATAATTTTGATTTTTAAATGAAGTCATTCAAAGGAATCTAAAATCATACCAGCAGATTGTGTCCCTCTTCACAAAGCACCTAAATACTTTGTTTTGGGGGCAAACATAGCCGTTCTGACTCAATCAAAAGTTGACTGTATAATGCAGTTGAATTCATCTGTTATTATCGTGAAGCAGTGAAATATAATTCCACTTTATTTACTAATATTTAAGTACTACTTCTACTAACATACTATCCTATACACTCAGCATTGCATAACCTGGTTCTACTACTACCGCGACCACTACTTCTTTCACTGCAACTACAACTCAACCCTATACACAATACAACCCTTGCATTACCTGTGACATATTGAGCACGTCCACATTTTGACAGACACGTCTTCACACATGTCTGGGACAGCGCGTGGAGAGTGAAAACGATGGACCTCAGCCAGGCCGCTGGAGGAGATAATGTGGAACACTGGGACACGAGCCTCGTAACCTCAGCTGCTGCACGGACACTTCCTCTCAGCTGTCCAGTGCGGAGTGACGGAGCCGACAACTAACAAGGAGGATACAGGAGAGGCCAGCGCAAGTGCCTTTGTGAAGACTGGGCTAATGTTGTGATAGTTTTTAAGGTGCGCGATGGAACGTTTCTGTTATTACACTGCCTGGACTGTTACACAATGTGGCATTAAACATATCTATTATGCACTTATTCACAAAGCACTTGTTCATGTTTTAAATGCATTAAAAGAAAAAAACATGCCGTCTCCACAGATGTGACCTGTACCTTGGCCTGGTGGTAAAATCTCCATGGAAACCAGCACAACTGACTCTCCACCAGATAAGTTACACAGGACATCTTTTATTCGTTTTTGCTTTTTGTTTTCTGTCAGAAACATATATGAAATTGTGTTTGTTTCCTTCATGCTCATCGCAGATATGTAGCCTGTCTCCCTCTCCAGAGCTCAGAATGCACCTTGTGATGTCATCAGGTGGTCCTTCAGGATCCTGAAATGATTCCCGCACTCAAATGCATCTCAGCGCTGAAATTGCACTTGTATTTGAGCTGCTTGGCCCCCGGAGCACCGACATACAGGACCTTTTACGCTCCCAATCAAAATATGAGCCAAAGAAAAGTATTGGATGGAGTGAATAGAGCAGGTTTAAGGGACAGCAAAAGCTTACACAGTGATAAGAACATGTTAAAGGGGACATGTAGTGTAGAATCTACTTTCATGAGCTTATCATTCTTCTTCCCTCAACATTATCAGTTCTGCAGTTTTAAATAGGAAGTCAGTGGACCTGTTTTCTATTACTAACCTGTTTTTTGATCATTATTGCAGTTTACAATGAACAAAACGTAAAATGATGACCAAAAACGTCATTAAAATAAAGCATCAATTGACGTTGTTCTACTTGACACCTTATCTAATCCCTGCGTGTTTCTCTGCAAACATATGGTGAAGCTTCTTTATCTAATTTAGCCAAACTCCTGGTGGTGGCCCCTGCGGATCCTCTCTCTTTTTCAATCCCCTCTTTCCCCCCTCCCCCTTTATACGCTCTCTTATTTCTTTGCCTTCACTCTTTTCCTCCCTAATTTCACCCTTCCTGCGTCTCTTCTTCTTCCTCCTCTTCCTCTTTTCTCTCTCCTCTCTCTTTTCTCTTCACCCCCTCCCTCTCTCTTTTACCATACATGCCTTTCTTCACATCCCTTCTTCTCTCTTCTCGCTCTTCCTTCATCCCTCTCTCTTTCTCCCTTTCTCACACACTCCAAACGACAGGCTGTAATTTACCCGCGCCCATGGGTGGCCTGGGCTCCCACAGCACATGTCTTATGGACACAGACAATAAAACAGGAACAACAGATGACACACAAGACAGTGTAAATATGAATGAGACGTGCAAAAATTTCAATAAAAAGTGCAATATATAACTTTTCCGGTGAAGAGTCCGCCACCTGCTTGTCATGGAGACGTTATTTGGAATGTTTTTAACAGTAAGATTAAAAAAACAGACGCCACTAGGCATAGTTACGGGTCTTGTTCTGGGTCTTTAAACATGCTCTTGAGAACCTTTGCTTTGCTTACCTTTGCCTTTCACAAAGAAATGCATCTATTGAAAACAACACATGACTTTCTCTACAAAGGCCTTCCCTCATCATGATCGTGTCAGGGAATTACCATGAGGGAAAAAACTAAAACTAGCTTCCCCCTAATATACACACACATTGATATGATTTATGGATTCTAAAAAGAATGCAGGAAACAATACCTCCAGATCTAGGGTTTTTGTGAGGCTCAGAGCAGGAGCAGAGAAGACGAGCTCATAAACAGGATTAATGAAACACGTGTGAATGTAGCAAATTACAACCCCAGGTATGTTTTTGCTGAAAGAACAAAATTATAGCATGGTTAAAAGCTCAAAAAAGCAATTTTGCACAGTATGTGTCTTTAGGTAACACCCCTTGCCTTATATTTGTGTCTGAATGAAAACGGCTTCGGCCCCTGGGAACTGTAGAACTTCCCCCCTAAAATAATCCATCACCCTCACTCGCCCTCACTCTCTTCTCTCTCACCCTCAGAAAGTTATGGGACGTCAAAGACAGAAGATCAATGAGAGGATGTGTCCCTCCTGTGCGTACATTCTTGGGCTGACCCTCACAGCTGTATGACACTAGCTATCATCAGCCCAACATGCCACACTGTAGGATGTAGTGAGGCGGAGGGTGAGCACCCACTCCGACCCGCATGGTCTGCCTCGCTGTCTGAGGATCGGGTTCCACCGCTCCTCGTGTGTGCAGATGTCGCCCGCTAAGTGTCTGAGGAAAGTCACTTAGAAAGTCTGTTTTATCCAGGGTAGAGTAACGTTATATATTATATAAATAATGACTTAAGTAAGTATTCAAAGAAACTAGTTATTGATGCAATCAAACAGACAAAAAAAATAACATAGTGTGCTATTTCCAAAGGATGGACACAAATCATATTTTGAGATTAGGCGTAAGCGCAAATGTTTGAATCCTTTCATATTGTTGACATAACGTTTTTGTCACTTTCTCACAGTGGAAAGAGTAACTTGTACCCACGTATGTGCCATGTTACGTCATATTACTCAAGTAAGAGTAAAAGTATGGTTTCAATTCATTATTTGCCTTAAAACAACAATGTGAAAGAAGGTTGTTGGAATCCTGTGCAAATTTATATATTAAAAAAACACACACACACACACACTCACACACACACACACACACACACTCACACACACACACACACACACACACACACACTCACACACACACACACACTCTCACACACACACACACACACTCACACACACACACACACACTCACACACACACACAAACTCACACACATACTCACACACACACTCACTCACACACGCACACACACACACACGCACACACACACACACACTCACACACACACACACACACTCACACACACACACACACGCACACACACACAAACTCACACACACACTCACACACACACACACACACACACACTCACACACACACACACACACACTCACTCTCACACACACACACACACACACGCACACACACACAAACTCACACACACACTCACACACACACACTCACACACACACACACACTCACACACACACACACACGCACACACACACAAACTCACACACACACTCACACACACACACACACACACTCACACACACACACACACACACACACACACACACACTCACTCACTCTCACACACACACACACACACACACACACACACACTCACTCTCACACACACACACACACACACACACTCACACACACACAGCTGCTGCCATGAGACTCAAGGCCCAGATCTGGGGAAAGGTACAGGAACATTTCTGCAGCATTGAAGGTTCCTATGAGCACAGTGGCCTCCATCATCAAATGGAACATGATTGGAACCACCAAGAATCTTCCTACAGCTCGCCGCCCGACCAAACTGAGCCTGATGGTCACTCTGACAGATCTCCTGTATGTCTCTGTAGAGAAAGGAGAACCTTCCAGAAGGACAACCATCTCTGCAGCACTCCACCAATCAGGCCTGTGTCTGGTAGAGTGGCCAGACAGATGCTACTCCTCAGTAAAAGCCTGAAGTTTGCAAAAAGGGACCTGAAACAGAAATCCCTTGAAATTATATTTAGTAACAAATGTTTGCAGGTGACATAGTGGTTTAAGGTGTTGCACATATGTGATTGTCACCACCCCAGCGCTGTATTCACTTCCTGACCTCAACATTTGCCAAAATGTCTCTACCCTCTCTTTGTTAAAATGTTAAACGCACTTTAAATTAGTGACATTTGCCCAGGCCACTCCCCTTTCACCTCTGCGGGCTCATGCTGTCTTAATTCCGTCAACTAAAATATATTCAACATTGTTTTTGTCAATGCCTAATTTTTGCTGACCTAAATAAATAAAAAATTCAACAAAACCAAAAAATGATTATTTGATAAAATGTTGAGTAAAGCTATAAGTTCTTAGATATAAAAGGACAAAAAGAGGACTTTATTTAGAGGAAGCGCTCACTTTTCACACACAGTGTAGGCATTATCTGACAGGACAGCTGTGAAAAGGGCAGAGAGAGTGGGAATAGACATTCAGCTAATGTAGAAGGCTGGATTCAAACCCATGGCACAGCGGTGGCAGCCGCACATGTGCAATGCCCTTAACCACTGCACCACCTGAGAGCGCCTTTCAGTCATTTCCATCACTCTAAACTCCGGGGGATAACAGCACTTTTTGGAACTTGACAGAGCTGAAAAGGACAAAATAATATAGTATTTGAGCTGTTTTGCCACAAGCAAAAAAATACAGAACATATCAAAAACCGAGAGTTACGTATGTAACTACAGTTCTATGAATCCTGGATGACCAAGGAAGGTGGGGCTGAATGATTCCCAGCACATATGCATTTATAAGATGACACTACAAGTTCATGTGATACATTTTATCCACTTTTAAAATCATTGTTATTGTGATGTGCTGCCCTCCTTTACAGCGATGTGTCAAACTGGTGTAGGTAAAACTCACTTTGTCTCTCCATCCACCTTTAAAACAGACTTTACGAGCCCATTCTTTTAGCGTAATGGCCAGATTCACTACACTTCTTGTATTCTCGCCCCATAGAGGATTGTGTGTGGTCTATAAACATCAGCCGACCTGTTTGGAGCCATTTTCCTCTCCCTCGCTCTGTAATAAGGACAGATTACAGCATGGGCTTGTTTATGTACAGCACTTACAGGAGGAGCAGACATAACACAAAAGAGAACTCCACGGGTTTTATACGGGCCAAATGAACCTGGAACGTACCATCAGTGATCCACGCTTTTTCAGCCAAGGTGGTGAGTGTAACTGCGGGTCTTTGTGAAAGAAAGCATGCCGGGAATGCCAGGTTTCCAAAGTGGAGAGTGCAAAACGAGGTGGGAAAATGTACTTGAGTACTGACAAAATATATTAGTCAAGGGGTAGATCTAGTACAGTAAAATGTATTATACATTTTTTTTAATACTTTTGCCTAAAAATAAACAATTTTATGTGTTGAAATTGCAAATAATTGGGACCTCTGAATGCAATATAAGAAACACTATGGATGTAAGATGATTAACTAAAAATAATGCAAATCTGCAGATTGGAGAGATTTCTTGTTTCAAGAAGAACGTTTTTACGTGAATCTGAATTAAAAGAATAAAAATTACAGAAAAAAGATGTCTCGCCTTAAATCTAAAATAGTCTTAGTGACTTCACACTTCTGGTTCAGATTTGAACTCAGTTTAGTCTTGGTGGAGACTTGAGTTTGGCAAAGTAATATCATATGTACAGTATAAGACACAGTCGCTCCATCACAGGGAAGTTGGTGAGCAAAGACCATAAACATGTTACCTAAGATTTGAACAATAAAATCTAATACTGCTCTTCAATGAGGAAGTTGCTTGTATAAAACGGATTCAATGTAATAATTAGCCACCTCTGCAGTGGGTTTGAAACTTACAACAACTAAGGGACAGCCTGAGAGAGTATTGAGGCAGGAGCAGGACATCACTGACCACTAAAGACTGGTCACACTGTACAAACCTGGGCGTTTATTCTATAGAGAACTGTGAGCCCAGGACACACCAGGAGCTGTGCAGGGATTTGTGGAGGAACAGCGCCTCATAGTGGTAAAGGTAAGAAACACTATGGACATTACCTTATTAAACATGGACTTATTTTGACCTGTATTATCAATCTGAATGTATTGGATAGACATTTCTCTTTATATTTTAATCAGCAAACGATTTGAATTGCACAGTATGAACATAAAATGGTCTTTCTCTGTGCATATTGTTTTCAAATCAAAATCTCATCTGGCGGAAAATAAAGAAAAATATTTAAAAACACGCCGCAATAGGAGGGGGCGCTAACGCGCCCCAATTGTCCTTTTATTACGCCTACTGCTGAATCTGTGACGCTGTCACATCTTCTCCCCTTTGTTTTACCATTCAAAAAGCAATTTTATTTTGAATTCTTGGCAAAACGTGTGGCTCTGCCGCACAGACACCGTGACTCTTTGAATAAAAATGTGGATAACTTTTGATGGTCCTGAAGATGAGTCTCACCAAATTTCAGGTTGATAGGGCTGACGCCCTGGGAGGAGTTTGTGAAAGTCTAAAGTGTAAACAGGTTCTGGCGATTTCCCCATTGGAATAACATGGGAGGTTTCGGTCATCGCTACGGCAACGCCATAACAATTATGACATGGGTCTCATTGACTTTTTTGATGGGGATGCCAAAATTGAGTTGTGTGTCAAATTTCATAAAATTTCGCAAAACTAAACATTTAACCTCCATATAAAATCTGTAGGGGGCGCTGTGGCGCCAAATTTATTTATTTCACTTCAAGTAGGTTTAGGGCAAAGAGTTTAACAACTGATTCTAATTTGACGCAATTCGGACTTTATCTGCGCAAACGGCAGAAATGTTAAATTTGGGAGATTTCTGAAATTCTAGCTACAGTTTGCGGCTTCGCCGCTCAGAGACCGTGAGAGGTATAAATGTAATTTGAATAACTTTTGATGTCCCACTCCTCAGTAGCATTTTCACCAAATTTCAGCTTTTTAGGGCCAACGCCCTGGGAGGGGCGACATTTGGAAAAACTCCCGAGTCATGCTTAGCCATTTTTGAACCAATATGGCCGACATTTGGTTGGGCGGACGGCGTTGCCGTAATAATATTTTTTACTTCTCTTGTCACCATCTACCTCTGCGCCAAATTTCATGATTCTACGATCAGATTTTTTTGGGGTCATTTCCTATCTCTCAATGCATTTTTGGTACATTTGGGGGGGCTGACGCGCCAATTTTTTTAATTTTAGAAAATGGAAATAGCCAGAATGTAGAGAGGCACGATTTTTAGAGGTGTGCAAATTCTTGTGACTTTTCGTCAATGTTCACTGGGTGAAAAATAGGGGGGTTGGTCCCGAGAAGAAAGAAAGAAGAAGAAAGAATAATATTCCGATGCGAAAACAATGTTTCCCATTTTTCAAATATCATAAACTATACATTTTCGGAAAGCGCTCGCGCTTTCCTACCTCATGGTGTGGGTCCCTGGTCACTGACGGGTACTTTCGTTAATTTTGAGTGGGCTCTGCCCACTTTGTGTTTTTGGCCCTCTGAACAGTAATAATGTTCAATTTTTGCATTACATGCTTATATGCACGGAACATGCAAGAGATGGGGAACATATTCGTGAGCTACTTAGGGCAAATGAGTGCTTTACAAAGGGGATGACGACCGCTTCGCAGTCGTCATCCCAATGTAAAGTGCTCGTTTAGTGCGCACTTTTGCACGGGCTTCGCCCGTTTACAACAGTAATGTTCCATTTTCCTACTACTAATTAGTATGCACGGGGCGTGCGTGAGTGAAGGAGTGCGTTAGTGAGTGTTTGGAAGTGGGCGAGCACTTCGCGCTCGATTTTGTGCGCACTATGTGCGCACTTTCGCAGGCCTCTCGCCAGCTTGTGGCGCTCGGGCCTAATAAGAACACCAATATTTTCATTTTAAGTTTTTATTGTATAAAATTCTGCATATGTGTTACTATTTACATTAGAAACAGTCTTTCCAAACTTCATTCCATGTATGTGTTGAAGGCAAGATGTCAAAGGCTGAGAAACTACAAGGAGAAAGTGACATTTCTGTAAAGGTGCCAAAATGGAAACATGACTGGGCTGAATCATGAATCAGTTTAAATGCACGACTTGAATGCAAGAAAACAAACATGACTCAAATATGCATGAATCACTCCAAAAACAACGTCAAGTGAGTTTTATTGACAAGTGGAAACCATTAGAACAAGTCAATTCTCAGCGTTCTTTCCTTCAAAAGTTAGATTAACATTTTACACCATTCAATTCTCAGCCTTTGAATCCAGTCAGTGTTAAGTCTATATTGAATCTCAACACAAACCCACCGCTGCAGTCATCTGTTGACTCTTGTTTGAAGCTTTAGATGAAGTCTGTGTTCATTGTCCCATCTCCTTCTGCACCTCCTTTAGAATGTCCTCCTGCAGGCGGCTGGTGTCGTACTCCCTCAGCATGTCGTACTCCACCCACGGCATGGCCCACTTCTGTGCGTGCTCCAGCTTCTCCGCGCTCAGGATCAGGTCAAAGGCGATCCCCTGCACATTGTACTTAGGCCTCTCCCAGCGCTTGGACCACGGCTTGGGACGCATCTTCACCTGCAACTAAAGAAACACAAAAACATCTGTAAATATCCAGTCTGATGACAAAAGAATATGTTCTGGAGAACATACGATTAAAGAAATGCAAAGAGCAACTCCTCTTTCATGTGGCATTTCTTTAGGACAATGCAATTATTCATGCCTTCAATAAAAAGTGATTAAAATAATTTAAGGATGTGAAAAAGTTCATGCTTTTGTCCAGCAGACTGCGCTGTGGGCCCTGCTGGTACAAGTGTTAACTGGTACAAGTGTTCTTATTACTACTATATTTTCTATGTCTTTTTAATTCAAATACTGATCAATTTGCTGTTGCCATTTGTTCTTCAGATAGCCCTTTTAATGCATGCATACATTATTAAATAATTAAAAAAGTCAAAGAGACTAAAAATTTAGGAGTAGAATCTAAAGTTTCAAACCAGGTTGAGTGTTTTTCAAAAGTGTTGTTTCAGACGGTCTCATGAATCTGCTCTTTTATGTCTACATGCTCTGATATTCTCACATCTCCCTCACCATCTCACCTCATGGTCACATACCTCTTAAACCAGTCATATCATTGTAAAAGCAGGCGATTAAGGTATTTGACAGAAAACCCATGGAGGTGACATCATTGTGATATCATCCAAAACATTTGAACATTTTGTCCATTTTAGCACATTGAAACTGTGTTTCAAATGTTTGACTTCTCATATGTCATCACTGTTTTCTGGTCTGGCTGTCAGGCGTCAGTGCGTCTCAGACCCAACACCAGAGCCTCTGTCTGGGGAGACTGTAGTTCCAAAGTTCAGAACATCTTTTGGACAGTCCAGTTTTTGTTTTTGCTTTTTTCATTTCACGACGACTTCTTCAATTCACTGAACTCACTTCACGATGACTTAAAACTGCAGACTGACCTCAACCTCTTCAGCAAATGTCTAAAACTGTGGCTGAAATCAGGGCAGAGTTACACACTTGATCATTTAGGGTAAAGTTCATGTTGTTGTTAAAGTATACTTACAGTATTTTTTCCCATTTGTGTTTTGTTTTTATTGAATTGTTTCAAAAGCCTCCTATGGAGAGGTGATGAAAATCAGCATTTTCACTTGAAACAATGCATCTGGTTTGTCCAATGTAATTGCTATGTCCATATCTAATTAATAAAAAGTAATTAAACAATTTAATGGTAGACTACTTTCAGGTAGTCTTTTCTTTGTATTTATGTCGCAAAAGCCAACCGCCATTAAGGGGATTGCACTTTATAAATGTTCCCTGGTCCACTGGTCATCACAACACAGGGACAACACTTTGCCCACGTTTATATTTCCAGACTTAAAAAACTGTCTTGTGGAAAAATATAGATAAAACATATCAAGATGTATATTGTATACGAGATGTAACAGACCTTGTTGAAAGGCACCTCTCCAGTAGAGGGCGCAGTCACAGGCTTCATGTTGGGGTCCACAGTGCTGTACTCGGGCAGAGCGTCTCTCAGGTACAACAGGTTATCGTCCAGCCTCTTCTCCAGCTTCAGCACCTCCACCTGCTGGATACGAGGGTTGTACAGCTCATAACAGATCTCCACACCTGAAAAAGACACATTCATATCCATAAGCGACTGACAACCACTCCACCACATGATAGAAACACAGGAGCCTAGACAAAAAATATTACCATGGGTAGAATTTTGTGAAGATTGCTACCATTAGTGATTAGCACATCAATTAGCATACATGCTAACAACCTCCCCATAAACATAATTACTGTATGTTTTAAAATACACCACCACCACCACGTGCATAGGCCAACTATTTAACAGAAAATGTCCCTTTTAAACATATATTCTATTGTTTTGTAACTTTCAGATTTCATTGCATAAAGTCCTTTACTCTTTTAAGCTAAGATAAGATAAGATAAGATATTCCTTTATTGTCCCACATGGGGAAATTTCATTGGTGCAACGCAGGTTTCATCGTTATGACGGTAAAACTATGACCCTCACCTTGATTATCGATGATGTTCCGGAGCACAAAAGTGGCCCCGAGCCCCGCCCCCCCTCTCTGAATACAGATCCCCACAAAACGGTTGACTTTCCCACTGGCAGTCGGATCGGCCATGGTCACAGCCAGAACACTTCCTGAAACAACAGACCAGTTCAAATCTACTGTGGATGAATTCATGTGTGCAAATGCTATTGTTTTACTCACCGGCGTAAAACTCCGGGATGTCCAGAACTTTCCTCCTGCGGATCATGTCTTTGCGCTCCATCAAGAACTTGAGAGGGTCAGTTCTTTGTCGAGGAGGGATGAACTCAGGGCTCAGAAACCTCAAAATGAAACAAATGATGTTAATTGTGAGAAAATGTAATACAGTCTTGGCAGAGGTTAGTTAGGTTTAGTCTAGTACATTTTCATAACATTGTAATTCTCAGGGTACCATATTTTTCGTACTAAGTCACACCTTTTTTCATAGTTTTGGCTTAATTATGTTTTTTTCCTCTCTATTATGCATTTTTTGGCTGGGGCGACTTATACTCCAGAAAATATGGTATTTTTCAGACTCCATACTTCCTACATGAGTACTGTATTTGACAGTGTTACAGTATTTTAATTTGAGAAAGAGTTTTGGTTCCAACTGTGAGTAACTTTGTGAGTTTCCTGATGATAATATTTAATGATTTGTGTATTATTTAATGTTGTGTCCCTACTTAACATTATACATTAACTTAAAAGTATAAACTCAAAGTTAAATTCAGATAGTAATTCTTTCTAGCTTTTTTAATCTTTTCCTACATGATTCTTTTTTATTTGGAATAACTTGTTACTTGAACATTTGGCTCCTCTACCACCTCTGTTACTAGGGCAGGGTTCAGTTCAGATACAGTCAATTGAACAGCATGATGCAAAGGAAGTTTATCAATTAAATGACTACTCTAGAACGTTAATTGACATTTATGACTAAGCTGTGTTTTATCAAAGTGAACTCAAATTCTGTCAATGTGTTATCTTTACAAATGGACTTGGTTATGGTCATGTTGTGGTATGGACGGTCATACTTGCGCTGAGAGGCTTTGCTCTGTGCCTTGTCGATGATCACAGGCTTGGACGGAGGGGTGAATTTGCCTGGTTTGTCACTGTCACTGCTGGGGGCGAGGCGACACGACGATGTGGACAACAACCCTGCACAAGAACACACCCAGCTACATTAATGCACACATCTGAAGACTGGACACCAAACATGTGGAAACCTCCATAAGGGATTCACACAAACACACAGACAGTTCACCTTCAACTGATGAGCCACAAACTGAACCCTCTTACAGTCATTTAAAACAGCCATTAGACACACATATGAGAGAGGAACATTTAATATCTCAAATGTCATTAAAATAATCAACTGTGAAGATATTTATTGCAAGAATTGCTTCATTATATTTTATTGTCACTTGCATATTTTTGAAGTGCTTAATCTACAGGAAACAGCAGAATACTACATTAAAATACAGCAATGCTCAAAATTAAGAACTGTCAATGACAACGAAAAATGTCAATGACAACGGAAAAACGATTGTTTTTAATTAGAATCTATCACATTTAGCATCACCTAACGTTAGCTTCATAAGGTAGCACAGGCCACAAATCTACGAAATACTGCGCTGTCATTGTCCTAATGAAAGCAAACCGGTGGATTGTTCATTCCACATTACTTACGCTCATTTTGAAGCTGGTGAATCCGTAATAATCGTAAATAATTGCCACATTTGTCGAGGTTTCTGCAGCAGGCCGCCATGTTTGACCTTCCGCTGTCACGTGTGAGGACGGAGGCCGAGGAGGGGAAGAAGATCGCCGCGCGTTTAGTTTGTGGTAGTGCTATGACAAAGAGTGTCCACGAGATGGCGGCAGAGTGTCGTCAGAGACATGGAGAGGAAAAAAGTATTAAATTAAATATAAACTAAAATGTATAAATGAATGGTAAAGCAAATTATGAATTGAATTGGTATCTAAACTGTTTTTTTTTGTTTATGTATTTTGGACTCGTCTAAAATGCTTCTAAAATTAAGTTTGAAGATGTTTATGTTCCAAATTTTAGTTGCGGTGTAAAAGTTAATACTTGCGATGACGACGATACAACTTTTACTTTGATTCGTATTTTCTACAAGTACTTTATAAGTAAGCAGTTGACGCCACTGGGCCAAGTGAGTCAGCCAGATCTCTGGAGAGGCAAGCCCACTCACAGTAAGAATGACAATTTTGTGAGATGTATGTGTAATTAAAAACACCCACAATTGAATAAATGCAAGTTTAATGCCATACTGAACATTCCATGCAAGGAAGCAAGCAGTAAAGTCACATTTAAAAATTCCAACGGGGGGTAATTTATAAGTGTATTTTTTAGTGATTGCGTCAGCTCTGAAATTGGAATTGTCAAACCCAACAAACGTCCAATTTGCACTTACAAAATCAGATTTTCCTTCGTGCAGCTTGTGAGCACTTATTAAAGAGTAAATCGGGAACCAGAGGCCAGCAGTGCATTATCAGCTTCACAAAGTTCAATTATGGCTCATTTCTATTCAGTCGGATTAGTAAAAAAAAAAAAAAATCGTCCGGAATAAGATGGGAACCACTTAAACCAGTGAAATCTCTGCAGCCGCGCTTCGCTCCTGCAGGAGGCCCTCTCTGGCCCTCACTCCTCTCACCCCTCTCCCTCCCTGCCTCCCCCGTCCTATAATCAAAACACACTCTGAAAAGCCCTCACACGCCGGCTGAAGAGAGGAGGGGGGAGTGCGCTCTTGCCTGCTGCCCGCCGCCTGGTGCGCCAAACCCGGATTCACCGCGCACACTTTTGCAGCTCCTGGTCTCCAGAGCGGGTCCCGGTGCACTGCTGCTGCTCCCCCCCGGTAGCAGGAGGAGGATGAGGTGGACGCTCGGACCCCTCGAGCGCAATCGTGGCCCTCTGACCGTTCAATGTGACGGAGAATCTCACCCACTTTGAGGCTACAAGGATGTACTGCCCGGATGGAAGTGTCTCAGCCGCTAGTTTGACGCTCCTGTTGGGAATAACGTGGCTCGGAGTGCTCTGCGACCTCACCAAAGGCTCCTCCGACTTCTCAGGTTCGTGACTTGCACCTCACATCTCAACTCAATGTGTTTTTAGGCTGTTTGGAACACTTCAAAACTATGATCAATGTGTTTTCATGTTGCGTCAAATGTGGAAAACAAATGCGTTGATGCAATGTTGTTATGGAGTTATGGATCATTTGACAGCCAGGATTGCCAGAACTTGCTTGCAGCTTTGTTCGAGTTTGTGTGACTAAATAGACAGTTTAATACCTTTTTTTTCCCCCAGCGTTGGAATAACTCTAAATATTACACTTGCACATACTTTTGACGCACAAACTCCACCAGCGCGCTTCAATTCATCGCGATCATTGGATGGTGTGTTTTTTTTGTCTTTTTGTAGCAAGTGCACGGGAGACGCACGTGTATTTGCGCATAAAATACTTGCCTGCTCCTTCTTCTTGCACTACTTCATAAACACAGTAGTGGGGAGAGAGAGTGGGTGCCTGCAGTGTGCGTGGCCCGTGTCTCCAGCGTGTTGCAGCTTGTTGGCGTCGCCTTGAGTGCGTTCGCTTCCTTCAGGGCTTCTGCAAACCTTGGACGTGCGTAAAACCAGACGCAGAGGCACTTTTTATGCGCACGTTTAAGATGTTTGGGCCCTTTAGAAGCAAACAAATACAGAGTGGCAACTGGAGGCAAACGCGAAGTGAAACAACGCGATTTCAAATGGAGAAACTGGGTTAGCCCTGGGATATCACACCCTATGAAACATCATCATCTGATATATTATATACACCGCAAATTATTCTTTTTTTGTGTGTGTGAAGAAGACAATGTTGAGGCTAGAAGATCTGGAATAATACAAAATGATCATATTATATTTCTGTTAAGTAAGTAAGTAAGTACATTAAAATATTTTTTTTATTTCACCCTGGAGAGACAAAGAGACCACGAGAATGGACTGTTGAGCAAGCTTTATTCGAGAGTTATTTGGCGCTCAGACCCCGGCGGAAGACGTCGCAATAATGGGCACTCCATGATCTATTTGTATTAGATGTCTCCCCCGGAGCCTGGAGACTGGTGATGGTAGATGTGGAGAGAAGGTAGAGGATGAGGGGAATGTAGAGGAGGAGCTGGGGAGGTGGTGGGTCACAGTACGGTTTGAGCGGCCGATGCGACCGCCTGGTGCTGATTGGGAGCGGGGAGGAGTCACTTGAGAGCGTTGATTGGGGATGAGGAGCAGGTGCGAGGGCCATGGTACAGACGCCCCCTGACCTTTCACCCTCCTTCTTTGGCCAGGAAAAACTGCATAACCTCTTTGGGATAAGCGCAGAAACCTGGGAGAGTCCATGATGAAGTGAGGGATCTGACTCTCACAGACGGACAGGCGGGCGCCCGCTTGAGTGCGATGATGGCGCTGGGGAGAGGGATCCTTCCATGGAGGCCTTGATGTAGATGGGTGGAGTTAGGTCTTCCAGGCTGAATTTACGCAGGCTTCATTTGTACAGCACCTTTCACAGAGACAGAAGTCACAAAGTGCTTCACAAAACACAGAATAAAAACATAAAGAACTTACAGTGAGCAATACACATACAACAATATACAGTCAAATCAGTCCCTAAAGCAGCTGTAATTAAAAGGCCTGACTGAATAAAAAGGTTTTGATCTGACCCTTAAAAGCAACAACAGAATAACAGTCAACAATTGTCACGGTAAACTTAATTTAATGCCGACTGTTCCTCTTTTCTGGTTTTAAACATTTTTCTGCTGGTCTTTACCTTTTATGACTTATGGCTTCGTCAAAATGAGCTGTATACTGTTGTCATTTCCTTTAAGGCCCCTTGTTTATCAGTGTGACTCAGTATTTGCAGCTCACAATGGAAATGAAGGAGATAACGTTGTTAATATGTCACTAAACCAGTGCATTGTCTCCACGAGGTAAAGCGGGTCCTATAGATTTATGACTATACTTTGCTTTTTATGGCTAACTGACAGCATCATAGCCTTCTTAGGAATGCACTGCTATATTCAGTTCTCTCTTATGTTTGGTCCTGTTCTTAGACCTGGTTTTGTCTCTTTTTTTGTGTATATGGTGTGTTTATTATATAGATATACAGTAAACAATATCGTTCAATGGATGATGGGAAGAAGTTTTGGGATATATTTTGGAGCTCAATATGGATTTATTTCATATTTTTATATGAAATAATTTGAGCTTTAGAGGGTTTAATAAGTAACTTCTAATTATCATCTAATTTTTCAAAATAATTACAATATTAGTATTTATCGTGATATTTTCTGTTGGTGCGTTAAGCTGGTGTACTAAGCGCTGGTTTGGTCCTGGTTTGGTCCTGGTTTGGTCCAGGTTTGGTTCTGGTTTGGTCCAGGTTTGGTCCTGGTTTGGTTCTGGTTTGGTCCAGGTTTAGTCCTGGTTTGGTCTTGGTTTAGTTCTGGTTTGGTCCTGGTTTGGTCCTGGTTCGGTCCTGGTTTGGTCCTGGTTTGGTTCTGGGTTTGTCCTGGTTTGGTCCTGGTTTGGTTCTGGTTTGGTTCTGGTTTGGTTCTGGGTTTGTCCTGGTTTGGTTCTGGTTTGGTTCTGGTTTAGTTCTGGTTTGGTCTTGGTTTGGTCCTGGTTTGGTTCTGGTTTGGTTCTGGGTTTGTCCTGGTTTGGTCCTGGTTTGGTTCTGGTTTGGTTCTGGGTTTGTCCTGGTTTGGTCTTGGTTTGGTCCTGGTTTGGTCCTGGTTTGGTTCTGGTTTGGTTCTGGTTTGGTCCTGGTTTGGTCCTGGTTTGGTCCTGGTTTGGTTCTGGTTTGGTTCTGGTTTGGTCCTGGTTTGGTCCTTGTTTGGTCCTGTCCTCAGTCCAGGTTTGGATTGGTGTGTGCATTAGAGTTCACACTTGTCGATAATTGATTTTATATCTGTCCTGATGTGGAGTTGGTTTGATCCTTTTCTAGTCTTTGTTTATTCCTAATTGTAGGTTTAGTTCCGCGTTCAGAGTTAGTTGAGTCCCAGTTTCAATGTGGTGAATTTCCAAGTGTGAAAGCACTTTAAGTCTCAGTTTGTCCTGGTTGAGTCCAGGTTTAGATCTATTATATTCCTGGTTTGACCTGGAATGGAAAGTCCTTCATTTGATGTGTCTCTCCTGGACAGTGGAGGATGAAGGCCTGGTCAGTCTTGGTCCTTGTTTGTGTTTTTTTCTGTCCTGGTTTAATACTATAAAATACCTGGCTTAGTTAGATTAGACTAGTTAAGTCTTTATTTTGACCGAATTAAGTGTGATCTGGTGAAGCCCTTGTTTAGACCTGATTTACCGTAGTCCTAATTTAGACCTGATTTAGTCCTGGTTTAGCCCCGATCGTAGTTTAGAGTTTATGTATCTGATACACTCTAAGCCTAATATAACTCCACTTTACAGCTGCTGAATAATAATCATACACAATGTCCTAAAGCCTGACTCCGGTGCATTGCAGTAATGACACGCAGAGCTCCAGAGTGAGGCCGTCTGTGGAGCGTGTTTACGGTGTTATAAAAGCGTTTGGGGAGCTCTGTGGCAGTGCTAATTGGCCTCTAATGAGACTAACGTATGGAAACAAGCGCTGACATTGGGACAGGCACAAGCCAACAGTGTCTGTGCACAGAGCTGCTCTTAAAGTTAATGTGTCATTAAAATAGCTCCAGAGCTTCTTAGTAGTTATGGTGTATATTATATTGTAATGTGAGTGTATCAATATCGCATTGAAATATTTAAATATTATAATATATTATAAATTTACCGATATTAAAAAGGCAGAATTTATTCATGATTTTCCTTAGCACAACTCAGGTCTGTTGTTGACTTTGCAACATGATTTACAGCTCATCTCTGCTCCTTATCTCAGAGGAAATCCCTGTTCTCTGTCAGGTTCTCTGCAGAAGAGCTGACGGCGTCTCTCAGAGCACAGAGACAAGAGCTCACCGTAATGTCCTCCAGGACAAAGGCAGGCTTCAACTCACACACTCCACTGCCACTGGAGGGTGATTGACAGGGGACAGGGACAAGGAGACAGGGGCAAGGAAACAGGAGAAAGGAGACAGGAGCAAGGAGACAGAGACATGGAGACAGAGACAAGGAGACAGGAACAAGGAGACAGGAGCAAAGAGACAGGAGCAAGGAGACAGAGACAAGGAGAAAGCTTAATGAATCGCTTGATAGAATGTTAAAAGTCCTTTTGAAATCTGTATATTATTGTGTTGTTCACAGTAGTTGGTTGGGATCAAGATAAGGTCAAATGTATCAATACTTTAGATCGATACCTGACATCGACCAATTCCGCAGAGACTGTCATTCATTTCTTTAAAATACAAATAGTGTTTGACAAAACTGATTCAAACTTTTTGTCACGCCGCTGAAGCACAGATGTGTGTAGCATCGTGTCTTCATGAGACATTCACAGAAACAGCGGCCTGTAAATACTCTAATTACATCAACTTAAAGGCCCAATGTGATATTGGCTAAATATGAGAACAGTATTAGATCCAGCACGTTTTTCTAGATTGACTCAATATACGCTACAAGTGTCAGTATCGTGCCTCCCCAGATGAAGTGTTTCAGTTTGTCAGACCAGGTAAACTCAATATATAATCCAGTACTACTAGAGTTTGTGTGGTTTGTGCTTCAATCAGCTGCAGAGCTTTGTCAGCTGCAGCAGAGACTGTTATTATCCCTGTGTCTGCATAATGGAGGATGATAACACGCTCGGAGCTCCAGAAGAAATGTGAAACTAACATTACTCCAGCTCCTGTCAACAAATGATGCCGTCACATCCAAAGCCTCGTGTAGCAGTGTGAGCGCGAGAGAAACACTGTACTCAAGTAAGAGGAACGTCACTTCAAAATAGTATAACTCAAGTACAAAGTATAGGTCCAAGAACATCAGATGTACAATTTGAAGTTAATGTAATTGGAGGAACAAAACATTGATAAATGATGCACGAGACAAACACAAATCATTTTCAATTTCAAATCAATCAAATCAATTTATTTTTGTAAGGCCCAAAATCACAACAACAGTTGCCTCTGAGGGCCACAGGGAGAAATGAATCAACAATGTCTGTGGTGGCGATGAAGTCAGACAATGTCTGTGGTGGCGATGAAGTCAGACAATGCCTGTGGTGGCGAGGGACGATGTCCCAGGGTCCTCTGTCCTTAGACTCTCCTTCTCGGCCAGGAAAAACTACAAAAAAAACCTCTTTGGGAAAAAAGCGTAGAAACCTGGAGGAGTTCCAGTGAAGGAGAGATCCGACTCTCACAGACGGACAGACGGACACGAGGAGACTGGAGCTGGACCCACTCTTCAGGCAGAAGAGGGACCGTCTGAGTCGAGCTGGACCCACTCTTCAGGCAGATGAGGGACCGTCTGAGTCGAGCTGGACCCACTCTTCAGGCAGAAGAGGGACCGTCTGAGTCGAGCTGGACCCACTCTTCAGGCAGATGAGGGACCGTCTGAGTCGAGCTGGACCCACTCTTCAGGCAGAAGAGGGACCGTCTGAGTCGAGCTGGACCCACTCTTCAGGCAGATGAGGGACCGTCTGAGTCGAGCTGGACCCACTCTTCAGGCAGAAGAGGGACCGTCTGAGTCGAGCTGGACCCACTCTTCAGGCAGAAGAGAGATTTTATATGTAACTTGTAGTAGAGTTACTCACATTGGGAAGAGGAAACAACATTTTTACTCAAGTAAGAGTACGGTTACACGGCAGATATATTACTCAAGTAGGAGTAGAAGTATGGGCTTTTAAAACTTTGGAATTTTATTAAAAAGTTACTCAAGTAAATGTAGTAAATGTGAGTCTTTATGTCTTTGTTGAATCCTGATTTATGTGTAATTTAAGCTTTATAAAACCTTTGTACTCTCTGGCTATAGTTTCAGTATTACATGTGACTGTAAATAGTGCTAAACGAGTCCTGTCCTCAATGGGATGTCTAAGGCCCAGTGGAGAAGGGCAGAAGGAAGTCTGTCCATTTGCTCTGTTTGACCTCTGAAACGACAGAACGAGTCCATTAAAGGTGTGGAGACTCTTAGTTTTACATTATTTATGGAAATCTTTGTTGACCAACAGGTGCAATATGTAACTCCTCAGGTTGGATCGTGTGCTTGTCTCCATGGAGATGTTATTTCCTGGAATGCTCCAGAGTTTGGTATTAAAATAGTACAATATGTGTTTTTCCTGCTAAAAAAAAAAGGATTGTAAAAACTTTTAACCATTTTATAATAACGTTTTTCTCTCCGTATCTCCCTCAAAGTTGTGCTTGGATCGACTTTCATATTCTTTATTGTCTAAAGCACAACATTCTGATCCCTGTAGCTTGGCCTGGGCTTGTTACCTGCTCGTCTCCATGGAGATAGATGAATTTAATGTCATACTATGGAACATTCTGAGCAAAGCAATAACATCTCCTTGGAGAGAAGCAGAAATGTTGCATAGTGCACCTTTAAAGTAAATATCTCTGTTGATTTGGAGTTGAAACAGCAACACTTATAGAGTCTTTCTTCTTGGAGCTTTCACTAATTCTTCTTCATAGCGGCTCAGACAGAGACTGTGTCGTCATGTGACTGTGTGTCGTCATGTGACTGTGTGTCGTCATGTGACTGTGTGTCGTCATGTGACTGTGTGTCGTCATGTGACTGTGTGTCGTCATGTGACTGTGTGTCGTCATGTGACTGTGTGTCGTCATGTGACTGTGTGTCGTCATGTGACTGTGAACGTGTTGAAAAGCTGCTGCTTGTGAAATGCTTTCTAAACTTCAGTTCTTTCAAACCTTCACTTTAGCTGCTACTGCCTTTTACACGACACCTGTGAAGAGTTATGTGGGGATATAAGTGACTGTATTTGTCACTGCTGACACTTTAATGCACTGTCAACCTGCATTTTAAAAGTCTGTGGTCTTTTTTCATAGTTATTAAATATCACATTTTATTCCAAACTTTTGTGTTGCCTTTAGCCAAGTGTATTTTAGGGACAAATTGTTTGACTATTAATTGTTCTTAATTATATCTTTCATATTGTAAGATGACGTTGAGTCCTAAAAGGTGCCTATAAATAAAATGCATTATTATATTGACCTTATTTCACCCATATTTAATAGTAGAGAAGGCATATGTGCTTCTTAAAAGTGCATCGCGTAAATGTGGACATTAAAAGCTATTCAGGGATGAAATGTTGACATCAAACTCAGTATCAGCTTAATATTAGTTAGTTACACCGTTATTGATAAACTGTGTAGAAAACCCAATAAGTGCATTCTGCTATTCACAGTGTCTCAGTCTCTCTTAGCAGTGTCTTAAATAAATAGGTCATTTGGGATGGGATGGAAAATACCACTTTACTCCCTTGTCTCTTGGGGTCATTTTATTACTTTTATTAGGACAACATTTGACAGTCTGACTTTGTCCATCTTCTTCCGCTTATCCGGGTCGCGGGGGCAGCAGTCTAAGCAGGGACTCCCAGACTTCCCTCTCCCCAGATACTTACTCCAACTCCTCCAGAGTGTCCTGGGTCTTTCCCGGGGCATCTTCCCGGTGAGACATGCCTGAAACACCTCCCTAGGGAGGCGCCCAGGAGGAACAGATGCCCGAGCCACCTCAGCTGGAGGAGCAGTGGCTCTACTCCGAGCTCTTCCCATGTAAGGGAGCGTCCAGCCACCCTGCAGAGGAAACTAATTTTGCTTATATCCGCACTTGTGAACAAGACCCTGATATACTTGATCTCCTCCACTTGGGGCACGGACCAGTGTCCGGTTGACTGTGTATCTCCAAAACATTTATGATATTTTGCATTTTTCGACATACCACCAACACTACTAGATACAACTAGACTAGATTTGTATTATTGAGCTGTGGCCTTTTGAATACAAACTGCACTGAAATACAGGGCATTTTATTTCATATTTTCTTGGGGAAATTAGTTTTTAAAACCCCAATCTGGCAGTTTATGATATGATTGTGGGACTTTTGTTGGCTGTTGTTCCTAACAGTTAGACACACTGTTCTGCTACTACAAAAGTCTATAGTGATAGTATTGCATGTGTGTCTGGGGTCTGTGGGGTCATCTCAGGTCAGCGAGTGTCTCTATGAGGAGGCGGAGCTAACATCCATCATGTCCATTGTCCTTCTGTCCTGGCGTCCTCACTCGTGTCTGAGGAAATAAAGAGGGGGAAAAGACAAGTTTGGACACTTCTGCTCCACTCCACTTCAAAGTACCAGAGAAACAAAGAGGAGTTTAACCCGTTTAGGCACAACTGCTTTGACACTCTGGTATTGAGAGATGGAATGCAGATTTATGGTCCTACGTTCAAGACTTTTTCCACCAGACTTTTGAATCTACTCATTAAAAAGACTGGGTGATATTGGAAAAACGTTGCATCTTGAATTGGAGCTGGACAGAAATTGCAGCAGAAACACATTTGTTGTTATATAAGTTGTAAAAATAGTCTCAACTACACAACATATAATCTAATCTTTCTAAACTGAGCGCATATCTCTCCCTGACGCACTCATTTCAATGCATTTAAAGCACACAGACATGTTTTCACAGTCTTTCATCACAACAACTGCTGAGAGGCACTGTAAGACAATAGTTATATGAGACGATTTAATAATATTAACCTGTTTTGAGGCCACACACTTCTCCGCAGTTCCCTTTTAAATATATTGTATGCTCCTTTAACAGCCTCCTTCAAACAGACTGGATTTTAAAAGCTAAAATGTGGGATGTTTGCAGAAGAGCGAGCGCATGGCCACACACTGTCTGGCACATTTGAACTCTGACAGAAGTTTAAGAAATACCTGGCCAGTGCTTTTAAACAATGATTATCACCAGAGGACTTTTGTTTATATCATCATTTATCATTGTTTCATGATTCAACGATATCCACAACAGTTGTTCAAATCCTGTAAATGACATATAGCTGTGCGCCTCCCTCTCTCCTCCCTCTGCTGCTCGGGGCTTGCCTCTCCTGCCTGTGCGTGCTTCAGGTGAGCCCTGTCTGAACACACCAGAGCCTCTGTTGTTTTGTCTGGAGCGGTGACGGCGGATGGCGAGTTACAAAGGACTGATCAACAGGACTTTAGTTCAGAAGAGCAAGAGGAAAATGCTCATAGCGCACAATGACAAGAGGCGCGCCTGAGTAGCTGCCTCTTTCATTCTTTCTTTATTGTAAACACAGCTGATAAACTAATCTGTAGATGTAATAGAGTTACTGCAGCTACACATTTCACTCCACATTTCTGTTGAATTATTTTATAAGCAGCATAAAACACAAGGCCTGACAAAAGTTCCATGCTTTAGTGTTCAGTGAGATTGCAGCTCACAGACAGTTAACACTCTTTACCAGACACAATATCAGTTTGTAATTCAATCCAAGGAGCTTTATCTCATGATCTAATACCTGCAAAGGTCATGGCAAGTGAAGAGTGCTAATTATGTTTAGCCTCAATCCATATTTGTGTTGAATGGTTTGTTTTTTTGTTTTTTTTGGTGAATATTCGAGATCTTAAAGCAAAATAAGGATTAATCCATCTGATATGAAATGCATCTGAATCTACTCCTGCCATCAGTGTTTTCAATGTCTATAATTTGAAGTGGAAGTAAAGTTTGGCCCATTATAAAGTTGATGACAGGTATATGAGCCTGGTTCCACCCGCCCCTGGAGACTGAGAACCACAAACAAACACACGAAAGGTGATGAGACGGGGACGTTTATAGCAGGAAACACATTTTCCTCTAATATAGCTCAATAAATGTTGTTGGGACATGAGCGCTTGAAAAATATGCCACAAGATTCAATTGTAATATTTTTTTGCTTGGGTTTACATCGGACACAGAGTAAAAAGGTGCGTTGTGTCTCTTTGAGAAGCTATAGTTTAAAAAATATATGAATAAACAGTGACAGAATTATGAGGCCAGTATTGTGAGTGATTACTGTACTTTAAGTGATCTAATCTTGTCTTGTTCTCGTTGATCTAATCTTGTGTATTGTCTCGACTTGTGAGAATTGTCTCCTGTCTCTAAAATAGTGGGTGTAATTTGCTTACATCAATTCTTTTTTGGGGGGATTCTGTGTGATAATGCAAAAAAAAAAAAAAAAAATGCATAAAAAACATACTTATTATTAGTGCCATTTAACACTTGGGCACCCAGAAATATGAAACGACTAGAACTCCCAGAGCAATCTGACTGCTCCCATTCAAACCAGTGGAATTCTGAGGGGAGTAACTGCCATAGAAAATTGTTACATTTAAAAATACAAAATACAAAATACATTGAAGTGAATAGAGCAGTCAACTTCTCAAAGCTGAAACATAGACATAATATATATACAGATACAGGAAAAGTTGGAAAAAGTGACGAAAATTGTCAGAAAATGTACCCAAGCAGAATATAAAGACTTCTAGGAGCAGTCACGATGAATGCTCAGGGAGTTGTAGTGTTAATGCTGCACTATGTAACATTTTCTATTTGGGGTCCACCGCCGGTCTTTCTCCACGGATATTATTGCTTTCCTGTTACACAGCATGACATTGTATCTATCTTGCATTTATTCAGTTACATGTGTTTTTATTGCGCTAAAATATCTTGAAAAACCTGCGTTCTTACCGTGAGCTGACTCGCCTCTCCATTGATCTGACCTGTAATTCTAGAGTCTTGATAAAAAGAAGAGTATTGATGATTTGAAATTCAATTAAAAAAAATCATTTAATGCACTGCCATAACTAAAACACAAGAAAACAATAGCCATGTCCTTCAAGTGATAAAATAAAATACAATTGAAATACAACAACAATAATATTATTGAGTGAAGAGCTTTGTAGTAAATGAGTGTGACCCAGGTGTATCCCTCAAGGAACCGTTTCAGAGTCAAGTCGTGGCACATGTCTGGCCTATTTAAAATGAGCTTGTTTACAAAATATTGGCAGGAGGCACGAGGTAAGGTTTCAGAAAGTGATGGCTGCTGTGGTGAAAAACAACAACACAACGCAAAAGGCTTTTATTTCAGCATTGACTAGTTCTGCGACTAAACTCGTGTTGTTTGCTTCTCACCAACATCTGGGGGTTACAGGTTTTTACTCCTAAAACATGCACTAGTCCTCCAGTTACTCCTGACCGAGCCTCTGTCACTGCCCTGAGTGATGCACTGAAGGATGGGTCGAAAGAATAGAATGATGTCCCTATTTTAAAGTGTATCTTAAATGTAAAGCTTAATGGCACCTGATTTTAAAACCGTGAAAGTAGTAGTGGTAAGTAGGGCTGGGTATTGCCAAGACCCTTGCGATACGATACGTATCCCGATACTTGTATGTCCCGATACAATTCCCTCATTACGATACGTATCTCGATACTTTTTTGAAAAAAGGGTCTTAAAGTTTACCAAATGGGCATTTGTTTTATTCCGGATAAGAAAATGCATGAATTTTGATGTTTATCCACAAAGCTTATGCAAAGAACACATTCAAGTAAAGTTGCAAAACAATTGGCAAGGTCTGTGTAATGTGTGTGATGTGTGGGAGTCTGTTGACCCTCTGTTTGTGTCTTTTTGTTGTTGTTTTGGTCTTAAAATCCCGTTTCGTCGGATCGGGCTCGGCACTAACCCAAGTAGCGCTAGCGCCGAAGTGGCCGCGGCTAACGCTAAGCTAACAGGCGCTCAGCGGGGCCCTGTCCGGTTTTTTGCCTCCGGTTCGGCTGTTGTGGTGGCCTCGGGGCTGTGTTAGCTCCGGGGCTAAATTGGCGGTCTCTGGGCTAAGTTAGCTCCGGGGCTGCGTTGAATTTGTATAAAATAAAGGGGTGAAAGGAATGAAATCAATGAAAAAGGAAATCAAATAGAATGGAAAGGGGAGGCGTGTAACAGTAGCGACGTTTCGAGCCAAAAGCTCTTCTTCAGGCCTGTGTACACGCTGGTTCACGGTGTGTGTCTGTCTCAGTAGTTCCGCGCTGTTTACCGCCCTCTACAGGAGGGAGCTTCTAAACGGCCGCCCGGACAATTTTTAATAAATTAACGTTATTGAAAAGTATCGATACGATACGGAGCCCGTGACGATATATCGCCGTATCGATATTTTGAACACAGCCCTAGTAGTAAGTTGTTTGTATAATCATGTCTCTCGTGAGTTATTCATCATCTATTAGCTTGCTCTCATTAGGGCAAATCAGAGATATTTAAGCCAGTTCAAGCCCTTTCTAAATAAAGCTTGGTCGAAACACAAGAACGTGGATCAGACGTCAAATGCATTATATCTAAACACTGGATTTGTAATCAATTAAACCAAATTTAAATCAATTAAAATGATAATATATACTACTCACCCCTGACTTGGCCACTGAATTTGCTGCACATTAAATTTTTAAACAAACTGTCAATGTAGATGTGGTGGTATAATTACAGAGGTATAAACATCAATACTCATCAATACACATTTCTTGTAGAGTTTACTATAAAACTCTGACCTGCTTCACACCTAAGTATATCTAAAAAGCATCTGAAACATGTATGTGAACATAACACAAATATTTATTGTTGAGTAAACACCAACAATTGCGTCGACTGGACTGAGTGAAAATGACTGTAATCCAAGTGAGAGTGGGAGTCGCTTTTTAAACAAATGGTCTCACTCCTGATTCGAGGTTAAAGTCCCAAATTAAACAGAGACAGCTCCTCCAGTGTGGGCTAAAGCGCTCACTAAATAGCATTTTGTCTGAACCGGGCTTAGAGTCAGCAGAAACAGCCCTCCTTAATGGGGTAATGGTTATTTTAGAATACTTAGTCCAATCCCTCAAGCCACCCAAATCTGCAGACCAGTCACCACCAGGGCCCACCCCCCATTTAGGAATAAACCGCTGTGTGTTTGCACTTGCCCCAAATGTGTGGAGGAGATTCCTAACTGACAGCTACAACTACTACACAAATACATAGTGTTCATTAATAACAAACCATTGCTTTCCAGTGATATACCTGCGTGAGTAAAAGACCGCGTAAATCTGAAGGATGGGTATTGACAACAAATTAGTTAGTTGTCTTGAATATGGAAGGCAAGACAAGGCAAGTTTATTTGTAGAGCACATTTCATGCACAAGGCAATTCAAAGCAAGACAAATGCATTAAAATCACAAAGAAATTACAGAATAACTTATAATAAAATTAACTAAATAAAAAATAAAAATAAAAAACACCTAGCCAAATCCAAATTCATCGGACCACATGCACAGGCATTCCAGACACTCCTTCCCATATTTGTTTGACATTGCAGCATGACAGGCGTCTCTCTTTTAGATTGATTTGTTCCCATATCAGCACGCTTTCTGCAAACTGAATACAGCTTTGACTGCTCACTCACACTCTTTTTCAGGGGCTGTTTACACGGACACAAGTTTTCACAAATCCGTAATGTTTTACTGTGGGATTAACTTCTCTTTTACATGACAATGAGCCTTGTGTCCATTGACTCTCATAAGGATGAGAGTTTTACCTCTATCTGTGCAGTGACTGTGTGTCTGCAGGCTGCATGCAGGTGACTATAGTGAGCGCGAAATACAACACGGTACAAGAAACTGGCAGAAAAAAATGGGTGATTCCGTGTCTTTATATGGCATACATTGTTTCAGGGGTGTTGGGTTGATAAGAACTGAAGGCCAAAATACAATTGACATAGAACTAGTTAAAATTACCTCTGCAGTCAAATGCCATTGTGTTTCATTTGCTTTTATGAAAACAATGACCTGCTTCATTTATTTTTGTAATGCCTGAAATCACAACAGCAGTTTCCTCAAAGGCCGAGAGTGAAAAACAGATTAAACAGTGTTCAGCAATTGTCTTCATTGTTCGGTAATAAACCTCTTACAAGTCCATACAAGGCCATTCTTTTTGCAGTCATGTAGCATACGACGTGACACAGTGGTAATAAATTAAACTTATATCTGGGGATTATGCTGAGAAAACAAACTATGGGTGTAACCAGGAAGCAATCCATGCAGTATTCTTACTTTGCAGACAGTGTTGAGCAATAGTCCTTTTGTTGGTTTATCTATGCTGTCTGAGTATTATCCATATTCCATAGCTTAATGCACATTTTCTGTGTTTTTTTTTTTTTTCTGTTTAAGAATGTGAGCGATGCTTTGATGCCCGCTGCTCCTCCCCCTTCCCTAATTTGTCTGTCTTTCCCTTAATTTCCTCTGAAGTGATTTATGTCTGCATTGGAGCCAGCATGTCCACCTCCACCTGAGTCTCGGCTCTGTTCCTCCATGCTGCCTTCAGTCCCACTCTGTTCCTCACAGGGCGGTGCAGCCATCTTCACAGGTGCAGTTTGTTGTCTTGCTTTGCTCTGGTTATTCAAAGCAGCGTTGCCTCGTAGGGATCTTGGAGGCTAAACCCAATTAATACTTAATAACTGATTTAGAATTCACAAAGTTAGTATTATTTACCTACCTGGCATTTGACAACCAGCCTCTTCTGCCCAAACCCAAGGCTGTGAGGGAAGTGTCTTGCCCGAGGACTCAAATGGACCCTCGCTCTACTCTACTTTCCTCTACTCTTATTTGGCTTCATGTGATCCAATAGTCAAATACCCAATTTTGACCCAATTTTGTCCTGTTTACCTATTTTAGTCCTGCAATTGTTTTTCTAGTCCTAATCTGCTTCACACCAGATTGATATGTGTATCACTCGCCGGGAAAACAGAGAATGTCATAAGGAACATTTTAAGATGATTTGTTGAAGCGTCACGACAATCCAAGAAATCAAACTGTTGGTAAATCCATTTAAGAGAAAAGCACAGACATCTCTCCCACCACAAATGCACAAAGTGCCTCTATGTGTATGTTTAAAACAAAATAGTAATTCAGGATAAATCATTCTCAAGAGTCACAAATGTTGTGAGAATTCATCTGGTATAGTACATTTCATCATCAATCTAATAATCTAATCTATTTTGTATGGGTAGAGTAGCCAAAAATGTACTCAAATAGTAAAGTATTTGGGGAACCTCAAGTGCACATAACTTTAAGAGTAACTGGACAAAACATCTGGAAGCACACAATGTTCAACATAAAGCTTTTGTCACTTGTTGTTGTCACTTTCTCACAGTGGGAAAGAACCAAAACCTTTACTCAAGCAAGAACACTGATATTTTACTCAAGTATAAGGAAAAGTATGGACTCTGAAAACTAACTGAGCACTACCCACATATCATTATTTGTTCACTCGCCACACCCGACTCCAAGTGTTGCCACAGCTGCCCTGAGCTAAGTGAGAAAGACATGGTTCCCAGTATCGAGCGTCACCAGTCACTCTCAAACATAAGCAGATAGGTGGAGTGTCTTGCCGAAGGACACAATGCACTAACTAGCACTTGGATCTAACCACCAACCTTGCTTACTCTTAGCTATTTGTCCATAAGTCCTGTTTAGTTATGATTTAAAAACTGCTGTTTGTGCTGAGAATGGTTCCCAATTTGTACATTTTAAAGACACCATTAGTTTTTATGGCGTGGCTGGACCCTGGAGGCTCTGGACCCTGAGCCGCAGCAGCATTATGAGCAAACCGAGCTAATGCGGGGGGCAGTGGGAACAAGGAGGCATTGTGTAGCCCCCCAACTGTGTGGCACTGACAGCCCGCTTTACCCCACACACCGACCCCGGCCCCTGCTCTGCTAATCTGCTGCTGCCTCTGGGGGGCTCAGGTAGAGGGAGAGTGCACACTTTACTCTTGTTTGCACACCAGACTACATAAATCGTGTATTGTCTATTAGCAATGAACCTCATCAGTTTTTAAAGGGGATCATTTGCCAATACTTTATTTTGCGTTGTTTAAATCAAGAAATATGGCATGAATAACACAACGAAGCATCGCAAGGACTCCAGGAGTGAAAAGGAAAGGGGAAAAGTCACACTCTAAAGTTATAATTGTACATGGAGCCTTCGGGCAATTGTCATGCCGTCAGCGAGGGACTAAAATTGTATCGGGGGCCAGAAAAATCCCAAAATTGAGTAGTAAACAAAAACGAATATGCCCGTGAGTGGTATCGAAAAATAGAACCGACGGCTCAGTAGCGCCATCTCAAAAATCGATTAACATGGGGCCAATGGGAGCCTGACGCCAAAAAAAGTTGCAATAAAAATATGACACACACCCCGCCCTAAATCATACAGGAAGTCGGCCATATTGGATCAAACACGCCGCAGACAAAAGTGCACCTCGTCGTACTTTTGGCATTTTCTCTTACTGTTTTCATCAAAAACACTTGAAATTTGTCCACAAAACCCTTGAGCAAGAAAATTTTATCATTTTGAAGCTGATACACTTTCAGCTGTGGTCATAGTACCAATTTGCAATGTTTTTAAAATTTTAAAAACAATCCACGTTTCTTAAACATTTTTAATAGGAAACTGTCACTGGAGCATTTGTGAAGATTTTCAAGCTGACTGCAATGATATGCAAATGTGGTGGCTAGCTAATAAAATGGCTCTCTAGCGCCCTCTCCAAATTTGATATTTAAAAATTCAGAAAAGAGTTGACAAAAATATAATGGTATTATTTAAGTCGACTAAATACAGTCTTAAAATGTATCAATTGTCATTACTTCCTGGTACATGTTAAGATCTGTCCCTTAAATAGATGTTTTATTATTTACTAAAATATCAGTACTTACTCTAGTAAAGTTTTACCAGATGAAAACATGTGTAATTTTAGTCATTATGTGTTTGTTTAGAAAAATATTTAGTCGAAAAAATGAACAGTGACCACAACAGTATTTCTCAGAGCAGCTTCCACCCCACACAAAGAGTCCAGTCAGCCTTATCTCCCTTATCTGCCCTCGCTCAGATAAGCTTTCACGTGTACTCGGGCCTTTCCTGCGTATGTTTAAGTTAGCTGTGAAGTGCAGGGGATCTCCGGCTGCACACATAGGCTCATACCTGTGGAGTTTGGTTTGTTTTCCAAGACTGGCTCCAGCAGCAGATAATCTTGCTTTAGACCACTCGCACTGCCCACCCACTCAAGTCACTCCCTCTCTCCTGCCTGTGCATGCGTAACCTTAATCCAGATATGCTGTCATGATGTTATTAAATTAAAAATGATTAACTGTTCTTTGGCCACATACTTATTTAAAGTGGACTTATTAAATGCATTCTTGTGGCTTTAAAACCTCTGCACAAGGTGAAATGACTTTCAAATGACCAATGAGGGATTACATCGACCTGATAATAATGTGGATTTGATTCGATTTGCAATTTATATTTTAAAATCAATATTCAATCAACAATGCATATTTTTTAAACACTCCAGGAGCATTAAAAGAGACGTCTGAAATATGAGTGCTAAGTAATGTTTGCACACAGCTATACAACTAAGTTTACTTTCTTTCCATTTAAAAAATAATAATATTCCGTTGTTTGCAGAGAACATTCTAATATCAGTCTTTGTGGTTAATTATTTCAGAAAGAGTTTGAATTATTGCACATAGTAAATTATCATTATTCTGATTGAGCAGACGTCAGCAACGTCAAAATGTATTTTAATTACAGCAAATAAAGGTGATTAATGAATGAATTTGGTGATAAATATGTGGCTTTAGTTCTTGCAGGATGTTGACACCACACATTTGTTTTGATGTTTAGTTTTGAAAGTCCCCTGCTCCATAACGTTAGGACAAGAAGGCCTCCTCACATGTGTCTCAATAACAGAGGACAAAGGCAGTGAAAGCCAACTCCTCCATGACCCAACTACTTGTGCCGGCCCCAGGCTGCAGCTCTCTGGAAATCACTTCAACTCATCTACTGTGGACCTACAATAACCACCCAACAAAAGTGCATCTGCCGTTTGTGACACCCACTAATGAATTTGTCTGGGCTCTGCAAATGAGGGCTTAGCAATGGGCAGTCTGAACGCCACCCAACTCCCCCACGTCGTAAAAGTGACCATTAAAATGATGAATCCTCTCCTTTATCTGTCGGATTTCCTCTTCCTCCGCTTCACTCGTGTCTGGGTGGGCGTCCTCGAGGACATACACACATCCCCTACGAGCATGTGTCCCTTTTTGTCCTCGTACAGCGGAGGCATTTGAGGATAGCGCGAGCAGACAAAGAGTTATGGGGAAAGAGGGTTCCCTCGCCGCGTGCCCTTTGACCTCCCGGGGTCAAATAGAAAGACACGTGCTCAGAGAGGTCATTGGAGGACGTGGGTGGAGCGGTGCAGTGTCGTGTTTAAAAAAGCCCCATGGGAAGACTTGGTGACCACTTTCTAACTGTAATGTAAACACATGTGATGGAGGGATGATACAGTGACAGGCGACTGAAAGAAGACCAGCTGCTACAGAAACTGGGCTTTTCAGTATATTCACTTGAGCCTGGTTGGGTTTCCCTGTACTACTTAGGGTAGTACTACTTTAGGATTGTTTAGTTTCTTTATTTAATGAGTGGACAGTGTACACTATGTATTAACAGCAGACATGCGTCATAGCTAAAGACCTAATTTCCACCTGTAGTAAAATACATTTCAGGAAATGTTACTGTAAGATTATATGTTTGTTCGAATTTGGATGGAACTATTTACACCCGCACAGAAGGCGTTTTACAGTTCTATGATGACCAGCCCAACATAACAGTTCACATCCAGTTCTCTCAGCTGCATACATTCATCATTCACATCCATTCACTCTTTTACAGATCATTCTCTCCTTCTCTAGAGCTTATACACACATCAGTCCACTTTATGAGAGTTTTGAAAGAAGATTTTTTTTGCCAGATCCACTCAGTTGGTTCCATATTTTACTGACGGCTCAGTGAAAGATACTTTTTTAGCGGAGGAGCAGCAGTACCATGGATGATCTTGTAAAGCAGACAAGCGTTTGTATACAATATTAACTTCAAATTGTATGTTTTATAAGAATATGACAGTGATGAAATAGACCGTTTTTCTTTTCTGTCATGGATCTTTTGTATGATGATTCAAGTGGTCTCAGGGCAGATTTACAAACCTGTGACCAAATGTGGAGCTATCATTGCATTTTGATAAGCACCTTATCTAAATCACATGATTATTCCATGCACGACAGAACTATTAATTTTTGTTTGTGATACTGGAAATATTTTGAATATTTATAAAGTTACCAGTCTTGTTTAAATATTTAGTATATCCTCAAGAGTCAAGTCTTTTAGACTCTTGGAATGTGTCTGTCTATTCACTCTTTTGTGTCTATGTCTATGAAATGGTTCATGAATAGATGAATTCAGTGTTGAGTATAGATGTTGGTCGTTGAGGATAGATGTTGGTCGTTGAGGATAGATGTTGGTCGTTGAGTATAGATGTTGGTCGTTGAGGATAGATGTTGGTCGTTGAGGATAGATGTTGGTCGTTGAGGATAGATTTTGGTCGATGAGTATAGATGTTGGTCGTTGAGTATAGATGTTGGTCGTTGAGTATAGATGTTGGTCGTTGAGGATAGATGTTGGTTGTTGAGGATAGATGTTGGTCGTTGAGGATAGATGTTGGTCGTTGAGTATAGATGTTGGTCGTTGAGGATAGATTTTGGTCGTTGAGGATAGATGTTGGTCGTTGAGGATAGATGTTGGTCGTTGAGGATAGATTTTGGTCGTTGAGGATAGATGTTGGTCGTTGAGGATAGATGTTGGTCGTTGAGTATAGATGTTGGTTGTTGAGGATAGATGTTGGTCGTTGAGTATAGATGTTGGTCGTTGAATATAGATGTTGGTCGTTGAGTATAGATGTTGGTCGGATGTACTTTGCTTTATCAACATGGCATTTGTCGCCTTCATTCAAATGTGTCACCAACTATGTCCGGTGATAAGAGTTGAATGTGTTTTACAGATAAGCAGATTATTCATCTTGGCACTTGGCAAAATGTCTGAACATTCAGCACTCAAAACATATACAATAGGCTCCGCCCCTCTGAAGCCAGGACAGCCCTGAAAAAAAGATTCCAAAAAATAGTTAACGGTATATAAAGGTCAATACATAAATGTTTATTTTGGTGCATTTTTAACTCCTTTTTTCATTATGGCTTCAGTTTCCAGTCATTTTGTTTGGTAAATATGTCACAGGTTTGATTGCAATTGTGATTTGATTTGCAGTGTGTGTTTTTGTAGTAAAATTCAGTTCAAAGTTCACATTTTAAACTTGTCCCAGAGGATAAACATTTGAGAGAAGACTGAAATATTAACTTCTAAACAGATACAAGAATCCCATGCATTTCACAACAAGCAATTTGTGTCATCGTTCAGATTTGTATTCAGCTGCAACATATTTTGCACCACTAAACTGTTGGAGGGAAATGGCACACCAGCCGCCAGTATAATTACCAGACAATAAAATAATGCATTAATTAACTACATCTGAAATCACAAGCTGAAAACGGCTGAAATGACTGCAGGGTCATTTGTGCAGTAATCTTAATAATCCGGCTGATTCACGGCTCATGTTCTGTAACCGCTCGGACACAGGCAGAATACCTCCGTGCTCTTTTGGCCTTGTGTGAAATCTGCGGAGGAAAAATACATTAATCCCAAACGTGACTGCAGCACTAAGACTAATGCTTTGTTAGCCCAAGAATGCACTGTATTTTGAGAATGTCAAAGGAGATGCTGTGTTTTTGGATAAAACATGCCCTAATAATTCTACGGAGGTTTTGATAACAGTCAAATGTATTACCTGTTGTTTGTTCTTGGTATGGCAGTATGTATCCATATGTATCTATTTAAGAACTGTATATGCAAAAGGTCTAATTGAAACTGTAATATAATATTTTAGGTTAGTGACATGGTTGTTATTCTGCTATATTTGTCTAACCCAGGGCCATAACCAGGATTTTTCTTTACAGGGGGGGCAGCAAAGACCAGTTAAGTTTCTGTGGTAGCACTCAAACATTAACAAAAATATAAGGCACCTGTGGAATAATGATATTTAAACCTCTGAAGAGCATATAGGCCTATTAAGTAGAAATTAATTGGGGAGTTTGGGGAGGTTTTTTGGGGGGAAATCGCATACATTTCTGTGTTCTGCTGCATTTTAGATCTTATTTTTGCCAATTATAATGGGCCTATAAATTGCATTAGCCTATGCTAAAAACCATCAAACCTCAGCAAAAATGTGTGGCCTATTGTATATTTTGAGGGAGTGTTGATTATGTAATGTTTTATGGAGAACACCAGCCTTTTGCACTGTGCAGCAGCCCAAAGGTAGTATGATGAATGCATGATTGAGGCTATACACAGCCAAAAGCAATATTTACGCATCTGCTAGCATCTCTACTAACTCCGCCGGGCTCATGCAGCAGGGGCCGGGGCCGGGGCCAGGGCCCCCCTATGCACGCAGCTGGTCCAACCACACCATAACATCTGATAAGACTTTTTTCCTGTTCCCAAATCAATTATTATTTCAGGTCTAAATGTTTTAGCATTGCGGTGAAAAGGGTTTATTATTGTAATAACTGGCTCCTATACCACCAAGAGTGTGATTTGAAATTCTTAGAGGAATGCTATTGAGTGCATGTATGTTTGTATAGTACTTAGGATAGGATTATAGAATTATTTTATTTTTGTAGTATTCTGCATTATGTTGGATTAAAGAAGACATCATATTTTGTTGTTGTAAGTTTTTGTCCTGATGTGGACTTGTCCTGTTCAAGCCCTTGCTTAGTCCTTATCTAGTCCAAGTTCAGTTTTTAGTTTAGTCCTGTTTGATTTCCTATTTGTTTTTACAAAATATGTCCCCTTTTTAATAAAGAAATACATCAAAACAATCAAGACACATCTGAGACAGGCTTACCTACTTTAAATTTGTTGTCTACTTCCTGCAGCCTTTTGTCATGTGATGGTGCGGCTTGTCATGCTAGTTCTCCCCTATGACACTGCCAGCTTAGCTCTTGTTATCTTGGCCTAAGCCATCAGGGGGATGTTACTGGACTGGATCAGACTGGGATGCACACAATTGCAATGTCTTAGGGTTCATGTCTCTAGGTCTGGTACTGATGGAAATATATTTTTCCTGCGTTAGAACTCCAGCGTCATGCCTCTTCTACAACTCTCTTTCTACATTTTTACATTACATTTATTCTACAACTGAAACCTTGCCTTGTTTTATATCGGTCCATCTGGACCAGCCACTCAGATGAGTGCAAAAGTCTTCACTCTTTTGTCCAGTTGATAGAATTTATTCTGTGGAACCTGGACATGGTCTGCATAGACACATGTGCAGGTTGAAAAAAATAATTAAAAAAATAATTCAACTCCTCCGGGGGGATCCCGAGACGTTCCCAGGCCATTCGAGAGACAGAGACATACTACCTCCAGCATGTCCTGGGTCAGCGTGTCCTGGGTGGGACGTGCCCGAAACACCTCCTCAGGGAGGCGCCCGGGAGGCTTCCGGAACAGATGCCCGAGCCACCTTAGCTGGCTCCTCTCGACATGTAGAAGCAGCTCTACTCTGAGCTCCTCCCGTGGGACTGAGCTCCTTACCCTATCTCTAAGGGAGCTCCCAGCCACCCGGCGGAGGAAACTCATTTAATTCGCTTGTATCTGCACTCTTGTCCTTTCGGTCATTACCCAAAGCTCATGACCGTAGGTGAGGGCAGGAACGTAGATTGACCGTTAAATCCTTCTTCACCACAACAGTTCGATGCAGCGACTGCATCACTGCAGACGCTGCACTGATCCGCACATCATCTGCAAACAGCAGAGATGAGGTCCTGTGGTCCCCAAACCGGACACCTTAGGACGCGCCTAGAAATTCTGTCCATCAAAACAATGAACAGAACCGGTGACAAAGGGCAGCCCTGGTGGAGTCCAACATGCACTGGGAACAGGTCTGACTTACTGCCGCCAATGCGAACACAGCTCCTGCTCCGGTCATACAGGGACCGGACAGCCCTGAGCAAAGGGCCCCGGACCCTGTACTCCCGGAGCACCCCCCAAAGGACACATCGAGGGACACGATCGAAAGCCTTCTCCAGATCCACAAAGCACATGTGGACTGGTTGAACCCTCGAGTACCCAATGGAGAGTATAGAGCTGGTTGCCGCCGTACAGGCACCTGAGACTTTGCGACCGCAGCTCCGAGCAGCTGCGGTATGGAGGACAATGGAGGTTGTTGGACCACGATAAGGTGGCGGTTCAAGGACTTCCTGGTTCATGGATGTTAAAACACTTCATAATTAGATGCAGACAGCACAGAGTGGCCTCGTTTTGACCCTAAGATCTGCTTTTAGAATATATCTGTACTGGAGCAGGACAAAGTGTATTCTTTATAACTTACAAAAAAAATAGTACAGCCCTTAAAAGTTTGAAAATGTGTGTTTCATCCCAACAGCAAACCCTGCCAACCTTCCATTAATATGCAACCACCATGACATTTTGAACTCCGACCCTTTCAATCACCAACAGCTTGGCTCATTAGGCACCGGCTCAAATGTTCTGGTGAAGACTGAAGAGGTGAACACAGAGTTGTGGCCACATTTGATTTAAGACTGCATGTCATGTCCCCGCTCCCCGTGCTGCGTTTGTGGTCTGTGGGAAAACTAATGACTACACGGCCTTAAGCTAGTGCCCGGGCCCATCCTGTCAGTGCTGACTTTGTTCTTAAAGTTCCCTCAATCCACACTCTTCTCATGCCCTGCTCATGCCTTAAGCTCGTCTGTTTCACTAAATGCGGTTGTGTATATTTTAGACTCTTGAAACGGATTTAGAGAAATAGGACGTACATAGTGTCGGCTCTTTTTTTAAACTTACACTTTAACACATTTGCTGAAACAAACAAAAACTGTCCCATTGCTCAGTCACACACAGCGTTGTCTCCTTCCATGTTTTGGGTAGTGTCGACTTTGAAGCAGAGGTCTACTTTTGCAGAACAATCTTTAGCAGTTTGGTCAGCTTCATACACATTTTAGAACATTTTAGACATTAACTCTCCTCTGCTTGCCCGATGACCCGTGGGTGATCCGCGTGTCTCGCCCGTGCCAGAGCTCAGGCCGTACATCTGCGCGGGCCCCTGGCTTTCCCCAGTAATCACCACTTTGAGGGAATTCCTTTTCCAGACTCCCAACTCCACTGCTCTGAACATTTCATGGTTTGAAGACTATAATTTACTTAAAATAACACCAATAAAACCATGAGGGAGTAAAAGCCTAATGTACAAAGATGAAACGTGACATTGTGTTTGATTCTGCAGCTTTCAAACAAACCTCTTAGTTGCATTATAAGCCTCAAAGATTAGCCTTTCAAACATGATTTATGTAAAGCGGATACAGTTTTTTTCCCCCATTTAGCCTACTTTTTGATTATGCACAAACAGGCAATTTTGTGACATTATGGTAAGCTTTAATCTGTTAATATTCAGTAATTTTCCCAAATATTTTGGCACACGCTTCGCGATTACAGAGCAACTCATTTGAATAGCAATTAGCAAATCACAAAGATTGTAATTTACAGCAAAGGAACTTTTTTACACCAAAATATAAACCAAGTCTATCACAAGACAGATTTGAACCAGGACTAAACCAGTGCATATGGTGTCGCTGGGAAGCACAAAACAAGAACATTATATGAATCTGTGGGGGTCCAAACACCACTAAGATGCTCAAGGGGGCGCTGTAGAGCCTTTGTAAAATATAGCTATATATATTGTACATTATTGCGTTCAGCTCACCATTTGGCACAAGACGTATATTCGTGCTGGGAAATAAGACATCTCATGCCAGAGATACGCAAGTTTTGACTTATGTTAATGAGCTGGCCACGCCCACATTTGGAATTGCATCAAAAATCGAAAGAATTGCCTCTAATCGCACATGGGTGTAGTTCCATCCATCCATCTTCTTCCGCTTATCCAGGGCCGGGTCGCAGGAGCAGCAGACTAGGCCCAGACTTCCCCTCTCCCCAGACACTTCCTCCAACTCCTCCGGGGGGATCCCGAGGTGTTCCCTGGCCAGCCGAGAGACGTGTCCTAGGTCTTCCATAGGGGCTCTTCCACAGGGGACGTGCCCAAAACACCCCGCCCCCCCAATGAATTTGAATATATTGTAAGTTTTGTTTTATCAGTCAAATCAACAGATGTTTTTCCACAGCTAAATCAAAATTATATCAAAATCGTGACAAAGCGGTATAGTCCCAAACCCTAGAATTTCTGTGTTGTGGGAAAAAACGCTATATATAATAAATAATACTGAATATTTATAATTATTAAAGATGGAAAGCTTAATTATGATTTTGAGACTCAATCTTTAAAGTAGCTAGAGCATTTGATTTCATGTCTATATGTACTTATAAAGAGTATCCTTTTATTGATTTAAAACAATATCTGGTAGAAAAATAGAAGATTTTTCACCTCAAACTGTTCAGCTTTATTTGCTTTCACATCTTCACACGTCACCTAGGTTGCGTTGTACAGTTTGTCTTTACACTGGGCTCTGTTCTGTTCTGTGCTCAGCCAATGGGAGATCACAGCATCTTTCAAAAGCTCAAACTGACTTAAGGGCCCCTCCTCTTCTCATTCAGACATACCTGCCTCATTCTTGGACGACACCCTACACCTCCCTCTGAGCGGGACGGGGAGAATTCCTCAAAGTCCTGAGAGACTTGGATTGTCCCGTTTTGCATTTCTATAATTCTCTACAAACAACACCCAGTGGGAAGTTATGCAGAATATGCGGTCTCTGTTTAGGAATATGAAAAACACAACTGTCTTTTGCAATATTCACATTTACATTTCAATAAAGCATAAGTAAGTCTGTGATTAAAATGTATTTTCGTAGTGTATTCACCCATGTATTTGATTTCATTGTTGCTCCTGAATTTAAGCACATTTTGGCACAGTATTTTGGGAAGTAAAAACGCATATTTTATGTATGTTGTCTCGGAAATTGTTCTTTATTTCAAACTAGCAGTTGTATTAGTTAGTGGTTAGCGCAAGTTTATTTCTCTCTCATTGTATCCAACATGCACTGAATCTAACTCATACTACTGGTACTACTCATACTATTGGTACTACTCCTACTATTGGTACTACTACAATTAAATTACTTTTATTTCTTTGATCATTAATTCCGTTTTTTTCCTGGTTTCCACAAAGGTTCTTGAAACATGCCGTACAATCGTTACTAAACCTTTTTATCTTGAAAGTTTCCTTAAGCAACACTCTCCAGCACCTGATCCCTTGTCCGCCCTGCCACGCTGAATTGTGGGTAAAAGTAAACAGATTATCTCACACTCGCCCCGGGGCGAGTTCTTTAAAAAAAGAAAGGAAAAAATAACAAAACAAATCTATTTCACTTTTCACCGTTTCGCCTCCTCCCACTCCCACTTTCTGTCCCTTCCGCTCTCTTTCTCTCCCCTTCTCATGTCATCTATCTTTCTCTCTCTCTCTCTCTCTCTCTCTCTCTCTCTCTCTCTCTCTCTCTCTCTCTCTCTCTCTCTCTCTCTCTCTCTCTCTCTCTCTCTCTCTCTCTCTCTCTCTCTCTCTCTCTCTCTCTCTCTCTCTCTCTCTCTCTCTCTTTGTCGCTCTCTCTCTCTGTCTCTCTCTGTCTCTCTCTCTCTCTTTCTCTCTGTCTCGCTCCTCTCTCTCTCTCTGTCTCTCTCTCCCTCTCTCTCTCCTCTCTTTCTCTCTTTCCTCCCCCTCTCATGTCATCTATCTCTCTATCTCTGTCTCTGTCTCTCTCTCCCTCTCTCTCCCTCTCCTCTCTCTCGGGCGCTGCTAAAAAGCACCTGTGTAAACCTGCTCCGACCAATGACAGGTGTCGCTCTGAGGCAAAAGAGAAAAAAAAAGAGAGCTATTTTCAATGGAGGAACACGTCAGGGGTGCCTCCTGTCCCCTCTCCTTTTCATGTGGAGCAGACTTCTTTAACTAGCTCCCTGGCCTTTTGGTCCTGACAAAAGCAGCATGCTATTATGTCAGCCTGGTGTGTTTATTTGGCCATTAAAAAGACAAGAGATGGCCGTGGTTGTGGTCTGCGTGTCTAGTCATATACCAAGGCTGCACAGTGGATTGTAAATAGGGCTGAACTGTTTTGAAAAGATGACAAGGAATAATAGGGCATTTGGATTCATTATATACACAGGACAATGTCACCAGTAAATGCAGTTTTTTGCAGTTTGCTTGATTTTTTAATGTGATATAAATATATATTTTATAATTGTTATTTTTATCATCCTGATGACATTATATCAACGCAACAAAAATGTGCCAAAATGCCCGAAGTGTTCTGGTTCAGGTTCAAGTATATCAGAAATAGTGAATGGTCTGTAAAGAGACATAACATTATTGGGCGTATTACTTTAAGGGGGCTTAGTTTAATTTAAATGTTTAATCAGCTGATTTTATAGGTTTTTTATTATATATATATATATATATATATATATATATATATATATATATATATTATACCTACCCAATATTCACATTTTGCATATCTTCAACCATCATTTAATCTATACATCACTTCTCTTGTGCATCGTTTGCTCCTGACAAAAGCAGTATTCTTTCTTTCACGTATGTTTACCTGTCCATTAAAAGACAAAGGCAGTTACTACAGTTAATAAGCTGATATTGCAATATAGAAACAAAGCTGGGATTAAACGGCAGACATTTCATCTTTGCACTACATAAGTTCATGTAATTATCATCCTTCTCTGGCTGCACCTGCCTCTTTTGAAAAAGTACCCTGTGGTCACATGACACCACTCAGCAGTCAGTGAGCAGGAATGCACTGTTCAGTTCAGCTTTTAGCTCCAAACCTCGACTTTTAGCCAGTCATTAGACGTATGGTAGAAGTCCAAGGAATGTTAGCCAAAGGTGGAGAGGATAGACAACGATTTATTCATTCACAATACAGGTCAAATCAATCATTCTTTTCTTTTTACTTGATCTGATTTGTCCTTTACACAGCAGTGAAGCTTAAGTGAAAATAAAGTGAGGCTTTGAATTTAATTAAAATGTAATTATTTTGGGAAAGAAAGTGTGATTAGGATTAAATATCTACTTTTGCCTATTTAAGGTTAAATAAAGACAAAGATTTAAAGAATTGTCATAACACTTATAGTCCATCTCATCATTTGACAACAGGATGACGTCACGGAAAAAAATCTGAATTGAGCGTCAAGACCTGCAGTATGAACATAGTGTGAAACTTTATCTACTTACTTCTACATACTTTCTAATGGCAACACAAAGTTGTATTCTTCCTCTCCAAGTCAAGATAGTCGCCACAGATTTGACTCAACATCAGTGTTACAGATTTTGAGTACCAGTAGTATTAGTTTATAGTACCAATAACTTGTATATATACTGTCTATTTCTCAATCTTAAGTGGAAGAGTAAGAATTAAGTAAGTAGGTATTCAAAAAAGAGTACATACGTTGGTCATCCATGTTCTCCCGGGAGCTGGTCAGTACCTGCCCTGCGTCTGTGGTCACATGGGCCGAGGCAGATACGAGCGAGGATGTGGTGTTATGTCAACACGGGCTGTCGGAGAAGGATTTCCCCACAAACAAGCTCTCATTAGACCAGAGCGCAGAGGTCACATACCACTCCTTTTAGTACAAAAATGTGCCTGATAGATAAGTATGTGTTCAGACATTATAGTATAATTTGAGGACAAAAGGCTGAGGTCGTTTTTGCTGGTAATTTGTAATCTGTAAAGTGTTATTAATTAGCTTCAACCTCCTGGTATCACTCTATTGTGTACTAAAGGCTCTCATTTTACAAGATGTTGATGCAAAAGACATTACGCTTTTTCAGTTTAGGTTTTGTTTTGTCTCAGCTATTTATATCAACCATAAAGCAGATTAAAAAACCAGACACGCTTACGCTTTCTTTAGGATCTTCATGGATTTCAGAATGACTTAAAAAAGAAGACAATGGCCATAGCAATTGACAATTGGAAAAAAAAAAAAAAATATATATATATATATATATATATATATATATATATATATATATATATGTCACCTATGACAGGAAGCTGAAACCCATGAATACGTAGGTTACGTTCATGTTGGATGAAGGGCGGGGCCTATAACTCTATGAGAGATTTACTCCAGATAACAAAACGGATGATCCACAATCCACAAATATTGAATTGTATCATTATTTCTTATGACTTAAATAATCCTGCCTTTGGGGTTGAATAAAGGGACCGTTTCTGAAGTTATTTTGAGAACATAATTTCACTTTTGTTTATTTGTGCTGACAGAGAAGACATTGGGCCTGTTTTTGTTTCATGTTGAAAGACTCAGTAATATTTGTGATGTGAAAGATGGACCAGGTCAACAAATCATCAATCTGACAGTCATAAACAGCAAATTCTACCATAGCATTCTGACCTGACCATCTCTTTCTTTCCTTTCCTTCAAGAAGGAATCTCTCATAGAGTAGAGGTTTTAGTTTGCTGTTATATACAACATTTTGATGATTTTTTTTCCAATTCAAAAGACAAAATATGTTGTTTTAAATTGTTAGGTATGGCAAAGAAAATGTTTTCCCACAATATCTTACATTCTCTCCTCATTTCAAACATGGCAATGACAGATATAGTTGCTATTGACTACTAAATAAACACATTTTTAAAACAAGCTGGAAGAGTGGATGGTAAGATTTGAAAAGTTGACCAAATCTTTTAATTTCACACATCTTTTAAATTCACACATAGTTCAATAACAATTTGCTCGTAAATTCTAACCGTATAATTTTTTTTAATCATGTTTACAAGTGAAACAACTGTACCCAAGTGTCACTTCCTCAGCTCTTTCTGCTTCAGCCTCGGTGTAACCTCTCCGTCTCCATGGTTACCCACCATGTGAACACTAACGGGGTTTGGCGTTTATCCAAGGATCAGCCCTAATAAAGTGATACAGTTACACGCACACTCCCCCTACGGCTTTAGAGAGGGAGGGAGGAGAGAGAGAGGAGGAGAGAGCGGGGAATAAAGGTGAGGAGGGAGGGAAGAAGAGAGAGAAGGGTCGACAAGAGAGAAGGGAAGGAAAGTAAGGAGGGTGGAAAGAAGAGAGAAAGGGGGACGACCAGCGAGAGGGAGGAGAGAGAAGGAAAAGAGGGTGAAGAGGGAAGAAAGAAGAGAGAGAGGAGGAGAGAGGAAGGAAGCGAGGGGGGAAAGAAGGGAAGGAAGGTTAGCAGGGAGGGAAGATGAAGGAGGACAGAAAAAATATAGAGGAAGAGTAGGAATTGAGGAGAAGGGGAGAGAGACGGAAAGACCGAGAGAAAGGAAGGTGGGGGACTGAAGGGAAGGGAAGGGAGAGAAGGGAAGGGAAGTAAAGAGAGGAGGAAAGGAAAGGAAAGGGGGCGAGCAGGATGAGAAAGAGGGAGGGGAGAAGCAAAGAGAGAATGAGTGAGGTGAGAAAAGGAGGTTGTTTGTGTTGTTGGTTGAGAGTGCGTGGTCTGTGTGTGGTCCGAGGGGAAAGCCGAGTCCCTCCCTCTGACACCGGCAGGAATGTGGCTCACTACTGCAGCTTATGGAGACGGAACCAACCGAGGAGGAGGAGGAGGAGGAGGAGGAGGAGGAGGAGGAGGAGGAGGAGGAGGAGGAGGAGGAGGAGGAGGAGGAGGAGGAGGAGTTGTTGTTTTCATCTTGTCCAATCATAAAGGCTTGCAGGTATTGAAAGAGGCAGGATCAATAATAGAAATCCATTGACTTCCTGTTCAAAAGTTCAGAAGTGATAAGCCCCGCCTCTTCATAGTGACATTTCACACAACAGAGCAGTGGGCAGGGATAGGTGGTAGGTGAAAAGAGCACATTGCCTTGAATAATCCGCAGTACAGCATTAAACTATCTTATCTTGCATTCATTGATTTAGGTGTATATAACAAATAACTTAAAGCAATATAACATCTCCAGGACGACAAACAGGTGGCAGATCCTCCACCAGAAGTAACATAGTATATACAAATACATATTCATTTTACACATTTGTTGTATTATTGAGCAGTGCGTGTCTATTTTTACACACATTCCTACAATTGAAGTTTGTGCCAAGAGTTTTTCTCCACCTGTAAATGCCCCGTGCCTTCTCGTGCACCTGCCGTTCCCATGCACAGGTGCAGATCTGCTGCCCTGAACCCCTCCTCCTGACTGTCGCCGTGGTGATCAAATGCCACGTGTGTGTGTGTGTGTGTGTGTGTGTTTAAGCTAGTTACATGTTTGTCTATTAGGATGTGTGCGTCATTGTAACATCCTCTTCCCCATCAAAGCCAAACCAAATGAGCGTAATTTGAGTGTTGGCTCAATGCAAATGTGTTTGTAGAGCGCTAACAGAGAAGCTAAACGCGCCTGGACTGACCTTTTGACCCTTTAACACTTTAACCTTGTGAACATTTACCTGAGCAACTAAGAGTTTTCAAACCCCATACTTTTCCTCCTACTGCAGTGATGTATGTATGTGAGTAATTATGTTTTTTCCTTCCAGATATATTCACTACAAATTATAAACAGTTATTCTTTTAAACTTTCCCTATAATGTTTACTATTTGGTATTTTATTTGCATTTATATACTTGAGTATTATTATTTTTGAAGTATAACGGTAATTTCAATTGAGTACAACTTTGTGTCGCTTCTTTTCCCTTTAAATTATGTTATACTGTTGTCCCATGACTCAAAATACCCTTAGTTGTTGTTTTGTTTCATTTATGCTTGTTCTGTTAATCCTGTTTAAGGTTGTGTTTCTTTGCCCTTCAGCAATCACTTTGTTTCAGTTTTCACAAGTCGATATCTGGAGTTCTACTGTGCTGTTTTTAAGTCCATAAATAATCACCAAACGTGCTCTGAACATTTCTGATGTCAAATGGCTTGGAACTGAGTGCCCGTCACATTGTTTAAATGGCTAGTTTTTGTTGTTTTTACCCCCCATGGTTCATTCCCTCTGCTGTCTGTAGAGGCCATTGACATTCCTAGTAATTATTTTAAGTTCTAAAACCTGAGCTGCCGTGAGATACTCATGTTCCAAGTACAAAAACAATACAATTAAGAATATTTCCACTTTAAAGCTCACAATCATCAAGATGATTTATACTGCTACAGCATCGTCAATATTAACATCTGTATTGTATCTTGGCATTGTTTGGTTTTTTGTGTGCGATATCTGTACCCCAAAGTTAAAATCATGTATTCTTTTATAAAATATATGAAACCTTAATAATAAAAATATGTCCTCTGTTTCCACTGTAAGTTGATAAATCCAGGCTCACAGTTCATATTTGTAGCCCAGAGGCAGAACATCTGTGAGGGCTTGTTCTGATCAGATCCAAAGTTCACTTTCACATCCAAACAATATAATGTCACAGTCCACAGCACAAGAGAACATATAGGTATGTGTTCAGAGATGATGTGTGAAAACGACCTGTTTCAGAGATGAAAACATGTCGCTCTGTGGCCCCAGTGCTAACTACATTTAGATTTATTCACCCTTGGGTCGCTGTTCATATGCACTGCTCCTCATTCACCCCAAACGCTGCACCATGAGCCACGTGAGAGGCATCAGCTGACCGCCACACTAATTTCCATGACAACGGGCTTCAAAAGAGACTAAAAGAGCCACGTGGATATGCACGCACATGATCCCTTCCCCCGGTGCTGTACGCACTGCTCTTTTGGTAAATACACTGATACATGTTGGTGGTGGCAGGCTTCAGCTGCTGCTCAGAGGCGGGAGAAGGCTCTGGCTGGTATAAAGTCAATCCAATTTTCCTTGTCAGACGCAGGCTGCAAACGAACAGCTCTGCAGCGCTCATTCATGCAAGTATGTGGTCCAAGCTCTTTTTGAAAAAATTACAAGCATTTTTGCTCACGTTTAGGAGGGCCCGAGGTCGGCCTGGTCACACCCCACTCGCCCTGCACCAGAATGAGAAGCCGCTCCGAAACAGCTTAAACCAGGTGGTCTCAGAGTGCCGTTTAATGTGTTCCAGACTGAGACTGGCAAGTTAATGTTCACACTGGGACAATTGCACCGTTCTCAGAGCCAAAGCTCCTTTACATCGACCTGACTTTGGCAGTCCAAAAACAACCTGAGTTTTTCCTTCTGGTTTTGAGTTGTTTGAATTTGTGTTTTTATATTTTTACTGTTGCTGCTCCTTATATTGTAATACAAAAGAAATAGAAGAAAAGTGGTGGTTATGGTTTTGTACAATCAACATAAACACTGCTAATTATAACAGTATCTTAAAACAATATATATCTATTGGGAACCTTAAAACAAATGTATTTAATTTGTTGACCCTGCTACAAAGTGTGTATGTACTAAAACAGCGAGACAACTATAGGATATTGGTATCGGCTGAACAAAGCCCATATTGGAATAAGTATTGGATAAGTTAGATCCCTCAGTTATATTCTTTGTATTTTCTCTCTCTCTTGTAGGATATCTGTCCAAAGTACTGCGCAACTACACAGAGAAGGCGTGTGACGGCAGCCTGCTGTCGATCAGCTGTCCCCCCCGCACCACCATCACGGTCCAGTCCGCCTTCTATGGTCAAAGGGGCCCCTCTGACCCTCACCACTGCCCCCCCTCCTACCAGGCCCTGCTGGGGTACTCTACCCAGCAGGAGGATGAGCAGCTCTGCTCCATGTCCACCGCACTGCAGGTAACGCCACGGACAAGGACTGAGCCAATTGGAATAAAGAATAATTGTGATTGTTTTTGGAATAAACACAATTTGTGGCTAGGATTAGGTTTGTAATTGTATGTATTTTTGTATTTGATTCACGCTGCTCATTTTAATCACATCAAGGAGCATTAACATTTGCGAGAAGATTGAAGTATAAGTACAAACATTTATGCATACATTTAAAAATACAAGACAAAAAAATGTAATACCTGTGTGAAAACAGTTCTTTTTCTATAACTTAGAAAATCATCCTCAATGATTTAATTTATGATTGATTCCTTAGCATTTATATAATTCTCCTAAAACCTCAAATGATATACATAAAGACCCTAAAAAGACGAAATAGAATTGAAACACATAAACCATTCAAACACCTGCTCCCCCTGTACATTTTCCTCTCGTCTTGGTCCAGTCCAGAACTTTAAGAGGAGCGCTTGTTTCACAGGGGACTTCTTTGCCCCCTGCACACAAGAACAGAAGGTGAGTAATATTCAATAGTTTAAACACAATTCACTTAAACACTTCAAAGACAGGAACACACACCTCAACATTTAAAATATTCTTTAACAGATAAATCCTGCACACCATTTGTTAAAATAGATAAATGTGACTCCAGTGAGACCAGCAGCTAAAGTGCCACTGGGCCTTGGATCAAATGGAAAAAGGAAAAATTACTTGATAAATACTTAAAAAATCGTGCTATTCAAATGTGCTATTTGTACTTTTAAGTGTCTGTTTGTTACAGAGGCACATGGACATTAAATCACATGTTTACAAAATGTTTACATTTGAAAGCGAAGTAAAAACGTGTGACTTGCTGTTGGGTTAAACACACGTGTTAAGCTGTTTGGGCCACAGTGACATTTCTGACAAATTATGATTATGTAACACTTTGTCACTTAATTTTCCACCAAATTAAACAATATGAAGGAAATTATCTCTGAAAATCTTCTCCACACAGTTTCTCTTTTCACTTTTATTCACATCACAAACTTTTCGAGGAGGGTCGTACTCAGTTAAAGTAAATCTACTACACCTTATTACAGAAGTTGCAATGGATATATTCTTAAATCTAATATGCATGTGTCATTTTTACACGGGAAAAGTTTTGTTCACGATGTTTTTGCCAACATTCTTAACGGTCTTTTGTAAACGTGCAAAGCAATAAAAAAGATTTATTAACAAATGACAAATGCAAGACTGTACACATAATGAAGCATTCACAAAAACATCCAAACAAGGCTGTAATAATAAGTGTGGATGCTGAGAAAGCACTGACCTGAGATTTAAGGGCTGGATTACAAAAGGTATAAACTTTTTTTTACGAGATTTGTAATGGAGACAAAGCAACACACATTTTAACCCTCTGACTGACATATTTATAACGCCATATCGATCAGAACTTTCAAGGGGAACAACATGTAAATTACATAAATGCATCAATAAACTGGACAGCCACTCAACTAATAAATGGGAAAGAGGTCAATTTTGTATTGACAGAAGAAGAATGGGAAAATGTGTCTTGTTGGAGAGGCACGACATCACATGTTTGTAAAGAATTATGTTGGAAAAATGGGACTGTTTTTTTCAAACTCTATGTCTAAGCTCTCATTATTCCCAGGGAAACGCTGAATGAAGTTGGATTGCTTGTGGTTGCCAGGAGACAAACCATTATCATGTGTTCTGGGAGTGTCCTTTTGCACAAAAATATTGGACAGAAATTAACAAGGCAATGAGGACTATTATCGACACCTCCATCCCACTCAGTTTGGGCCCCAAAACCTCTGCCATGGACACAAAGGATGGATATCTTTGTGTCCTTCTGGCAGCTATGAAGGGGCCAGCATAAAAAAAGGATGAAACATATTTTAAAAAAGCACTGCAAATTTGACAGACAATGGACTAAATTGGACTTTTAATGACTCTTGATGTGCTTTGACCTTTTCTTTGGATGCCACGCCTTCCTTATTTTCTAATTTTATGTTTTGCTTATTTTGTTTCTCTTTAATCCTGCCCGGTTGTTTTTCTTGTTTTATGTTCTGAAAAGTAATGAATAAATAAATAAATAATAATAATTAAACAAATAAATAATAAATGTATCCGACAGCCACTTAAGATGGATTTGTTGGTGTGGCTGTGATGATAAACTTTGATACAGTCTGACTCTGAATATCGTGAGCACGAGAAATGTTTGTGAGAATGAATTGAGTGTGTTTAAGGATAGATTATCATGCATTTATGAAATCACACACATCATATAATGTGCTGCAGACGGATCACGTTTAAAAATATATCAAGTAAATCTGACTTTATGAGGCTCAACTCAGATCTGACTTGCAACTTGCTAACTGCTTGTCAACATGGAGATGGAGCTTGATGCGATATTGTGGAACCTTCTACCAGTATCCTGTATTCTGGTGAATATTTAAAAGTTGATCTGGTCATACGACTGTAAATATGCTGAAACTTCAGATAAAAAGGTCCCAGAAAGAACCTCCCTCATCCTCCCTCTCTCTGCTCTGGTCCTCATGGCCTAAGAGTGCTGTTTGAAGTGGTGTTAGGTGCTTCACTCATTGTCTCTCTCCCTCTCTTTCTCTCTTTCTCTCTTCCTCCCTCCCTCCCTCCCTCTCCTCCTCTCTCCCTCCCTCTCTTCCTCTCTCCCTCTCTTCCTCCCTCTCCTCCTCTCTCCCTTCCTCCCTCCCTCTCTTCCTCTCTCCCTTTCTCCCTCTCTTCCTCTCTCCCTCTCATCCTCTCTCCCTCTCTTCCTCTCTCCCTCTCTCCCTTTCTTCCTCTCTTCCTCCCTCTCTCCTTCTCTTCCTCTCTCCCTCTCTTCCTCTCTCCCTGTCTTCCTCTCTCCCTCTCTTCCTCTCGTCCTCCCTCTCTCCTTCTCTTCCTCTCCCTCTCTTCCTCTCTTCCTCTCTCCCTCTCTTCCTCCCTTCCTCTCTTCCTCTCTCCCTCTCTTCCTCCCTTCCTCTCTCCCTCCCTCCCCTCCCTCACTCTCTCCCTCTCCCTCCCTCCCTCTCTCCCTCTCCCTCCCTCCCTCTCTCCCTCTCCCTCCCTCCCTCTCTCCCTCTCTCCCTGTAGAAAATGCTGGATGAGTGCCAGGACAGGAGGAGTTGTCAGGTGCTGGTCCAGAGTCGAGTGTTTGGCACAGACCAATGTCCCGGGAGGAGCAAGTACCTCATCGTGTGGTACAAGTGCAGACCCAGTAAGTCCCTGTCCACTCTCTGTTCTGTCTGTGTCTGTCGGGCCGGGGGTGACCGGGGGTGACCGGGGGAGTCCAGATCACAACTTCACTGATTAAAGGCCTGTGCACGCCTGTGAGCAGCGCTCAGAACCTCCTCCATGTGTATTACGCAGGTGTGCCATCTTTACCAGGAGCTGCCACGATGCGGTCGACTGGAGCGGCTCTCACGTAGAACCACTTTAGCTCATCCAATCACTGAGCCTGAAAGGTCTGTTTCCCGAGAGCGGAACAGGGGTTAATTTTACAACCTTACAACCATTTTACACCTTGTAGACCAGGGTTGTCCGGGAGCCGCATTTGGAGATGGCCCCAAACAGTAAAAAGTACTACTTTTGGACATTGCGCCAATTCATAAGCAAGTCTGAGAGCCAAAAAATTGGTCTTAGGCCTGCAATAGGCCCTGGGGCCATAGTTTGTACACCTCCGGGGTAGACAGTGCTGTCTGGGTCTGCTTCATGATGCTTATTCATGTTCCAATACTCCAATGTTCCAGAACACAGGGAAAAAGCAGTGTAAATGAGGCGTTGGGAAGGAGACCCAATCTTGCGACCTCTGAAGGACTGTATAATTACTGGATATATATTTCCCTAATCTTCCCAGGTTGTCCGGCCAGAACAAAGGAGGACGTCAGCTTTGCTTATCACTCTTTATTTGCTTGAGGTTCGGGGTTAGATGTGTGGTTTGATGTTTGGTTTCTACAATACAGAAGTACAGTGAATAGTGGATATTAAAACACAATAATTCAATGAATATAGACAGATAAACATAGAATATACAGACAGTAAAGGTGTGAATAGTTTGCAACGTTAAAACAAGTTCAAATGGGAAATAAACAGTATATAAGCAGCAACATTCACAACAACACAACAGAGCAATGATCTCCAGCCATTTTCTCGCCAAAAACTATAAATTCCGATCGTCCTTGAACGCATCACTACTAGCGCCAGCGTGCTGCGGAGTGATGCTGGCCTATGGGCCGTGAACGCATCGTCGGCGCAGATTACACTGCCGAGATGGAGCCGGATAAATAAGACAAACTAACTACAGGTAATGACTAATAGTAGCACAGTTAAAACAGACAAAGACGAAGCATTAGGAGGATTAAACTCACATTCTCAAGGACCAAACACACAGGAAAAGCACACGAGGAACGGGAAGCAGACGGAGGCACCGTGCCATACGAAGGGGGAAAACAACACAACAACTTTGCTAAACGCACAGAAGTCCCGTCAGGTGCTGAACTATGATTGGTGGAGAGTAAGAGGACGTGATTGGCTGGACTATAGCTGGAGATCAGGTTACAAATAGAGAATAGGAACGTAAAGAATAGCTCTAATAATAAACTAATAACTAAACCGGAGTGACTAACTAAATGATGGACAAATCAAACACTATATTTACATGCAGACACTAGACCCTTGTTAACAGCCGCCCCCAACTTTGAGAAGCAAAGTTGAATAAAGTCAGTTTGAGTCATGAGGAAGAGATGGGAGCCTGATGAGCTTGGCAACTGGTCTAGTATAGGATTTGTCTTTGACCTGGACATGACAAGTACGAATCCTGCCATCATGTCCAGGGAGAACAATTGTGACACTGCCAATGAGCCACCGGGCACGTGGACGCTGCTGGTCAACGATAAGGACAATATCACCAACAGAGATGTCTTCAACGTCCTGTTGCCACTTGGAGCGGCTTTGAAGGGATGGTAAGTAGTTCCTGATGAAGTGGATCCAGAATTGGTCCAAAGGAGCTTGGCAGTGTCTCCATCTACGCCGGCTGAGGACCTCCGTAGCTGGAGAAACAGCTTGAGGAGTGGGGGGGTCCGGCCGCCCCATGAGCAGCAGATTGGGAGTGATGGGATCTAGATCTGCTACATCCGAGGAGGTGTAACCGAGGGGCTTGGAGTTGACGATGCTCTCCACTTGCTGGCGTAATCGTAAGATGGGCAGCCGGAGATCTGCCATTTTGGGGATAATGGGTTGGCCACGCCACTTACGACAGTCTGCACAGTGATGCTGATGCTTGCGCACTGCCTCTCTGCCACGTAGGATCCAGAACCTTCTGCGTAGCTCGGCGAAAACTCTCTCTGGACCTGGATGGGCGAGCTTGCTGTCATAGTCTGCGATGATCAGCTTTGTGATGGGATGATGAGGGTCGAGAACGATGGGATGTAATGTTTCTGTGTTGAGGGAGTCACAGCGTCGTAGTCTACCTCCAACTCTGATTAGGTGAGTCTCCGGATCATATTCTGGGGCCAAAGTGAGGAGTCTACTGCTGGACGGGATAGTCTGTTGGGAGGAGATGAGGGCAAACTCACCGGGAAAGCAGTCACTCTGCACCTGTCTGAGGAGTGACAGTTCAGCTTGTCTGAATTCGCCAGCTGTGGCCTTGTGGTCGGTGGCCGCCCCGTGACATGCCCGGACTGTAGCGTCTAGCAGCTCTTTGAAATTATTGAACTGGCTAGCGTCAGGCAAACATGTAGGAGGGGACGAAGTGATGAGGCCACAAAACTTGGCCTTACGCAGCTCAACGGGGTCATCAGGACAGGAGAGGTCTGGACAGGGGGGCCAGGAGGAGTCACTCTCATGTAGGAAGGGGGGTCCATTACTACGGCGGCTGTGACGCTGAGGGGTAGAGGGCTGGTGACGCAGAACCTTTGCAGGACCTTGTAGAGTCCATCCAAGACGTGTCTTGAGGGCTGCGGGACCACCTGGTGGTCCTAAGTGAACAGGCTCAACTGGTGTGAGGAGGTGAGGGTAGTCTGAGCCTATGAGGAGGAGTGGCTGAGCATTGCTGAAGGAATGGAGTGGGAGACCCCTGAGGTGGCGATATGATTTCTGGAGGGCCTCAACTGGATAAGAATGTTTCGAGAGGCCGAGTTCTGGGGCAGTGAAGGCTCTGTGAATGCGGAAGCGCTTCTGGCGATGGACGGGGGAGGATATGCAGAAGGACACCGAATTGCCTGAAACTGTTGTTAGATCTTGACGGATTGTTTTCAGTGCCAGATCTTCTCTCTGTCCCTGGAGGTGCAGTATTTGGGCCGCACTGTGTAGGATGATTGTGCGTTCGGAGCCGTCGTCAAGAATAGCATAAGTCTCCAGGCTGTGCTGGCCATTGTGGAGGATGACCTTAACCATCTTCAGCAGAACACTGCTGCTTCTCCGATCTGGATCTAGATAATAAGTGACGGGCTGCCCAGGCTCTGGAGCTGGTCGCTCTGTCTTCACTGTTGATGGAGAGTTGACCTCATGCAGAATGTCAAGGTGAGTTTGACTGCATTGGTGGCACTTAGCTTTGAGGTAGCATTGGGCAGCTAAGTGGTTCCGGCCACATCTCCAGCAACGCCTCTCCGTCTTGATCCAGGCTGCTCTTTGCCCAGGGGTGAATTTCTTGAACTCAGAACATTGATTGAAATAATGCATGTTATCATTGCAATAGGGGCAGTATTTCTGGGGTTGTTCTGATGACGTGGGGAGTTGAGGTCTAACTGGTGATGAAGGCTTAATGAACTTGGAAGCAGGGTCAGAGCCAAACAGGACTGTGGTGGGGCGAACAGTAGGTCTCTGTAAATTGGGCTTGGTAGCTTTGTGGAGGTCGTCCCGAGGTGAGTGTGAGTAATAAGATGGTACATCTTCATCCTGAACACGCACCTCACATTCCAACCAGTCTGAAAAGTCCAGCAATGTGGGTATGGGCTTACGAATGGGGTCAATGAAGCGTTTGAACTGTGTCCTCAGTTCATGTGGCAGCTTGGATAGTAGACGTGATGTGTGTGACCCACATTCTAACTCTGTCCGCCCCTCTCTTCCTAACTGCTCCAACATGCCGACAAGTGCTCTGACTTTCAGGCCAAAGTGACGGAACCCTCTGCTGTCACCACTCCTTAAGGAAGGCTCTGCAAGAACCTCGTTAATGCGCTGCAGAGCTAGTTTGTGAGGCTGTCCATACATCTCAGTGAGTGATGCCATTGTTTTGGAATAAGGAGTTGAGCTATTGCTATAGGAGTCAGCTACGAGGAGGGCATCTTCATGTTTGAGATGATCGACTAATATCTGGTATTTGAATCGCTCTGTGGCATCCCGGGGCAAGATATTGTCCAGTGCGATTTTGAGGCGAGCAAACTGACGAGGATCATCTTCGGTGAAAGGGGGAATATGTGGCTTCGGCCCTCTGTACGTGGTCTCGGTCAAAGGAGGGACATGAGCGGGGGTGTATGGCTGAACATACTGTGGAGTGGACTGCAGACCTGAATTATACGAGGGGTCGACGTACATTGGAGGAAACAGAGGAGCGGGAGCTGGATGGTCTGTTGCCGGAGGAGGGGGTGGAGGCAGCGGACCATCTAATGGAGGAGGTGATGATTCAGGCCACGGCGGTAGATGGACATCCATTGGTTCTCTGGAGTAGTAGTAAGGAGTGGAAGTGTTCTCTGGAGGATGAGTTGGCACAAATGATACAGCGCTGACATCAAGCTGATCAGGCTGTCTTTGAGGCTGAGGTGGAGGAGCAGGTCTCTGGGAAAGAGAGCTGAACAGATTCTGCATGTCTCTCCTGAGCTGGTTGTTCTCCTCTCTCATCTCCTGAAGCGCTGACAGGACTGCTTCTGAGCTGAGGTTCTGTGGAGCACTCTCTGGAGCGGGAGAGTAGATTTGGGCAGAAGGATGAGGAGCTGCTCCCTCGTTGGAGTGATCAAGCTGACGTCTTGGGAGTGATACGAGGAAGTCGTCGAGATAGCGAGGCTGATGGACATCACGACGAGGACGAGGGTGAGCCATGGTTGGACTGGGAAAACTGAGGAAATCCGGCTCGAAGGACCATGTAAATGAGGCGTTGGGAAGGAGACCCAATCTTGCGACCTCTGAAGGACTGTATAATTACTGGATATATATTTCCCTAATCTTCCCAGGTTGTCCGGCCAGAACAAAGGAGGACGTCAGCTTTGCTTATCACTCTTTATTAGCTTGAGGTTCGGGGTTAGATGTGTGGTTTGATGTTTGGTTTCTACAATACAGAAGTACAGTGAATAGTGGATATTAAAACACAATAATTCAATGAATATAGACAGATAAACATAGAATATACAGACAGTAAAGGTGTGAATAGTTTGCAACGTTAAAACAAGTTCAAATGGGAAATAAACAGTATATAAGCAGCAACATTCACAACAACACAACAGAGCAATGATCTCCAGCCATTTTCTCGCCAAAAACTATAAATTCCGATCGTCCTTGAACGCATCACTACTAGCGCCAGCGTGCTGCGGAGTGATGCTGGCCTATGGGCCGTGAACGCATCGTCGGCGCAGATTACACTGCCGAGATGGAGCCGGATAAATAAGACAAACTAACTACAGGTAATGACTAATAGTAGCACAGTTAAAACAGACAAAGACGAAGCATTAGGAGGATTAAACTCACATTCTCAAGGACCAAACACACAGGAAAAGCACACGAGGAACGGGAAGCAGACGGAGGCACCGTGCCATACGAAGGGGGAAAACAACACAACAACTTTGCTAAACGCACAGAAGTCCCGTCAGGTGCTGAACTATGATTGGTGGAGAGTAAGAGGACGTGATTGGCTGGACTATAGCTGGAGATCAGGTTACAAATAGAGAATAGGAACGTAAAGAATAGCTCTAATAATAAACTAATAACTAAACCGGAGTGACTAACTAAATGATGGACAAATCAAACACTATATTTACATGCAGACACTAGACCCTTGTTAACAAGCAGCACATTTATATGAACAGTAAATCATGTTTTAAAGTTAATTATTTAAATTTAATCAAGTGTGGGAAAAACTTACATTTGCCATACTAATATTTTTAGGGCATAAACCATTGCACTTCAAAAAGGACTATGCCTTAGTGATGGGTAGATGACAGTTATGGTGTGTGTTTTGGTGCACTCTATTTCGCCATCTGGTGGTCTGAAAAAGGTCTTTGGCCTCTTCTGCAGACACACAACACTCAATCAGAATGTTTTCTGAGCATCAACAAATAAGAGATAATTTAGTGAGAAGGGAACTCAATCTTAGCCATTAAAGCAAATGGCGTAGGCCGTAATATAAGTGATACATTGACTTGAAATGATTGTAAAAATGATAGTAAAATATGCCTTGCAGTTCTTGTGAAAGATCACAATTATACCTCAAAGAAGGACCGACAAATCTTTATCACCAATGACCCACAAAGCAAACAGGGACACAGGCACAGACTTGAGCCGCTTCTGACACGAGCGACACCAAATGACACAGTAAAATTTACTTGGTTTATCCACGGTCAGTCACAAATGTGTTGTTCACGTGACTTTTTTAAAACACACAGAGTGACGCGGCTCGACACAAGTGAGCCTGATATGTGTCAGTGCCTCAAATCGTTCAGCCCATCACTACTGTGCACTATGGGATACAGGGGCTCATACGCCTGACCAGAGGAGAGCAGAACTGACCTAAAGAAGCTAATTGGATGAGTGGTTAAAAATATTCACTCTTAAAACGTATGTCCAGTTCAGAGAATAAAGTCTTTATGTATTTATTTATTTATTGACCTTTTTTATTCAACCCGGGAATTCCCACTGAGATTCAGAATCTCTTTTCCTGGTGAGTCCTGGCCCCAGAGGGAGGAGCCTATTGTATATGTTTTTAGTGTATTTGTATGTGTTTTTTCTTCTATTATAAACTGTTGATTGTATTGGTACTTTTTTACCCTTGTGTGGGTGTGTCCTCAGATGAGTACAAGTCCAAGGTGGTGTGTGAGGAGGAGAAGATGAGGCTGAGCTGTAAGAGAGGAATGCAGATCGCTGTCTACTCCGCCATGTTCGGACGCACTCAGCAGGGGGCGCTGGAGTGTCCCATCCACCACAGGAGAGCACCCTCAATTGGTAAGTACCTTCAGACTGCATTACTTTACAGATTTACTGGTGTCCTGGAGCAACATTTAAACGCATACGTGGAATTCGAGTGGTTCCTGCCGTACAGCGAAGGCTTCAAGTGTGATTCCATGTTCTCCCCATGTCGGAGTTTGTTTCTCTGGATCGATGGTTTTTCCCCTAAAGTGCTGCTCTGGTTGTTCACGGCGGCACCCACTGCTCCTGACAGGTCGCTCCAGTCAAATGCAGAGGACAAATTGCCTTACAGAGACAATGAAGTGTAAGAAGTGCACCGTCAATTATTTTTGTAAAGCCTAAAAACATCGGAGGGGTTTTCCAATTGTAGATTTTACCAACAGAAATGTAGAAAATGAACAATGTAGCAGTGGGAGAAGGCAAGAGGAGGCTGCACGGATCAGAATCTAAAGTTCAGTCATCACCAGAGTAGTTTATTGATTTCTGTCCAGTTTGTGGTGTAACTAATTAGGGTAACAAAATGTAAGTGTAAATTGAAAGTTTACCTGCATTTTTTAAACACTTCCAGGAGCATTAACATTTGAGATAAGACTGAAATATGAACTGCAAACTAATCCAGGAATCCCATGCGTTACTCAGAGGATATGATGTTACTTAAATTATATTAATGTGACTCTTCCATTTGTGATTGTGGCATATGGTGCAGCCCCCGTCCAAACCCTGCACCTGTTCATTCTGCAGAATCATAACCGCAGCTCTTTATGACTCTGCGCTGGTTTGGTTCCAGCTGTTTGTGGTTTGAACACATTTTATGATTTCCGCAGTAATTCTCCTTTGGCCTAAAGCTAGTCGAGCCTTTCTTCTCTTAATTCATTGTGTGAAAAAGGACTTTGAAGTTACAGATCATACAAATCTATGGTTGCATGTTGATTGAATTAAATAATAAACTATTTTAGGTGCAGATTGGACAGCTTTGTGGCTTCCAGGTGAAAGTGAATAATATTATGTTGAGAGAGTAAACTAACCAAAAACCAAGACATAAAAACATGTCTTGTGTCTTGCTCTGAAAATAAAACACATTTATTTTGTTAAATGTATGTTTAAAGTGTTAAACTGACTTGCTTGGGTAAGTTACATGTAAATATACAAGATTTAGATTTATTCTGCAGTCCCAGTACTTTTATTGTTTAATGTGTGTACTAAAAAAATTATAGATTGATAGAAGTTTGGGTCAGATGCAAGGTCAAATCATAAAGATTCCAGACTCCATTTAGTGGCTCATTTGATCAGCAGGACATGTCTGTAGTCGACTAACAGCCCTAAACACTTTCCCTCTTTGGATCCGTTCTTCTGAAGTCCAATATTCCTGGTATTTTCACCGTTCTGAGCAGGCCCTGTGTTGACACTTTGCACGGCCGGTGAATTGGCCTCACTCAAGTCCTGACTGCAGACATTTAACCTTTGACCCCGTCCCATCATTCATTTCAGCGAGTGTGAGGTCAACCTTTATAGCAGCGCATAACATAGTGTCAGGGCCAGTGTCTATTTTCAAAGGCCTCAGTGTGAGTGTTGTTTTGGAGAGTGGAGCCAATGTCTGATCACTTAAGAACCACAAAGCAAATGCAGAGGACAATAAAGTGTATCTCATCCTTAACCAACAGTATGTTCCATCAGAATAACTCCCCATTCTTAGATTTAGTGTTAGCACAGCATCTACAGGCAGCAGTGAATATGAACCATGGGGGAAAACAAAAGCTGCTCTTCAGTAACATGACAGACATGCTAACACAAGCTCACTGTTGTAATGTCAGTTTGATGTACTCAATGCTCAGAACAAGTCTGGCGATGATTTATGGACTTTAAAATGGCACAGGAGACTTCTGGATCTCTTCCTATTGTAAATTGGGATTTTTGATGCTCATAGAAGACGACCTTGTAAACATTACTCAAACGTGCAAGAATGAAGCTTTATAGAACTCCAGGGATGTTTTTGATGAAGGAAAGTCAATTCAGCATTATACATGTTCTTTTATCATTTAATCACTGTGTGTCTACTAACTTCCAGTTCATGTGTTCGGCTGAAATTATTATATTGAGATTTTTCCTCATCATAAACATACCTGGATTTGAGTATTTACACATGTAGTCTGTGGCACTCTAACACTTTCCCCACCGGTAACAAGTCATCAAGTTATAATCCACAAAACGTCATTGTGTTTTGAAAATATTTTCACTCACGCTATTCCACGTCCTTCTGGTGCTGAAATATGCCACATACCAACCTCTGGTAATATTTTGGCTGTGGATAATGCATTGTAATCATTAATTCACTCATTGACAAATCAAAATAAGTCATTTGATAATTTGACTATAACATTTTGACACGAGAGGCAGTTTGCTGTCCACAGATGTTAGATTTGGTGAGGCGGGTTTGACAGCGTCTTCAGGACTCTGATGTATGGCTTACGTACCTGATCTTCCATGCTTCCTGTTTGCTTGGGTCAGGTGTCCCTGTGACAATGGGCCCCTGAGGCTGTCTCTGTGGGGCCCCTCACACCCATCCACTGTGGAGGTGTAGTACAGTGCAGTGACTAATGCAGTGTGAGAGTGAAGTGCAGCGTGTCTGTCAAACTCACTCTGTGTAAATGCTCTGAGCATGAAAGGGTTAATTTGATGTATTTTTGTCATCACTGAGTCAACTGTGTCATGTGACTGGAAAGTGATACATCAGTAAATCAAGGACCCCAGACCATGAGACTGTTTTTACATTTATCTTTACATGTAACATTACTGGGAAAGCATTAACATCACCATGGAGACAAGCAGGTAGTCGACCCTCCACCAAAAAAGTCACATAGTGCATCTTTAAGCTTAAAAGGGAACAGTTTATGCAAAATTGGCTTTTTTGAGCTTTTAACCTTGTTCTAACATTGTTCCTTCATCAAAAATATACCTGGAGTAACATTTAGCTCCATTCACAGGAGAAGAGAGGATTCTCTGAAGTTTCTTTGACAACTGATGCAGCTCTGACGTAGCTCTGACATAGCTCTGACGTAGCTCTGAGAGTCTTCTCTGCTGTCCATAAATTGCACCTTAATGCAGAGACAAGTTTCTATGTCTGCGACCTGTGTTTAATGACAATGGCAACACACTTTTTCTGGTTCTGGTTCTGATCATGATCAGTACAACTGCTGCTGAGACCAAGAAGTAAACAAGAAGTGTGTTCTATGAACTGTATCTTAAACAGTTGAATAGTAGCGTCATCTATTGGCGGGGAAGGGTAATTAAACATTTTGAAGCGTTGGAAGTAGACAGGGATCCAAATGTAATTTCTTTCGTTAAACTAAAAAGCATGTTTAAAGGCTAATAACAATACAAATAATGCATCATCATAATTTTACCTTTAAATGTTTGAAAGTGTGATTTCTGATGTATGTTACATTCAGACAAATTAATTTCAAATGTAAAAATAATGAATTTATATTGTTTTGTATTTATTTTAATCATTTTAGTTGGAGTTAGATAACCAGGTCAACTGTGATATGACTGTCTAATTATAATGTATTAAAATAATCAATTGTTGCAATTATATATTTATTTATTCATTAATTATCTACTGCTTGTTCCCGTTCGGGGTCATGGGTGACAGTGACTTTGGGCCTTGGGTTCACCCTGGACAGGGGCCCATCTTATATTTATAAGATAAGATAAGATAATATATTCCTTTATTGTCCACACATGGGGAAATTTCATTGATACAACGCAGGTAGATTCAGAGGAAAAGGACAGATTATAACAGATAACAAATAACAGATTATAGGAAGTTTAAAAAACACTCTTAATAGAAAAACTCCTATAGACAAAACCTCCCATTTCCCAACAAACTACTTATAGTAGTTAAGTTGTTTTAATAGAAATACAATTAAAATATTTTTGCTGTACAAGTTGCAACTGATTCTACTATTTTATCTTTAGTGAAGCTTTATTCTATTCTTTACTATTTTTAACGGCTTCATAATAATTATATGTTTGGTTCAACAATTTTTACCCACAAAGCTGCCAAAAATTGTATATTTGTACGAATACAAAATTACACTATTTTAATCTCAATCATTGCCATTTAAAACATAAAAGAGGTTGTTGACCTCTGTGTAAAAGACTTAAACTGATCATCGATTAAAATTAATTACACATCCCTCTCTGTACTATGAGTCGTCATATTTTGAACCCACATACTGTGTACTTCAAACACTCACTATGTAACCATCCCTCCTTATATTTGTCTTAACCTATGCAGACTGCCAGTCGGCTGTGGCTCTGCAGGTGCTCACGTCTCGTTGCCAGGGGAAACAACGTTGCCTTGTCCACGCCTCAACCCACGAGTTTGGAGAGCCATGTTACCCAGGGACCAGGAAGTACCTCAACGTCATCTACACATGTGGTAAGTACCCCAAAAATATACTTAGAAAACCTGTGGCCCTTCACGTGCATGTCCCAGAGCCACCAGAGGGCGCTATTTCACTGTCCTCTGGCTTGTTGGGTGAAAAGAGTTTATTCGGGTTTGCCCACGTTTTACTCCTTGATTAGTCCCGGCCAGTGTTGGAAAGAGTACTGTACTGTACTGTATTCTGAATACTAAGAATACTTTCATATTGAGTTGCATTATCTTATAGTTTGAAAACACAACATTGGATTAAAACTGCTGTTTGTTTCACTTTATCAGAAAAGAAAAAAACCTTTAGCACAAATTAGAGAAGGAAAAATCACACACACACTGACTAGAAGAGCTGTGTTTTCTACTTTTCTCACTAATTCACTGAAGTTTGAAGCCTGTATTCCTCTGACTTGAGAAAAGTAACTGTATTCTTAATACCACGAAAATCATTTGTTTACTTCCCAAAACTGATCCTAGATTAATATTTACTTAGTCTTGTTGTATTTCTGGCTCAGTCTATGTTTCATTATGGTTTAACCTTTAGTTTAGTCCTGATTCAGTCTTGTTTTAGTTGTGTTTGAAACTAGAGGCTAGTTACACAAATATTTATATTCTTTGGAGTATCCTGATATTTTGGCAATCTAATGTAATGTGTGTTTAATTGTTTAAACATTCAAATTTAGCCTTTCTTCAAAACAATATTGGCAGTATTATAAATAATTTGATATATTACTCACCTCTTATCTGGTTAAGTGAATAAATGTAGATTTTTTTTTATTGCAGTGTTGGCGGAAATCAGTGTTATTGACCACTTTGAGTTTGTACCTCTCATTGTCCTGAACCTTTTTTTTTTTTTTAATCAGTCATGATTCAATTATGACATGTCAAACTGTAAATTTTGTCAATTGTAAAAAAAAAACTGACAATTAATAATAGTTATCTTATCATATTAAGGGCTGCTTTATAACCACTATAATAACCACACCTTAATTAGCCTAAAAGAAACAAACAATATATAACATTTAGATTTTACGTTTCATAAACATCTCTCTCTGTCCCTATACAAAGGAAACGAGTTCAAATCAACTATAGATTTTACAGATTTTAATACTGATTAATTCTAACCCATAATTGGACACGGTGGCTGTTTGGACGGGTCAAACCACGTTGACCTCCAGCCTAAGCCCCTGGTGTCTCAGAGCAGGGGCTGTGGTGGGCTTTAGTCTTCACATGTTCCACCCTGCTGTAGTCGTTCTGTAGGTGAATGAGTCTAAATGACCCTGGTGCTTGTGGTTGTTGTGGTTGTAGACATGAGGCTCCAGACGGGCCTCACTCTGAGCTCTCTGTGGTCACTTTGACCCCAGGCACACGGTCAGTTTCACACGTTCATCTCTGTAGATACATGACGCAATTTACTCATCGTCCTAATATGGCAAACTTGAATTAGCTTCATTTTATGATTATGTCGTACTCTGCCATTCGGGCATCCCTAAAACTGTACACAATGACACATGTATTAAAGAGGGATTACTACGAATGAGATACTGTATTTAAAAGTTAATGTCCAGGTTATTTAGCGAAAATGGAGTTTATTCTTAAAATAAACTTAATTCACTTATTTCAATTTGTATTTATTCATCATGCAAATTATCTTCAGAAAGCAGTCTACCATTTCACTGTGTGTTGCCAGATCTTACACTAAAACAAGCTCGTAATAAGCCCAAAAGGCTCGATTTGACGCTTCAGGAGCACATGTTCTTGCTATTATCTTAAGTGGTACAAATGTCAACAGTTTATTTAGGAGAATGACAGCATTTGCATCACACCAGTTCTTCCATGTTCCCTTCAGTGGCTGCTGGGCCACATGTGTTTATGGCTGATACATGCTGACGCAGCCCTGGGTAACTTGTGTTTTATGAGCCAGTTGTTGGTAAGAATGAAATTACACACTTAATTACTCCACTGCAGACCTAAGTATTATTTGAACTAATTTAGCAGTCTGCATTTTAATAAGGACATTTGGCTTAGCAGCAATTAGTTAAGCATTTAGTTGAACGTCTCTGTGTGTGCCAAAGTAAACAAGCCCGAATGTGGCTTTACTTTTGGAGAATACTGTAGGGAAATCAGGTTAAAGGAACAGCTACATTTAACCATGTAAACACATTTTAGAGTGTGACGCATTTTTCATCTTCACACTACAAAATTTCCCTGTTATAATGATGTTTTTGCAGTTCAAAACGTTTTTTGTTTTTTTTAACAGATTGTCAAATAAGTTTTTTATTTCTAGATTACTGGAATAGGTTGAAACGAAACAGTAAAAGTTAAATATATTGACAATAAATGCTTTAAAATTATACAGGTTGGTCCGAAATACATGAATGTAATGTTTTTGAAATATTTACTAGCCCAAAACTATATATCCATAAAATCTCCATTTGAATGCTCAGTTTTCAACATTTAATGTAAGGTTATACATCAGGAAAGACAGCTTTTTTTCCTCTTACAAAAATGCATCGCAATAGAAAATAAAATAAAATAAAAAAGATCGCCCTTGCTTCACAGATAATCTGCCTTAGAACAATACTGTGATATTGGTCCTAAAAGTTTCACAGTAAAATTATGGTTTAGAATTGTCTTACTCTGAGTAGTATTTTTAAAGCTCTCTTCTTACGCTGTATTGATATTGTAGGCAATTTTTCGAATGTAGAAAATGTCAAATGTACTTTCCCCCAGTGCAGATATCTCAGGGTCACATCAGGCCGTGAAGTAGGTATTGCACTGTTAACATGAGTAAACTTCTCCACTGCTACACACTTATGTTTAAATCCATTCTCCATCTCGGACCATCTTGGTGTTACTTCACACGCAGACAGCACCATCATGATCTCAGTGTGACGCTCGGTGAAAAGACGTTTTCTTTCATTTTCACATGCTCCAGGACCTGAAGTGTCCAGTCTAAACGTCACTCTTTAGGAATTCAAACTATTATTAACAGGATTGGAAAGAACATCTGTACAGACCTACTCCTGCTTACACTGAGGGACTTGATACAGCTGAGTTTTTATTGAAAACTAAATGTCACTGTTTAATTGTGTTGACAGATCTCTTGAAAATTAGAGATTAAATTTCAAGTGGCTAACTTGTATGTACATTATACATAATCCACAAAAATATGAATAATCATTATAAAAATAAATAAATATATACTTTATTAGCATGTGATGTGAACTGTAGCCTCTAAAATACGTGGAAAGTACAAATATGCATCTGCTGATTTCCAAGCTCCAAAATCCCAAAAAATTGTATGTATCACTGGTTAAGTATTTCTAGAATATAAATATCGACACAGTGCCGCTTTAGAACGTGAACTATTGTGAGCCTGAATGAGCCTTTAGCCATCTAAAAGGCATCATTTGTCCACATCCCGGCGCGCTCAGACTGTTTGGACAAGGTGAGCAGTGGAGCCACGTTAACTGAGTTTAGCTGATTACATCCAGCCTAAAAGTACCCATAAACCCCCTGTGTCTGTAGGTGCTGCTTTGAAGTAGGCTGTGTTTGACTTTTCGTGTGGTTTACGTTCATCTGTAATCTTGTCTCGTTCTAGCCATTTACAGCCGTTGAGTTTAGGGAGCGTTGCAAAAAATAACAACAAAAAACCTTTCCTGTGATTGCCTTAAAAATATTTATATCGGGCTGGACAATAGTGTTCTTGAAATTGTGGGATTTATTTGACATATTATTGGGGAAAAGACACAGATATAGTTTGTAGATCAGTGGTGCTCACCAAGACAAAACTCCCAAAAAACATATGGTCTTCCAAGTACCACCGGATTGAAACAACCTAGAGATGACAAAACTGTAGATTAAACTGATTATAAATTCAGAAAATATATGACTTACAGAGCAATCCATGTACCACCTGAAGGAGTTTGTGTAGAACCAGATTGTAAGGTTTGTTTTTTGTTTGTTTTTTTTCAAATAAAAACACATGAGCAATGAGAGAACCGTGATCTTATATCTGAGAAAATGTCAGTTTATCGTTGTTCTTGCAGCTTGTCCTAGAGCTTGTTGGTCCTGATTTACTTCTGTACATCTGTAGAACTGGATTGAAAAAGTGGGAAGTGGATAATTTTTTAATTACAATTGGCAACAAAACGATTGACAATGTGATAGATTGTGATTCGAAAACGCTGCGTTGAAGGTGTGTGGACTATAAAACGCAGAAGGGAAAAAACAACTGTACTATTATAGACACGATAATAAACTTCTCTGATGTATTCTAATGTATTAATGTATTAACCCCAAATGTAAAGCTCTTCTTAAACATGACCATGGTTTAATGAGTCCATAGAATGAAAAACATGCTCCTCTCCTGCTAGCGCCATCTGCTGGGCTTTTGGAGGCTGAGCGCTCTGAAATGCTGATCGTTATGAGGCTCTTTTTGTCCTAAAGCTGCATATTCCAGGTGAATTATCTGTCACTTGCTTGTTCCCATGAAGATGTTATTGAAGAATGTTTCATTACAGACAAAAATTAAATAAGGACAGAAACTTGTCAAATGTCCTATCTTCTGCATTAGACATTTTGAACAACCTTTTTGCCGTTTTACATAAATGTAATTGTGACACAATGACTCTGCTTGTGTACTGAGGCCAGAAACATTTCAAATGATGCTAAAACAATGGCTGTCTTATGCAAGTTATGCCAAATAAATCTGGTATGCACTGTTTTGTCCACAGCATGTGGTGACGTACTCAAAATGGTGGTGATAACGGAACGTCACATGACTGAAACCCATGAATTTTATATTGTTTGTTTTTTTATGTATCTCTATGAATACATCTGCCCGTAACGTACAGTTTGGTTGTACACCCAAAGAAACATCTTTTTCCGATAGTTTCATTTAGCAAAATAAAGGTGTTGTCGTATATTTGTATTTGTGAAGTCATCTCTTTTGTACAAAATAGCTTTGGCCCTTGTTTACAGTTTGGCAAGTCATGTCATATCTGCTGCCCATGATTAACCAGGAAGTACAATTTTAAACTTCACTAAATTGCCAAACTAGGGTCCAAAACTACAGTCATATTTTGAGTAAAATCTTAGATATGATTATGTTAATACTACTTCATTAGTTTGTTCCTGGTTTAGTCCCTGAATCACGTTTGAGCTCAAAGTATGACTTGAGACTACATTTTGGTAAATTTTCATTCACAAAATGACCATGTAATTCCAACAATCATATTCCCAGTGAAATACGTGTTGTACTCTCTAGTGTGCCAATAGACTTCAAATCCAACCATATGTTTCTTGTGAAATTGAATATAACTTTATTACCATTCCCAGGCAACGCTTCCATTTATAGACATTTCACACCAGAATTTACTGCCAATTCTGCTACAGTAATAATGCTCTTAAAATCCCCTTTGAAACACGCTGTAGCAGATGAACGATGCCAGAGTGAACTTGACAGAGGTGTTCTTTGGCTCACATTGCATCATTATATTTTAGTAACCTCTAATTATTAACTGCTTTATGATCGACCTTGACTTCACTGCACAAAAAAAAAACAAGAGTTAATTCAAAATGATTGCCTGATCTTGAGTTGAGTAGTTTCGCTGAATGGGGCTCACTGATTATTTTCCCATAATTTAGATTCTGTAAATAGGTGCAATTACTGCACTGCCAAACAAATGTCCTTAATAAGAATAATGTAAATAGTCAGAAATGTATTGTATTACATAATAACAGAAATTATGAAGCTAATTAGCCAAATTAATATACTGGATGATTGGTTGAAGTTGCAGATTAGCCAAGGTACTGTTTACATCAGCCAGCTCCAGTTTATAATAACTACACCTTAACTAGCCTTAATAAAATATTAACAAATACTTAACTCCTAATTAACCTTTTTTTTTAAAGAATGAGTCAAACTTAGTAACCACCATATTATGCGTAATTGACTTTTCTGAGATTTTAACCTGTTATGATCAAAAGCATATCTGGAGTTGTATTTAGCGTCGTTCAAGCTTGTTTAATGAATCCAGTTTACGAGCTCGTCTTCTCCTCCTCCGAGCCTCACAAAAACACACAAAAAGTGGAGCTGAGATCTTTGCTGATTTTAAGATCATAAATCATCGCCTGACTCGTTCTGAGCATTTCTGCCATCAAAATTACATTAAATACAACTGCTTACGTTAGTATGTTGAGGCAAACTAGCTTTTTTTCCTCCGTGGTAATTCCCACTGCTGCCAGTAGATGGATCGCTAACACAAATCCTCATGAGAGCCTGAAAAATATAAAGTGTTTATAAGTTCTTAAACATGAAATGCCCAATCAGGTTTAAAGGCCAATAACTATACAAAAATTGATGAAAGGGCATTAAGTCTTTGTTCATGTTTTATTAAGCCTAATACAAATGTAGTTATTATAAAGTCTTACCCAATGCACTATTCATTCAAACTTGTCAAATCTACTGGAAAAAGATGCAAATTTTAGAATTCAAATCACAGATGTTCCTTTTTTACAGTGAAACCCGGAGAAACCAATTGAAACCTCTTCAACCCCCTGTAATGTTACTCCTCACTCGAATAGCAAGCCCTGTGCTCCTGACCTCAGCTGACCCCGCGATGCTAGCAGGGCTTAGCGTAGCTGTGGGCGCTGAAGCTAATGCCCATATAAGGCTGTGCACTGTGGATGACATCACACTATGAAAACATTACAACTGCAACAATTATAGGTGAGCGTGGTGCCCCCTGAAAGAGGTCAAACCACAGCGAGGTGGAGAAGGCGGAGCCAGAACATGTGTGCGTTATGCAGCTGTGGTGTTGCCGTGGCGTTATTGTTGTTTTGCACACAATTGGAGCTTGGTGCTTGGTCTTTTAGCGCGTCTTGCTCTTTCGCCTGTCACCTGCACGTCCACCACCCTTTTATTGTTTCATCTACAACGCATCATACAAAACTGCACATATACATCCTGACCCCTGACCCCTGCAGCAGATGTTAAAGTTGAGTTATTTAGTTTATTTAACTCTGCATGTGGTGTTTGGTGTGTATGCTGTAGTGTCCTGGAGCCCAAATATGACAAATCCAATACAAAAATCTGTGTTTACATCAGGCATTCTGTCACTAAATACATACATTATTCTTCTCAGCACTGGTTATTGTCACCAAACTAGATAAATAACAAACACAATTTCTTTTGTGACCTCATCTACCGTATTTTCCGGACTATGAGACGCACCAGCCAAAAAATGCATAATAGAGAAATAAGTTGTACTGGAGTATGAAATGCACTTGCAAGTGTGAAAATAACAAATAATATCACATATAAGTCGCTCCTGAGTATAAGTATATAAATATAAGTCGCACACCGGCCAAAACGATGAAAAAAGTGCAACTTATAGTCCGGAAAATACGGTACTGTATTTTATTAAATCCGCTCCAGATGTCGTGTAGTTGATTGGTTTGGTAAATATAAGTAATTATAATTGTAGGTGTATTTTGTTCTGGGTCATGATCCTCAGTGCAGCGTCAGATCTGATTCACAGTTCCACACGTAAACAAAGGAGTCATGGAACAACTGGAAAAGCTCAGAATACTTCAGAATACTTCAGAATACTTCAGAATCAACACTAACTTCAGTATTTAGCCTCTTAAACTCTCCATTGGTTCAACTGAAACACAATCCCGGATAATGATCATTACAAACCCAACCACAGTCACTTCCTAAGTATGTGAATATATGTGGACTGTATATTATAGTCTTTTGTAGTAAAAATACTTAGAGGAGAGGACAATGTCTTCGCTCTGTTGGTTCAGTGGTCAATGGGTTATTTTCTTTGGCGACGTGGAGACCTCATGCACGGCTAACCTCAACTCTTATTTTAGTGCTTTGGTCCATACGCTGCTGGGAATTTCACCACTATCTGCTGCCATACTGTACACAGAAACTGCACTCATATTTCAAATTCAAGTTTTCTCTGTAACGTTTAGTGACCACATGCCAATGCAAAACTCAAAGTAATATGCATAATAAGGGCTCGATTACATCTCTGGCAGTATTCACAAAGTACTTATTAAAGCTTTTTACCTATGGCCATATTTTACAAGTATTCAATCATGAACTATTTTACTTCTTATACTACACTATATATGCTATAAAAAATCTGCTTTTGCACACTTGATTAATGAGCATTTCTTTTCTCATCACACTTCAAGCTTTCAAACTGTGAAATAAGGAAGTAGGTATTTAAACCTTTCTAACTCATTCCTTTCACAGATCCTCTGCAACATCACAAGTATTGACATGCATTGGTTATTTAATTAAATGTAGTGTTGTTTTTGGCCAGTAGCACAGCTTCAGAGCAGCTTTTTCAGACACAAAAGTGAAGCAGGGTGGTATCCCAGCACAGCCAATCAGCTCTCACAGTGTTCAGACTGAATACAGGGACTCTCAAGGCTCTTTCTTACACGTTTGAAAATATACAATGTTTAATAATTAGAATAAAACAGCATGTGCAGTTCAAGTTCTGCCTTTTCAATTTCTCGGTTGGATTTTCCTAATTATGAGGGGAACTTGAGCTTTTTTACTTTTTGTGTATGTGGCATGTGTGTTTTTGTGCATTAAAAGTACAGTATTTTTGAAACACTTTTGAAACCAGCTGTTTAATTGTCTTCTATTTGCTTGCTAAAGTATGATTTAGAGCAGAGGAAAAAAGAAGAGATAATGGCTTTAATTTGAATCATTTCACAAAACACCTCACACAGCAAGAGGAATAACGGTCATTTGAGTGTGTATTTGATCCTAATGAGCCATGGTGAAGGAAACACTGAGGAGCACTTCCTGGACATCAAGGCTCTCACTTCATTCAGCTGGTTTTGAGCTCATGAGAATTAGTTGGACTGTATCTGCATCACAATCGCGTGTTAACCTTCACATTCTAATGCAAAATCCTGATGAGGGAACGCCTCACTGAATACATCATTTCAATATGCCAAGCAGAAGAACTCAAGAGTGTGAATGTGTGTTTGAATAGGTGTGTGGTTCCTTGATGCAAAGTGCCCATTGGAAGTTGAAAAATGCCATATAAATTTGACCATAACATTACGTCATTTTCTAACATGGTTAAAAGATCCAGACGGTCACTTTAGGAGATTATGGACCCTTTAAAACATGGTACTATCAGGATGGTAAAACATTGTGTTTAGGTGAGCGGCCTCTCCCAGTGTGTTTGGGGACATGTAATGTGGAGTTGGTGGATGGGGGTTGTGCTTAATGCTTTCCAGTCTGCAGTGGTTTCAGTTCTTTCTGCTCCGGACAGAGGGGGGGTATTCTGGAATTCTGATGCAGGGTCTCTATGAACCTCTACACACAAGAATAATAGGGATAATTAAAGGGCTCTGACGGTTAAAGAAACTATTAAAACATGTCTAATCACAACCGCTGCTCTTCATCGACACTGTGGACCAAACTGTGCTAAACTAAAGCTGCAGTGATTTTCACATCACACTGTCGACTGGTTTGTGATTTACCAGTCTGACAGGACACAGTGGTTCAGACAAACATCTAGTTTGTCTGAATCTAGAACAAGGCAGTTCCATAGGGCTCAACTCTTGGGCCACTTCGTTTTTTTTATCAACATAAATTACCTGTGTGCTGCACAACTGAGCATGCTGCTATATCAAAGCTCCACGGGACATGACACAGCATCTTTTATCATTGAGAAATGGATTTGACAAGCCCAAATACAAGCTGTTCTACAGCAAAACTCCAAGACCTACCACCAATCACTATAAAGGACATTCAGTTGAACTGGGAACAGAATACGCCCCGATCCGAAAAAACAAAATGCAATAAAACCAATTCTGGATATGGATGGAGGAAGCAGGTCCAAACCAGGTCTAATAAAGAATGTGCTGTAAGTATCCAATATTAGAAAATTGAAACATAAACCACCAGGTTAAGCCAAACTAGAACCAAACTTGGATTAATCCAGGACTAAGTCTGAAGAAACACCTTAATTAGCTTTAACAAAGCATGAACAAGTTATGCATTAAGAATGATTCAGGCTCAGTAACTACCTTATCCCCATATTTAACAGAATAATTCTGAATACATTGCTCATTATGAATTAAGTCCTTGTTCATGTTTTACAATGAATCAAGATGTAGTTATTACAAAGTGATTATTCCTCCAAGTATTCACTCTCCAAACTGTTACTAAGTGGACACAAGGCAGCCCACTCCCCCCGCCCTCTCTCTCTCCCTATCTCACCGCCTCTCTCTCGCTCGCCCTGCGCTCCTGTCACATTCCAGTTGTCTATCGCTGCCTTTAACTTTCCCTCCTGCCTCCGCGAAGGAAACAACTCCAGAGTCCCTGCACAAAGTTACTACAAGCAGGATTTGGACGCACCGCAGGATTTCTTAAAGAGACTTCGACTTTTTATTATTTTTGGGGAGCCGTTTTATTTTAATTTTTTGCTGATTTTGGACGGGGGATTCAAGTGAGGATTTGTTTTACGGCTGAGCTCTCCTGGCGGGAGCGGAGCAGAGGGAAAGAGGGGGATTGTACGGATGAACTGCCCCACGCGATCTGAAGAAGAGTGATTTTCTTTGCAACATGTGCCTGTAAGTGTTGCATTGTCGTTTTGTTTTTTTATCAAACTGCTGTGTGTGTGGTGCAGTGTGTGGTTCTCAAACTGTAATCAACAAGGACTAAACCAGGATTTAGGCAGGATTAATACACATAAAACATGACAGAAAAGGAGTGACTATTGCTGGGTTCAATTAGGACCACACCGGGTTTTAAACGGATCTAGACTAAAACAGGACAAAAACAAGTCCAAACAGAGCAAATCTAGAGTTAAAACAGGACATTCCCAGGACTTAATCGGGTCTGAATCAAGTGAAGAGTAAACCAGGTAAATCAGTCCTGAATCAAGACTCAAACCTTGGGATTTAACTAAGAACTAAACCAGATCTAATTCATGCAGCAACAAACCAGGAAGTATTCACATGAGCAGTTTGAAAACTATGTCAAGTCTGAATCAGAACTAAACCAGGTCTAAATCAGGAATTTTTCAGGTCTGTCACGGCCAAAACCATGACATAAAACCAAGACCTTAACCTTAAGACATCTCTGGAGTATATCCGGTCTAAACTGGGTCTAAACCGAGTGATGAGCTACAATTGGAATTAACCTAAAACCAGAATTAATTGACTTAAACTGGACTAAACCAAGATTAAACAAGGTCTTAACACACAGATCTATCACAAAGCAGGACAAACTGACCCAGAGGTCCATGGTCCACAGTTTGAAACCCTTCGTACTATGTATGTTTACATGCTGTTCACTGAGCCCCAAATGTTTTTTTTCCTCGGCTTATGCTGTTTTGCAGGCCTCTCGTGTTCTCCTGGAGGTGATGTCATGACGTGACGTGAAGTCATCAATGGCTGCTTTTGACTTCAATGTCTTCAAAGTCCTTTATGTGTTGCTAAGAGAAGGCATTTAAAGAAAAAAAAAAGCCTTGGTTTTGATTCAAGGTTTTGACTTAATGTGCTGGTTTAGTCCTGGTTGAGTTCTGGTTTAATGCTTGTTTGGTCCTAGTTTTGACATATTTTACAGGACTGATCTTTAAGTAACAATCATTGTGAATGTGGAAATGTAGGTGAAGAAGACAACAATGTCTTGTGGCTGGAAGCTGGGGTCAAACCTTCAACCTTTTGGTTATAGTGCTAATGGCTTTACTTACTGAGAAACTGACACCTATTCATATTTAGTCTAATTTAAATGAAAGTTCATATCTTTTTGGACAGAATTTAAGCTTAAGCCCAGAACATGATTTATTTAGTATTGTGACATTTCTGGTGTGACTTTTACAGAGACCTTGCTGGATTTATGACATAAAGGTAGCAGTTTCTTTGAGACCAAGAGGTTAGCTAAATAATGATGACGTTGAATTATGATGACACTTTGCCCAGGGCAGTGGCTTTGTTTTCTCTGTAAATAGTTCCCTCATGATCAGCTGGTGAGAACGGCCTGCTCTGTCCTGGTCCCACATTATGCAATTACAATGTTCATGTTCACAAGTTTGTGCCAGTCCTTAATCTGGAAAAATGTTATATTATCCTTAATTTTTCCAGACTGATGCATATTAAATTCAAAAGCTGTAGCTGTATTAAAAATAAACAGTACCGTGTTTTCCGCACTATAAGGATTATAAGGTCAATGAATGGTCTATTTCTGATCATTTTTCATATATAATTACAAGGCGCATTAAGATAAATAAAATGTGTGCTACACAAAATCGCTCGAGCTCAGTAAGAACAACCAGAATTAGTCCATCTATAAGAAGTTTTTTGAGAAAATGAAAGGCTTTCAAGTGCGCCTTATAGTACGGAAAATACGGTAATGTCCTTAACTTGTTATAGTCTGTCATATCTACAGTAATTATGTAATAATTCATACACACTACCATATATATATAAGCAAAAAACGGTGAAAAGACTCTTATTTTGTCTTTTTTTTTTTTTCTAATACTATGATTGTCAATTGCCGTTTAGCCTCTGTTACACATTTGAAACACAGACAGGGAAAAAGATTAAAGTTAGAACTGTTGTGCGACCAAATATCAAGCTTGTCAGATATTCGGTTGCAGAGTGAGCCCTCTTCTCGCTGTGTCAATCTCTGCCAACGATAAACACAAGCACGCCGAGTAACAACGGAGGAGCTCGGTCATGAGCGGGACATATTTCCAACTTTCCCAAGCATAAAAAAACTTCGGTACATCCCTCACATCCATGAAGAGTGACATCCATGAATCTTTAAGACCAACAAATAACCATAAATCTCTCTAAAATATGATCAAATACATTTTCTTTCAAACAGACCAGTGCGATGGGGGTCTGACGATGTTGTGGCGACATCGAGGCTTTTCTGCTGACTGCATTTGTAGCAGAACAGCGCCATCTGCAGTCCGACAGTAGGTCCTCGATAGATAATAGGCCCCCTTGTCTCTGTTCAGTGTTCACTCTGCGTTTCTCTATCTCACTGGCCCCCTTTTCAAAATGCACTTTAACAACCACGCACATAAAACAAAATCCTCCTCAAGAGATCAAATAAACCTTTGTTCCAACTGCGATATGTGGTGTTTTTATACTTCCCGTTACTCATGCGATATTTCAAAATGCACATTAAAAATAAGTCTACACAGATATTATTACCTTTTCACATTTTGATTTTTCTTATTTTCTCCCTTTACAGAACACTCTTCAGTTTTGCCTTTATATGTTTTTTTACATGACCAACGGGGAATTGTATGCATTTTTTGGTACCACTTTAATACAACTACACCATAATTTACCTTAACAAAGTAGGAATAAAGACTTAATTCATAACAAACAAACAGTTATTGCTCTCGATTCAGTCTTCTACTTAAGGTTAAGGTTAGAGTATTAGTTAAGTAGTTACTAGGCCTGAATCATTCTTAATAAACTATTTGTCCCTACGAATTAAGTCTGTGTTCATGCTTTAATGAGGCAGACATAATTGTAGTTATTATAAAGTGTTAGCCCTTTTTTGTTCTGGATTCATCATTTGATGCACTAGTCTTTTACTCACTGTATTTCTGTCTATTATTCCTGTGTGTGTGGTAGTGTGAATGTTCCCTCTTCTCCATTTTTCTGGCTGTTTGTCTCTTTCAACTGGTTTTCTTTCTCCCTTGTTGTTTTCCCTTTATTGGTTGCACTGGTCCATATTTAAGGAATTATATATGATAATAAAGCTAATTCAAGCAGTGTAAAACTTGAATGAGTATCCTCCTTTGAACCCGACTGGGATCTCTCTATGACGTGTAGATTACATTCGCTTGTTGCTTCTAAAACACGTTCAGAGCATGCACAGCGTCACACCTCTCCAAACACACAAATACATACACACACACACACACACACACACACACAAAGCTGCAGTCACCACCACCTTTCAAACGACTGGACTGTTCTCTCAGTCCCGTTCACTCACACCTCCCGCTCCCTGTCAGCTTTTTACACTCCCCACGAGCTTCTCTGCCGCTAGCGTCGCTCGTCTACTCCCCAAAACCACAAGGGACTCTTTGTTACTCATTTATGAATTGGCGTGCGGTTTTTCTGGAGAAGGAGGAGAAGAACATACAGGGGAACGAGAACCACCCACCTCTTCTGGATTGGCTGTAAGTGATGTCATGCTAAATTATTATTATCGTTGGAAATTACCCCTCTGGATTTCCGTTATGGATGAGGAGGAGAGTGCAAGTTCAATTTGTTTTGCAGATACGGCATAATCTGTGCGCCCATCGGTAATAATTATGATTGCGTGGCCTGACACATCATCAAGCTCAGGCGACTGCTCCGTTGACGTAAGCTTCTGATAGATGTTGTACCCTTGTCCTTTTTTTTTGTGTTTCTTATGGAGCTCAACACTTCGAAGCCCGTCGAGGTTCTGGAAGTACATTTCCCATTTATGTTTTTTTCCATAGACTTTTTAAAACGACATAAAAACTAAAAGAAACAACTGAGGCTGTGCAGTAAATAAAGTCCAGAACGCCATTGTCTTTATCCAAAATCATATTGACATTTTGGATAAATGTCTTTCTTGTGGTTTATGGTGTGGTCACGCGCACACCACAAATCTGATCGTTATCTGATTTCTGGAGTTATCCGATTATTGAACTGTCATGTAAACAGTTCCATTTGATGAAGGCGGGTTCTATCTGACTGTTCACCCCTTTGCAGGTTTTGACAAGGAAAATGAGGCAAAAGGTGCAAACTAATGTGGCAAAGAGACAAATGAAAGAGATGGATTGATAAACACAGAGTTAATTACACTTTGTCGTCCAAATACAAACGTTACTCTAAATTATCGTATTCTTCTTGCGCATGTAAACACACACAAATGATCAAATCTAATTCTTGGGTTATCTGATTATTGATCTGGTTTTTACCGGCCTGTTAAATGTACCGGGGCCAATACTATAGCTGAAAATGCTCGGACTTTCTTACCGAGAAACTCGGTAAGAAACATTAAAAAAGACAAAAGTAGCACCTGGTTCGCTCAAACAAATTCTATTTCAGATATTAAATTCTTGCAATGTCGCTGTAAACTCCCGTACAAAGGCCGACCCGATGTCCATTCAGTAAAGGCCGAGCTCTGACCTAAAGCTAAATCCTGTTTTCCTTTGCAGACACTATTTTCATTTTATCCTAATCCGTTATGTCTTTGTTTTTCCTCAAACTCTGCCCCCTGTGTCTCCTGAGGCTTGAGTCGTGAATGAGAAACTGTTAAGCATTATAGCATTATACATACTGATATGTCGTGACTGATTGTCTTCAATTGAACAGTGCTGTAAGTAATAAATAACCTGCTGGCCATGTATTGCGTCTCAGATATTGCTGAGCGTTGCTGGCCAGTCCTCCAAACCCCATGTCAACAGCCCCAGCAGATGTGGTGGTTAGCAGCTGTTAGCGGGATCCTCCTAAGTTCTCCCTGTAATATGGACGGCTCCGCTTGACATTATCTACAGAGCTTTACCAAAAGAACCCCACGAGTGTAACACGACCTCCACAGCAATTATGCACCCATTGTAATGAGAGCAGTTCTGCAGCCGTGGATGCTCCGCACACAGCCAAACAGGAAAGAGAACGTGGACAACATCTTGGGGTTGTCAGCACTTCTGTTTTAGAATAAATTGCTATGAGGACATTTATTTCACAAACTTGTGCTCATGCTCAGCCTTGTCGAGACCAAACACATCCAGTGAGATGGAGGCGCTCTATGACGTTGTGTGTAGATACAGAATGTATCTGTAAGTAATTTTGTTTTTTCTATATCAGACGGTAGGTAAGAGAGATAATTACCTTGACATGTTTCAACGGGAGCCTCCGCCTTCATCAGCAGTGTCACATGATGAGGGCTGTTGTTCCTCGACGTGGTCAAACTGATCACGGAGTGTTGAAGTGTGTCCCATAGGACCGTTGGAAAGCTCCTTTGTCTCAATACATTTTACCTTGTTTCCTTATCTCTATTGCTACTTTGATCCAGCGTTTGTACTTTTTGGACTCTTGGTTGAAGATCCATGTATAGTCCTAGTCCATAATTCCATTTGAAGCTGTCCTGGTGCGTCCTCTGCCGTCACCAGGTCATGATGGCAGAATGATTAATGAGTTGTTCATAATAATAAATGCACCAGAATACAGTATTATTTTATATTTATTTATTTTAAAGTACTTCAGAAATGGTCTTGTATTTCAGCTTTCAACAAAGCTTTGTGATTTTTTCACACTTTCAAGGCGGCTGTGAGCATGTGGCTCCCCCGAGTACTTCTGTACTGGCCACTAAATGGCCCTGCTTGGATTACAAAACATAGACGTCATTAGCAGGTATTGTTCCAATCTTAGCTTCTTTGGACATGTGCTCTTTACTGCACTTAATAAGGCAGATATGACACTGAGATATGAGTTATGGATTTGAAATTATTATATTAAAACATGATTCTCAACATTTGTAGATTTTACTTCTGGATAAATCTAGTAAAGTTATGACTACAGGAATTCAGTCTACTGTCCCCCTCTGAGAAACTGAAAACATAACATAATATTCAAACTGGAAAAACTTTTCTCACATTTTTCCACTCAAAATATGCCAGAAATTACTCTCCTGATTTTCCTGTTGTTATATGTAGGAAGTCTGCCCCATCTCTCTGATATATTGCATCATAAATCCCTGGATTTTAAAGGATTTCTTAGGTCACAGAGTTCAGCCGGGGCCAAAATCCAACAAAGTTCTCTAAACACTGTTGGCCTGTCGCTTCACTGATGATGTGATAAATGACTCCCATGGCAGGGACAGCCCTGCCAGCCTGGGGGTGGTGGACAATACTCAAGATGCAAAAATATTTCCCAAGCATTGGTTAGTGTAAAAGTTTAAAATTTAAAATATATACTTTATTGACTATTTAAAATGTTAACTCATAAGGCCACACATACAGTGTATGACAATCGCCGCAAAAATCAATATGTGAAATGTCTCGTTTTTTTTTACATTTTGAGCTGGAGACATTATGTTTGTGAGGAAAACAACATTTTTAACATGTATAAAAGCTCAATTTGAAAATTAAGAATACCATATAATATATACAGTGTAAATGTCACAGTTCACACCTCTGGCTTTGTCCTGGTTCAGTTTAGTCCATGATTGATGTTGGATGGAAACACTGAAACACTGGAACACTGTTGAATGGCCTTATGGAGACTTTTAAGTTGGCTCTTTCAAGCTGTGCTTGGAAAGGGGAATGAAGTGTGTGTGTGGGTATGTGTAGGTGTGAATGTGTAGGTGTGTATGTGAAGTGTGTGCATGAGAGAGTTTGGCCTTAAAGGGACAAAAGAAATACTGAGATTTCAATTAAGGTAAACAGCATAAATCGTGTCACATTTTCTCTACCCTGGGCATTACGAGCGACCCAGGGCATTCAGCCTCACCTGTCACTCACCTGGTTGTGCACATGTGGGGCAGGTTGTGCACATGTGGGGAAGGTTGTGCACAAATGGGGCAGGTTGTGCACATGTGGGGCGGGTTGGGCACATGTGGGGGAAGTTGTGCACATGTGGGGCAGGTTGTGGGTTAGATCTGTAAAAAACAAAGAATGAATCCAAACACTGCTAAAGTCCCGCTCCAAGTTTGTTAATGTGACGCGAATCAGGCAGATGCTGAAGTCCTTCCTTTGGCTGATATTGTACACAGCCTCAAGAGACGAGGGGAAGATGCGTCTTTCTGGACATTCAAATGATAAAAGTATATTCTGAACACGAACTGGACCAGCTCAGAGAAAGAGACAATGCTGCAACTGTGGTCCCAGAGTCTGCTTCATGGTATGGTGAATGGGACCTTAGTCCTGACTTTGTCCAAGTTTAGAACCTGCTTTGCACTAGTTTTGTTCCTGGATTAGTCAGGCCAAGTTTATTTTCATGTTGATCCTGTTTTTGTCCCATTAAGTCATCATTTACATATTCACACTGCTCAGGAAAAGTAGCATGAATGTGCAATGACCAATGCTAATTATTTTTTGAATGGTTGTCATTGGAAACTAGGCCTCCTATTCACATTATTCCAGATGTTGGCCTGAGCGTAATCCTTCTTCCGGTTGTGTTAGTTCACATAGGGCTGGTGACCTCCAGAGAACATAAGTTATACACAGACTAAAAAGCCGTTTTCGGGCCGCCCAGGGAATCTGTGCATTGTTGATTTGTTGGTCACATGAACATTGGACATTTTACACAAATCAATCTACTTTTTTGCATGTTTTAAAAGTGGGCGGAATAAGGTCAATCGGCCACAGTTGCATTCAGCGCACTCATATTCACAAAGTTACACTCTAGATATTTCTTTGCTGCCTGCAATAAAACACATTCATAATTCCAAAAAGACCTAAGCAGTTATTATCTCGGAAATTATTCTGAAAGTGCATATTAAAGGACATTTTTGGAATGCGAGTTGTAAATGGTCCAAGTGGGAGTGGCTTGTGTGTTTCCAAAAGGCTCCTCCTCTTCACCCTGTCTCACCCTCTTAAACCCAATTTGTGAAGTTAATTTGTGACCAAAAAGTGGCAGAAAAAAAAAAAAAAATTGTAAAGTCACTGATTTACCCTTTTCCATTTAAATATTCTACTTTGGATGAAATGATTGGTTCGCAGTCCCTTGTCCAAAAGTGCAAAGTCAATGACACAGACCCATGAAACGAGCATTTCTACATTCATTTGTTTACCGCTGCGTTTATGACGACGGACAATAATCGTAACAACTTTTTACGGCCCAACAAAACCAAGGCTCAGACAAGCAAATGGCAGAACACAAGTCAAACCAATCTGTTTTACTAAGTTTACTATAAAAATACAACCTTTTTTTTTCACTGAATCCTCTCATCAAACCTTAACACAATTACAGGGTGCAAATGTAATGAAAAGTTGTTGCCACATCTTGACGGTTGTAGCGAACATGTGTGGCTTTTTCTTAGTAGTTGCATTTTATGATTTGTAAATTAGCAGACACGATGGAGGATGGTTAAGTTGGCCGTTTTGAAAGTAGTGAGGCCCAGATGTGACGTCCAATAAAAAGGGAGACATTTGAAGAGGTTAGGGTTAGTGCGTCTCTCATTTCTGGATCAAAGATGGCCGCCGTTAGCAGATCACAGATGTGGAGTAAACAAAGCCTTAGATTTCAAAGGATGAGCCGTTTACTTGAAGGTTAAGGGCAAAAGGAAGGACAGGCCGGGTTAGAATCATGAACACGGATTTTGTTGCAGATGCAGTTAGTCCAATTGTTTTAACTTGGATTAATGCATCACTTTCCTCTGGCTGTGTTCCCTCTGTTTTTAAACATGCTGTTGTAAGGGCCCCTTATTAAAAAGCACAATTTGGATCCTAATGTTCTTACAAACTATAGGCCAATATCTAAACTTCCCCTCCTTTCTAAAGTTTTGGAAAAGGTTGTCTATCGCCGACTACAGTCGCACTTCGCCTGTAATGACATTTCTGAAACATGTCAGGCTTTAAGCAACAACATAGCACAGAAACTACACTTTTACATGTTTTTAATGATCTTCTTTTAACACTTGATTGTGGAAATCCTGCAGCTCTTCTGCTTTTAGATACATCTTCTGCTTTTAGATACATCTTCAGCTTTTGACACAGTTGACAGCAGTATTCTGTTAATTAGAACTGTTGGTGTTAAAGGCCATGCACTTAACTGGTTCAGATCATACAAACCTTCTCTGTTCGCCTCGGTCTAAAACTGCCCTTTTGAACTGTGGTGTACCTCAGGGTTCCATCCAAGGTCAATTCTCTTCTGCATTTATGTGTTGCCATTAGGATCACTCTTTTAAAAACATGATATCTCGTTCCATTGCTTTGCTGAGGATGTGCACATTTATATTCAAATACCTCATCATTTGAGCCCCTGATTCACTGCCTCAGAGACATTAAAGACTGAATGACTCTTAATCGTCTACATTTAAAAGAGAAGAAACCTGAAATAGTTGTTTTTGGTGATTCAGAGGTATTAGGTGGATCGTGTTCTTGGTCTTCTGTCTTCTTTTAACCTCCCATTATTGTGCTGATTAAGCTGGACAAATAAGTCAGCGCAGTGGTGCTCAAATAACTCTATGATTAATGTGAACGTAGCCGTATAAATGACCAAATTGTTATAGGTCTTAATGACTGACCTCGTCTTGACACCAAATCTGATAAACATTTGACACTCTGTAAACAGGATCTGACCCTGCGCTCCCTCAGCCAATCGGGGTCACCAGTCTTATCAGTGCACCTCTGCATGGTTGAGGATGTTATTGATGTGTGATGAGCCCTCAGGGTCAAAGGTTATCAGGGCAGGGTCAGTGTTGTGGACCAGGGGAGTCAGAAGGTTGTTCTCGAGGAAGTAAAGAAGTGTGTTTTAAGTGGTCTTGTATTTAAAGGAGGAGGAATGGTATTTAGTATTCGACTTAAACATATGTAGATCATAATTTTACACAAAAAGCCACAATATTGATCTAATACGGCTTAATGATAAAAAAGGATTCATTGACTTCCTGTTCAAAATTGAGTTGTGGGCAGAGATAGGGGATGGATGAAGATTTCTTAGCACTCAAGCCTCAAATGCAGGACACTGCAGGATTACTCAAACATGCAAGAATCAATCAAAACACAACTTTGAGTAAGATAATGATGGAAATATGGTTATATCATAAAATACACAATAAGCCCCCTTTAAATAAGGAATAATTGTTCAATGTAGGTTTAGTTTATAGTTGTTTGTGCACTTTCTGCGGGTTTTAACACAGGTTTAATGCTAATGCAATGATGCATTCAAAATATATACCAAGTCATGAATGTACACAATCTCCCGTTGTGTACCTTCTTGGTCATTCTGGGTACCCCTGTGGGCACCCGTACCACAGTTTGGGAACCACTGTTTTAGATCATTGTTTGCTGAAGATAAAAACATTTGGTTTTCACATAAAACACATTAAACCTCCCCTCACCTTCACTGGACTTGTTCAAACCACTCTGGAACTACTTTAACTAAAATAACAGCTCCTCTGCTGAATCCATTATTTTATTCACTCACTTTTTTAGTCAAACAAACCAGCTTTTAAATCAATGAATAGTCATGACATTTTAGCTGCTTAGACTGTGAGCCAGCTTATCATGGGTTTTTGAAGGATTTCCTGCTCAAAAGTATTTACTGTGTATTTGGGGTGTCTTAATCTCATGCCCTTTGCTCGGGTATAAAAACATGTACTGTAATTTAAATGCCAAATTCTTCATTGGGACATTTTCCACTAAACGTCTTCAAATAGCTCCAGGCTCTGCTTCACCGCTTGGCCCGGGACACTACAGTTATATTTGGACCAAGAATACACAGTGTAATTCTTGGCCAAAGTTTTTCATCCACTTTGTCAAACCTCCAAACTGGGATGGACTGGAGTATCTTTTGGATAATGTTATTAACTGTCTTTGGATTTTTGCGATAGAAAAACAGTGTCTTAGTCTTGGTCTATTCACATTGTCCTGTTTGGTCCTGGTTTGAGCCCAGTTTAGACCTGCTATAGACTTGGCTCTGGTCTTAATCAATCATCTGGGTTTGGTCCTAGTGTAGTTCTAAACTGTGGCTCCTGTTTGTTTGTTTGTTTGTTTGTTTGTTTGTTTGTTTGTTTGTTTATATGGGTGTGTGTTGTTTTAGGGGTGTTTATGCATCACAATGTCAAAGTGTCAAATATTGTGAAGAAAACATTACGATTTATTCATCCTTATTGGCCCAAACAACAGCTAAATCCTTTATTTTCATTCAATTCTATTGCTGAATGAATTTACATGTCTCTAGTATGTGTTACTAATGAGTAAAGTAATTCAATTGACATAAGCAGTAGTAAAATGTACTGTAGCTTTATGTTACAGTGTTTTTCCTGTCTGTCCTAAATCCTCCTCACTGCTCAGCCCATGTGCTCTCATGTGACCCAGTGTGATAATCTACACAATGTACAGCAAGAACAGGAAAAAAGATGAAAAAACCGACCTCAAACTTGTGCAGCATTGAGTCTCACTGCTGCCATTGGCTTTGAGTCTTTTCTCTCTCATCTGCAGTTTACAATGCAGTTCAAGGATTCAGCCCAGTTATGCTTTGTTTTCAAAGTTGTTTTCTGCATTCGAGACATTTTTGGAATATGTTGTAAATATATATCCAGGACAGATAAGATTTGGAAATGTAAACTATGCATATACAATTTTAAAAGGTGCTATAACCTTTCTGGTCTCTGTGGAAATGTTATTGGTTTGTTGTCTAAAATATTCTACAGTTTGGCAATTTATTTGTTCATTTATTAATGTTTATTTAACCAGGTAAAACCCATTGGGATGGAAACCTCTGGGCCTGAGCCAAAGTGTGAAACTTGCAGCACACAATTCCAAAAACATTTTCACATTTAAGAAACTAGATTTAAAAGCACAGACAATTTTTTGTGATTCTTTGTTTTTCTGAATGGCGTGAAAACCCCTCAGCGGAACCAGATCACACAACCTCAGTTCAGACCAGAGAGAGGTCCAAGCTGTGGGAGCAGCATAGGAGAAGGCTCGCTTCCCCCAATCAGTCCGTACTCGAGAGACAATAAACAATAAGATAATCTATCAGAGATAAGAAGGTTAACCTACCAAGACAAGTATCAGGTCAGTTCAGTGGCGCCGTTCATATTAAGCATATAACAATGTGCAGTGCGTAGGGCATCAAGTCCTCAGAAGGCCCCAGCTTGACCATCCTGTGTGGACCTCATATTAGTACGGCTGTATTGTTCCTTTGCAGTTAGGCAGGGAACATACAGTGGGCCTACTTAGTTCTTTGTCATTTCAAAACTTACTGTAGGACTAGACTCTGAGTCACTGCTCTCACACGGGCAGTAGGTTATCACTGGAGAAGCCACATTTTAACAGATACAAATCAGGAGCACCGATGGGGGCAGTGTTGACCCAGCGTTCATCGTTGACAATCCATGAGGAAGAGAACAGTATTTTGTTCATATTCAATTAGAAAAACGACAGTAAAGGTACATACGAACTGATGGAACAAGACACACAGTGCACACTTAAGACATTGCACACTCACTCGAGCAAGGGACAGTCTCTGGGGGCCATCAGCTAAACTCCCCTGTCCAGGATGGGACAGCGCCCCGAGAAGAGAATACAGGGATGAACGCCCAGGTCAACATCTTTCTCTGTTTAAATGACATTCATATTAACACAGTAATGTGGTTACAGTCAACGTTGCTACGTATTTGTTTTTTAACTCTAGCTTGAGCATCATCAAATAAGTTGTGAGATTTGACATAGAGGTGGCCACAGTGTGATAAAACATATACACAGTGGTGGGTATATGTCATATCCTACTCTTGAATACTGAAGAAAGACTAAAAGGTAATTTGCAAAGTATTATTATTATTAAGTAACAGTTCAAACAGTATTAAAGCAGGTTAGTTGTAAAAAGCTACTGTAATCTCTTTATTAGGAGATGAGACTTTTTACATCCAGCTCATTCTTAATCACTAAAGCCCAAACAGTGCTTTGACCTGCAGTGAGTTCATAACAGTAATTAAACATTTGTATTTATTTATTTTACTGAGAAGTATAAAACCATATCCATATCTGCCCTATGATTCATTAATTTACTTTCTGAAATGCTCCAGAATGCCGGAAATAACATAGATTTTGTTCAAAATGTTCTCATAATTTCAATAAAGTCCCTCTGAGTTACATGAAGTTGTTCCATTTTTTTTAAGGAACTATTATTTTTACGCAGAATTGCTTTTTGTGGAAGTGTAATCCGAACAGACCACCGGGTGTGATGTTAGATGTGAGTCGGGTCCATTTGAACAGAGTCTTGTCTCTTCAGTCTGACTGTCTGTTACGTAATGAAAAGGTTCTGTGGTTTCTGCTGATTCGAGTAAACATTGCCAGAAGTGTTTCTGAGTAGGAAAAACTGAGGGCAGCGAGGAAAGACGACGCTTTAAAGAGACCATGCACTTTATTTGTTTAATGTTTTAATGTGCGTGTACAGTAAACACATGAAGTCCTTTGCAAATCACCAGATGTTTTTTATAAATATCACCTGAAACTGGCAGAATGACAAAGGAAGCAGTGTAAAACAGGCTTAAAAAAAGTCTGTACGCTGGCAATTTGAGGAGAACAACATGCATAACTTAAAGGTGGAATGGACGATTTTTTTCAGCAATTTTTTTATCATATTTCCTTGTGGCGTGGATAAATCATTTGTCCTGCCACGTATCAATCATAAAACGCACCTATCGCTCACCTGCAGCCGCGTGCGGTTCGTCCCCACGTTTCCGCGTGCCTAAGCGCATGGATCTATCATAATATAGTTCCCTCAGTGTACGGGGCAAAATGAAGACGGAGAAAGACAGTTCGAGCTGACGCAGAAGTGGACAGAAATCTACGGGAGACGAGAGATGCGATGCGCTCTGTTGCGCTAATAAACAAACGCACGTGTGTGTTGTATCAGTCGCACGGGAGTGGCATGCGCACTTCCATCTGCGTTCTCAAATTGCAGAAAAATCGTCCATTGCACCTTTAACAAAACTCAACTACAGCGACTTTTTAATTATGAAAACCAGGAAATACAATTATTTTGTGGTTAAAAAGTAATGATTGCGTTGGTATTTCTCCTTTACACCTTCATTTTCAAATGCTCTGGTTGAGTTCATGTGCTGTAGCTTCATGTGGCATATTTTGTAGTTGGGTTAAATTGGATCTTACATGGTTCATCCATCAGCGTGAGTCCGTGGCGTGGAGAAGGTCAGCTGTTATGAACTCATGGGTGGTCCTCAAATCCCTCCTCTGAGTTTAGACCTGCTGCAAAAGTCAAGTATGAGAAACAGAGCACACAGAAACACGGGTTGAAAATTGTGCTTGACTTGAATTTGAAATGTTATATTTTGTGAAAAAGCAAGAACTGTATGTGACATTGAGTAGTTAATCTTATTACGTAAAACCAAACCAGAATATTGGCTATATTTAAGTTATATTATTATAACTTCACCAGAGTTATAGATAAAACTGAGATTATTTGAACATGTGAACTCCATCTGAAGCATCAGACTATTGCAGGCCGTAGTCAGGCCCTGCAGGTGCAGGGCCAGGTGTAAAGACTCATAAAACATCTTCTGGTTCTGCTCCTCTGACTCTGCTCCTCTGACTCTGCTCCTCTGACTCTGCTCCTCTGGCTCTGCTCCTCTGACTCTGCTCCTCTGACTCTGCTCCTCTGACTCTGCTCCTCTGACTCTGCTCCTCTAACTCTGCTCCTCTGTCTCTGCTCCTCTGGTTCTGCTCCTCTGACTCTGCTCCTCTGACTTTGCTCCTCTGACTCTGCTCCTCTGACTCTGCTCCTCTGACTCTGCTCCTCTGGTTCTGCTCCTCTGGCTCTGCTCCTCTGACTCTGCTCCTCTGGTTCTGCTCCTCTGGCTCTGCTCCTCTGACTCTGCTCCTCTGACTCTGCTCCTCTGACTCTGCTCCTCTGACTCTGCTCCTCTGACTCTGCTCCTCTGGCTCTGCTCCTCTGACTCTGCTCCTCTGACTCTGCTCCTCTGGTTCTGCTCCTCTGGCTCTGCTCCTCTGACTCTGCTCCTCTGACTCTGCTCCTCTGACTCTGCTCCTCTGACTCTGCTCCTCTGGCTCTGCTCCTCTGACTCTGCTCCTCTGACTCTGCTCCTCTGGTTCTGCTCCTCTGACTCTGCTCCTCTGGCTCTGCTCCTCTGGTTCTGCTCCTCTGACTCTGCTCCTCTGGCTCTGCTCCTCTGGTTCTGCTCCTCTGACTCTGCTCCTCTGGTTCTGCTCCTCTGACTCTGCTCCTCTGACTCTGCTCCTCTGACTCTGCTCCTCTGACTCATGTTCCTGTGTCATAGCTCCTTCGCTGCAGCTGAGTTTATAGGAACATAGAGGAGCCAAAAGAGCTGTTTGAAGGACTTACGCCAAAGGACTAGGTCCACACAAGGGAACTGAAGGGAACTCTGGAAACGATGAGTTCAAGTTTGTGTCTTGTGTCCACGAATGTCACAAATAAAAAATCGTAAAATAGCTGAACTGATTTGAGCCCCTTAATCATGTTTTATTTCATCTATAATGCTATAAAAGAAACCTGAAAAACTGGTCAAATATTTTCTTCGCACAAAATTAGAATGCATGGCTCTTTGCTCATCTTTCCTAAATGTGGTGTTATTGATGGTCAGAGGCTTGAGGTTTGTTTTCACAATATCAAACTAGTGTCACACTTCTTTATATATTCAATGCATGTTTTCCATTTTTAACTAAACAGGTTAAAAAAACGATATCTGGATACTAGTAGTTTTAAAAACACAGTAAAGTGTTACTGTTAGAGGAGGGGGAGTGTGTTTATAGAGTGGTCCCTCTGGTGCCTCCTCCACACTGGGGCTGTGCTGAGGTCAAACAGCTGTTCAGAGCTCACAGCAGCCTGGCTCTATTTCAGGAGTCTGCTCTAAGAATAGCACATATGTAAGTGTACTGTCGCAGATACTACACCCGCTGGCTCTGTTTGGGCTAGTTTCGAGTCTCGAGTCTGGAGAGAGTATGATGTAGCCTTTGAAGCTCTTCAGCCAGGACACAAATGGCTGATTTTCTTTCTTATTTGTCTGTATTTATTTATCTAGCTATAAAACAATGTCATTATAATGTTATTATGATGAAACAATATATGTTTTTACATTTGTCTGGGAGAGGACCCCCCAGACCCCTCTCAATAAGGCTAATAATACCAAGACAACAGTTTGGAAAAATAGACACATATCAAGCTTATTTTTTCCGGCTATACCCCAAAATGTACATTTGGTCCAGTTGGTGGTTCCCTGAGTAGTCGGATTAATAGAAGTTAGGCACCCTAGCTTTAAAGTTCAGGTAGATTTCACTTTACTGTCACTGTAGGAAACTCTACATTTGAGCCATGTCACTCTGCAGGGCCCGGGACCCAGGTTTAGGTTTGTCAGAAGTAAGACTACTGGAGAATGTTTGTCTATTGTGCAGTACTTTGTATTTCAAAGCATTACAATGTGTCTTAAATCACATTATCAAATATTTAAAAGCAGGAGACAATGGTTGACTCTAACTATAGGGATATACAATTAGCCTCCTGCACAATGACAGAGTAACCTTTACAGTATATACAAAAACACAATAACGCCCATGGTAATGTTAGCCAAGAGGATAAAGACCGAACAATGGACGCGACGGCTAAAATAGGATGAACTGAAATAACAGGCCAACGTTGTAGGCGACTCTCTGTCATTTTCCACCGTGATTTTAAATCCAATCTCATATTTACTGTGTGATACTCAGAAGATAATATAAGGCTGAAGCCATAACAACAACAACAGTAAAACAGGACCACAGTTCTGCTGCTGGTGTACTGAGAAGTGAAGCCATCTAAATCAGACTATAAACAATGGCTGCTACATGAAATCTGATTAGCTGTATGGCAAAATTGTTAGTGCCAAAACTCAATTGATTACAATCAGACATCAAGGGATACACATTTACCTACAAATTAAAGAAAACATATATATATATATATATATTTAAGAAGTGTTTGTCCTCAGTCTTAAACAGAAAAGTTGTCTGTAAACCTGATACAGTGGATGTGCCTGCTGCTTTAACTGTTAGCTCCTTATTTCAGAGTGTTTTAATGAAAAGAGCCTTTGAGTGGTTTGACCCTGTGACCCCTGAGAGAGCCAGGTCTGTGTAGGACATTCCTACAGTGGACTGGATACTCGGCTTCAAGGACTTCAGGGAAACAAAATACTGTTATACTGTAGAGCATTGCATTTAGCATTTTTTGAAGAATACGTTTGATTTTTTTATTTAGAATTGATGTTCACATTATGTTCATTGTTAACTGTAATAATTTATTTAAAACTGCTTTAAAATAGACATTTATTTTCAGTTGCTGGCCCCTCGTGGCATTCATAGTGGCATTTTCCTTTAACAATCAGTGGATTTTAATTGATGGATTGACAATTGATTGTTTTATTAATGGAAAATGGTGCAATATGTATTGAGCTGTTGTAAGAAGGCTTTGGTAATATACAATATTAATGCTTGGCTTACTGGAGGCTGTGCCACCTGCTTGTCTCCACAAAGATGCCCGGAATGTTCTACTGTACGGCATTAAGCTTTAAGGTTTGTGCATATCTATGGAAACAAGCAAGCAATAAGCCACTAGGCAAAGTTTCAATATGTGGAGTGCTGACCCTGCTCGTTGTAAGAATGCTTTCTTTTCCAAGGTATTTTTGCAGATAAAAAACACCTTTTATTGAAAAATGGCAATATTACTTTTTTCCTTTTACTTTGATACTGTTCATTTTGTCTTCTGTATCTTATTAATTTAGTCAGATGACTTTCTTAGTGAGATGTATTTACATTACATTTTTGGCTGCTGTCAGTTGGCTCAGATAGCAGCCGAAACATGTCAAGGTAAATACATCTCACTAACAAAGTTGTCTGAAAGAAATGAATGCAAGGTCCATAATAAGATGAATTCCATACTTTGGACATTTCAAGCAAAGCAATGTGCTGGCAGATGGCAAACCCCCAATCACAATAGTTTAAAAAATAATAATAATAACATTTTATACAATTCTAAATGTACAATAGTTTGCTGATGTACTAAAGAGAGTGTATTTGTGAGAGTGAATGAGGCACAACAGATGGAAATTAGCACATGGCAAATAAATAAACATACCCCAGAATTCCTCAAATTCCACAATACTCAACGGGACATTTATGAAATTGGATGATACGGTCGTCTCGTTCATTGTCTAATGCCTTCCTCGTGTGACCTCCGATGCACAGTTGTTGCCGTGTTCCATACATAGAGCCATTGGGCCCATCCCTGGTGCGTTTGCTGGAACACGCTTGTGGAATACCTCTGCTTTATTTCTATCTCCACTCGCTCCACTGTTCCTGCCAGCTCCGCCTCCGCCCTCCGCTCCCTCCAACATCAACACGAGCGGTTGTTTTCAGAAGATACAGCCATGTGCGCGACTCAGCAGCTTACAAACGCGTGCTCAGCAGGTTTGCCATGTATGACGAGAGAAAGAAGCTACCAGGCCTATAAAGGGCTAGACCAAAACAGCACTTATTGCCAAACCACAGCATAAAAATATGAATGACGGCACTAATGAGATGGCCTCTTCAGTCGCTCACACATTCCCTCAAGTCTGATGAGTTCATGTAGTCTTACGAAAGTGGGCTACTTTAATTCAGCCAAGACATTTACATAGAGGTTTCAGCACATTTCTGATGGATTCTAATATATGATGATGGATTGTAATATATGATGATGAATTGTAATAAATTCCCCCAAAATACTGGTTAGTCTCAAGATAAAATAAGATAAGATAAGATATGCCTTTATTGTCCACACATGGGGACATTTTGGTGTTACAACGCAGTAGATACAGGGGGAAGGACAGATAACTTATAGGAAGTTTAAAAAACACTCTTAATAGAAGAACTCTTATGAACAAAAACAAAAACTCTTATTAACAAAACTCCTGTAAACAGGTCCTCTCATATCTTAATAGGGAATAGAGGGAAGAAAATTTAAATAAAGATAAAATAAAATAATAGTAATAATAATAAAAATAGCTCGCATAAGACAAATAATAATAATAATAATAATAATAATAATGGTAAAGTAAACTCTTATTTACATCAGTTATATGCACATGAATAAGACATTAAGTGCGTGTGAGTACGACAGTAATTGCACATGAATATGACGGTATTGCACATGGTTAAGTCATGTGCAATACCAATTCTTGATTAACTAATTCAAGATTAATTAGTTAATCAAGAATCGTGAGTATTCAGTTCGCAATAAACTAAAAATAAACTAAATTTGACTCTGAATAAATAAATAAATAAATAAGGCGACCTCTTAAGAATAAACCCAAATTGAGTAAATTGTGTAACTTTAAAAACTTTGTAAGCAACTTTCCAAATCTGGTCATTCTAAAGCGTCAGACTGGTCCTCTCCGGTCAGACAGTGTGAGCTCATAAGTGCGATGAGTGGGAGTGAGGGATGTTGATGATTCAGCGAGTGCTCAGTACATCCTTGTTTATGCAGCGACAGATAATATCATGTGAGTGCTGACCAGGACAGTGGACAGTGGCCATCAGTCTCCCACACGCTGCTGATAAAGAAGTGGAAACAGATAGAAGACCACCAGGCCCTGTGTAGGTTATGGTAAGTGCTAGCTTCACATCCTGTACAACAAGCATGCAGGAGAGTCAAGGTTCACTTTATTGTCCCTGTAAAAGGAACTCTGCGTTTGATCCATCCTTCAATGCACTGGGACGTCCTGTAAGGCTTATCTTATCTTATGTTATAAAGTATTCAAATAAGGCAGTCACCACCGACATTTGTCTTCACAGATATCTATTTTAGCATAGGTTATATATGATTTACTTGTAATGTAGAGGCTGAGTAGTATAAATAAGACTTCATGCTAATACTTCAGTGTTGTTTAGACTCCACTGTCACCACAACTATTCCCGTCTCTATTTTAATGCCAACTGCTGCTACATGTGTTTTATCTGAGTTTAGAATAGTCAAAACAGCTGGTGTTTATAACTAGAACTAATGAATGTGGTGAAGGAGGAGGGCAGCGTACTACAGCGCCCTGCCCCGCTACACGAGCCAGGACTGGGGGTCAGAGTAGGCCTGTGCGGTGGTCACCATGGGGAAGGGGGAAGTTGGGTTAGGGGAATGTTCTTCTATAACCAAGAATGTATGTCCCATCACAAGTATGGACCGTGTCACTGTGGTGCAGGGGAGACGCTCATCCTCAAATGAAAGCTTGAAATATGTAACACTAGCATTTCATTTTTTCGTATTATGACTGTGCTTGCTATCGTTTTGACCAGGCTTATTGTTAATATCTGGGTCTATCCACGTCTCTGTCTATAAATAATCTAAAATAAATAAATAATCACCCAACAGCTTCAAAAAGTTGTGCCGTTACTGGACCATTTGGACTGAATTTGAAAATGTGGAAATGGACCAGTTTGACCGTCTGTGGACCAACTGGGACTTTTATTTGAATTAATCCTTTTCATGATTGTGTTTCTTTCGTATGTATTTTTGTAAAAGATACGGTATATCTATATACTTTTTTAATACATACATTTTTATTATTCCTAATTTTGTTCTCTGGTTCATGTCTGTTATGCATTTTATGTTTTAAACTTTGAAAAATGTAAGGAAAAAAAAAAACAACGGGATAAGTTAATTGTCTGAGTCTGAGAATTATTTGTTTCTGTGGTCGCCCTTTTCTCTCGGCGGGAAGGAGGTGTCAAATGCAGAGGACAAATGTCCCTCCGTGGACAATAAAGTGTACTTGACAGGCTCAGAATAAACTATCAGAGGAAAGTAAATAAGTCCCAAACCTCTTCTGTCCCTTTGGGTTTTTGAGCACGCACACACACACGCACGCACGCACGCACACACACACGCGCACACACACACACACACACCGTGGCCCCATTGTCCTTTAAAGCTGATAATCTCATTCAGTGAAAACACACAGCTTTGTTATGATTCTGTTTCCTGCCTTTTACCTCTCACATGGCAATAAGTGAACTAATGTAAAAGTAAGTAAAAAAATCATACAATTAATCAAAAAGTTACAAACTTGTATTATTTTTGACTTGAACTTGTAATAGTTCAAAGGTGCACTGCATAACTATTCTTTTAATCAACTATTATATTTGCGGATTATATTTATGAACTCTTTAAGTTTGGTTGCCAGATCCTACAACTATGTGTATTTCTACTGCTCTGTCCAACCCTCCTTTTAGTTAGGATTGTACAAAGAGAAATTTACGATTCATTTGAGCCAGAGTTATCATTATAACACACATCTTTAGTGTGATTTATGATTACGGTTTTATCGTTTAGCGGCTGAACTCTGGCAGATTGGTCAAACTTTTAATGCCTGGCTTCGGAAATGTGGTTTGAGCCCATGTGAAGTGATTTATCGTTATTTTTAGTCTGGCAGTGGATGGAGGAGCGAGCTTGTTAGAACAGGAAAGGATCAAGTTTAATGCAATGTCAAGACATGCAAAGGTTTCTAGGCTCTCTGTGTATTTCTGTGGATCAAAACATGTGTCTACTATATTTTTGCAATCAATTTAAACCTCTTATATTCAACTAAACTTATTTGTTGTTCTAAAGTTCCCTCATCACCATACAGACTTAGTTTCAGATTTAGTTATTTTACAGATTTAGTCCAGCTCAAAGCATTGGCAGATGGCAGCAAGTCTTTAAGTCCATGCATCATTCTGCCAATATTAGAATCTCAACTTTGAAGCATGCAGCTATTGTTTTAGACCTATTTAATCTGCCTCGCTCCTCCGTGCAATAGTTGAGGGGAAACTTCTTCACATTTCCACTTCCACAGTTCCACAAACTTAGAGTTCACGGCTGTTTTAAGGAAGATATTTTGGCTGATGTTAAATCCCCGCTGCAGCCTCCTTTGTGGTCCTCAGCTGGTGGGGGCCAAAAGTCAGCCACAAGTGGATTAGCCAATCAGGGACATGGATGGTCCGTCCGTATCAATGCAAAAACAAAAGGGAAAAATGTATATATGTATCACATGGCAACATTTTGAAGAATCAATGAGCGAAACACAAAAAGCTATTACTCTATTGAAAATATGAGAGAAGTTTCATAAATAATGTTTACTGTTCACTGAAATGAACTAATCTGATTGGAGGATTCTGTCTGAGTTTGGCCTGAGACACAGAAGACGAGGTGGTGACCAGACTGAGATCCTCTGTAGAGAAAGTATTGGGGAAAGCAATCTGGATCCCAGGCAATATTTCCAGTAGGTGCTAATTTTAACCTAAAAGCCATGTTTGAATAAAGGCTTTTTAATTATTTCTCTAAACAGAGTGCCTTGGATCTTTTGTCTGTGGGAATTTTCTACTCATATTTTTTTTTTTTTTCTGTCACAATTCAAGAGAAAGTTGTCTATGTGGGTACATAGACAACTTTCTCTTTTTGCAATATTTTCAGTTGATTTGTTGACTGCCTGTACAAGAGTTTTTCCACAGTACCGGTATCAGTGTCAATTGTTCTCACACTGTGGTCGGGGACATTGTTTAAAATGACTTCAAAGTTTGTTTTGGAGCGTTTAACTATGGTAAAACATTGTTACTTTATCTACAATATACCTGGAGTTGTGTTTAGCTTCTTTCACACTTTTTGTCTTCTCTGCTCCTGCTCTGAGCCCCACAAAAACACTTGGTTTCAAATTCCAGTGTCAGTTCTGTGAGGTCAAAGGTAGAGGTCTCCTGTGCCGTGTTTAAAGCTATAAATGATTTCCAGACACATTCTGAGCATTTCTGCCGTCAAATCACGTTCATTATGACTGCGTGCTTACATTAGCACGTCGAGACAAGCTAAAGACCAAATCCTGATGAGGGAACGTCTGACTGTTAGAAAGTCAATAGATACATAGTTGAAAGTTCTAAAATATGAAAAGGTAAAGTTACTCAAGGGCATGTTTGAAAGCCAATACAAATAATGATTTATATGTGACCTTTGAGTCATAACATTATAGTCCAAGTTCGGACCTGTGCAGACCTAGTTCAGACCTGTGCAGTCCTAGTTCAGACCTGTGCAGTCCTAGTTCAGACCTGTGCAGTCCTAGTTCAGACCTGTGCAGTCCTGGTTCAGATCTGTGCAGTCCTAGTTCAGACCTGTACAGACCTATTTCAGACCCGTGCAGACCCAGTTCAGACCTGTGCAGACCTAGTTCAGACCTGTCCAGATTTAGTTCAGACCTGTGCAAACTTAGTTCAGACCTGTACAGACCTATTTCAGACATGTGCAGACCTAGTTCAGACCTGTGCAGACCTATTTCAGACCTGTGCAGACCTAGTTCAGACCTGTGCAGTCCTGGTTCAGACCTGTGCAGTCCTGGTTCAGACCTGTGCAGTCCTGGTTCAGACCTGTACAGACCTATTTCAGACCCGTGCAGACCCAGTTCAGACCTGTGCAGACCTAGTTCAGACCTGTCCAGACTTAGTTCAGACCTGTGCAAACTTAGTTCAGACCTGTGCAAACTTAGTTCAGACATGTGCAGACCTAGTTCAGACCTGTGCAGACCTATTTCAGACCTGCGCAGACCTATTTCAGACCTGTGCAGTCCTGGTTCAGACCTGTGCAGTCCTGGTTCAGACCTGTGCAGTCCTAGTTCAGACCTGTGCAGACCTAGTTCAGACCTCTATAGACCTAGTTCAGACCTGTTCAGACCTAGTTCAGACCTGTTCAGACCTAGTTCAGACCTGTGCAGACCTATTTCAGACCTGTGCAGACCTAGTTCAGGCCTGTGCAGACCTAGTTCAGTCAGACCTGTGCAGTCCTAGTTCAGACCTGTGCAGACCTAGTTCAGACCTGTACAAACTTAGTTCAGACCTGTGCAGACTTAGTTCAGACCTGTGCAGACCTAGTTCAGACCTGTGCAGACCTAGTTCAGACCTGTGCAAACTTAGTTCAGACCTGTGCAGACCTAGTTCAGACCTGTTCAGACCTAGTTCAGACCTGTTCAGACCTAGTTCAGACCTGTGCAGACCTATTTCAGACCTGTGCAGACCTAGTTCAGGCCTGTGCAGACCTAGTTCAGACCTGTGCAGTCCTAGTTCAGACCTGTGCAGACCTAGTTCAGACCTGTACAAACTTAGTTCAGACCTGTGCAGACTTAGTTCAGACCTGTGCAGACCTAGTTCAGACCTGTGCAAACTTAGTTCAGACCTGTGCAGACCTAGTTCAGACCTGTGCAGACCTAGTTCAGACCTAGTTCAGACCTTTGCAGACCTAGTTCAGACCTGTGCAGACCTAGTTCAGACCTGTGCAGACCTAGTTCAGACCTGTGCAAACTTAGTTCAGACCTGTGCAGACCTAGTTCAGACCTGTTCAGACCTAGTTCAGACCTGTGCAGACCTAGTTCAGGCCTGTGCAGACCTAGTTCAGACCTGTGCAAACTTAGTTCAGACCTGTGCAGACCTAGTTCAGACCTGTTCAGACCTAGTTCAGACCTGTTCAGACCTAGTTCAGACCTGTGCAGACCTATTTCAGACCTGTGCAGACCTAGTTCAGGCCTGTGCAGACCTAGTTCAGACCTGTGCAGACCTAGTTCAGACCTGTTCAGACCTAGTTCAGACCTGTGCAGACCTATTTCAGACCTGTGCAAACTTAGTTCAGACCTGTGCAGACCTAGTTCAGACCTGTGCAGACCTAGTTCAGACCTGTTCAGACCTAGTTCAGACCTGTGCAGACCTATTTCAGACCTGTGCAGACCTAGTTCAGGCCTGTGCAGACCTAGTTCAGACCTGTGCAGTCCTAGTTCAGACCTGTGCAGACCTAGTTCAGACCTGTACAAACTTAGTTCAGACCTGTGCAGACTTAGTTCAGACCTGTGCAGACCTAGTTCAGACCTGTGCAAACTTAGTTCAGACCTGTGCAGACCTAGTTCAGACCTGTGCAGACCTAGTTCAGACCTAGTTCAGACCTTTGCAGACCTAGTTCAGACCTGTGCAGACCTAGTTCAGACCTGTGCAGACCTAGTTCAGACCTGTGCAGACCTAGTTCAGGCCTGTGCAGTCCTAGATAAGACCTGGTGGGAGTCAGAAAGGTTCTGTAGATGGGTGGTAGCTACTTGGCATGAAAGCCAAACTCTGCTTTGGCCAAAACCCGACAGCGCTCATCTGGGCCACATGTGCTTTCACTTACAGCCAATCAGATTGTGGGAGGGTCTTCTAGCGGTGATTAGCTATAGCTTCTATGATGAGAACGGACAGGTTTCCTCCAGGTTCAGGAAAGCCAATGTTTATTTAGCTCGTGCCAACCAAGACCCGCAAAATCACGGGTTCACATTCTTGGGTTTAGAAGTATTTAGCGAACAGATTGGTGTGGTTGGCCGTACAGACTTAACTGTTATAAAAGTAAATGTATACGTCACCACAAGAGGATTACACCTGGAAGTCTAAACTTCAACACCACATTTGATCACGTTGAAGAAGATTCTTTTGAGAAACAACAAAGTAAGGTACATATTTAACACTGGAAGCAACATAGGCCATGATGCTTTGCCTTCTGATGATGTCAAGCATGAAAGTCCTAGTTCAGACCTGTGCAGACCTAGTTCAGACCTGTGCAGTCCTAGTTCAGACCTGTGCAGTCCTAGTTCAGACCTGTGCAGACCTAGTTCAGACCTGTGCAGTCCTAGTTCAGACCTGTGCAGACCTAGTTCAGACCTGTGCAGACCTAGTTCAGACCTGTGCAGACCTAGTTCAGACCTGTGCAGACTTAGTTCAGACCTGTGCAGACCTAGTTCAGACCTGTGCAGACCTAGTTCAGACCTGTGCAGACTTAGTTCAGACCTGTGCAGACTTAGTTCAGACCTGTGCAGACTTAGTTCAGACCTGTGCAGACTTGGTTCAGACCTATGCAGTCCTAGTTCAGACCTGTGCAGACCTAGTTCAGACCTGTGCAGTCCTAGTTCAGACCTGTGCAGACCTAGTTCAGACCTGTGCAGACCTAGTTCAGACCTGTGCAGAGCTAGTTCAGACCTGTGCAGACCTAGTTCAGACCTGTGCAGACCTAGTTCAGACCTGTGCAGACCTAGTTCAGACTTGTGCAGTCCTATTTCAGACCTGTGCAGACCTAGTTCAGACCTATGCAGACCTAGTTCAGACCTGTGCAGACAAAATAGGCCATGATGCTTTGCCCCGTTTGAGACCAGCTAATGACACAAACCATTGTAAACCTTCTGATGATGTCAAGCATGAAATTGAACTAAACACAGCCCCAGATATGATTTTTTTTTTTTCATTCGGAAGCAACTTAATATCATGGTGTTTTTCATGGTTTCTGTCAGAAATAAAACATCGACCACAGTTTGTTTTGCCAGGCGGATCTTGCTCAAATGGCTTCTGACCTTGCATTTTCCCATAGCCTTAAAGTAGACGGTCGCGCTCACCAATGGCACCAGCTCCAGCCGCAGAGGAATTATGAAATTATGATTTATGCTTCCAGGGGCATCCGTTTAATTCAACCGCGAGCACCAGTGTGGTTAGAGGATTGAGCCATTCGCTGCGTTCAAATGGGACAGACATGTTATCATTTGCCGTCATTCTGTGATACAAGCATAATATCGTAAAACTCAATAGCTTTGTTGGCAGTAAACTGGGAAAACCTTGCAATGATATGACTCTGTATGTTTTATGGAATTTTGTATTGCCTTTGTACAGCACTTTGGGCCATTGTGGTTGTTTTAAATGTGCTTTATGAATAAACTTGACTCGCTGAAGCTTTTTGGAGAATAGAAATTGCACTGTACAAGTAGTTTTCTAGTAACATATTTTTTCTCCTTTGAGTAACATTTTATTAAACTAAAAGTTTTTCAATTCTTGACTTAACGTTCTGCTTCTAGTCTATAAATGGCTAAAGGTTTAAGTTGACAACATTAAATCATTTAAAGCTTCTCACACCACTCCTCGGAGTCTATGCTTACCAAAAAATACCAGATTGTGTGCATTTTTTAAAGTTTTGTCCGTGATTTCAAAGTATTAATCAGATGTTCCAAAGTTCCCTCAAAAAACATTTCACTACTTTTAAGTTATAGATACAGAGATTGAGATTATAAATAAATACACAAATCTATATTTTCTCAAATCTCCTGTAACTAGAAAATTAATTCATGTTTTTCCCTTTGTACTGTACACCATTGTTGCTAGCAGCAGATGTAATGTAAAACAGAACCATTATCAAGGCAATTTGAATGTTAAAAAGTTAAAAGGAAAGTGCATGGACTTCAAAACCCCCTCATCACTGCATGACATCAGCAGGTAGAACAGTCTAGAAGGAGAAAGACTCAATCTGAAGTCAAAACAGGTCAGACTGAAGCGTAACATTTTGCACAGTCCAACCAGAAAACGACCAGTTCAAATGTAATACAAGTAAATGCACATCGCAGGCCGGACCAGTAGTCACTAGAGCGTAGCCCCAAGTCCCAAACCACATGTGAGCGGCAGGAATGTCTGACCCAAGTGCATTGTGGGAAGCGTGCAGACTCACTAAGGGGGCCGGGGGAGACGAGGATGACGGGGCAAAGGGGGGAGACTTTCGGGAATCACAGTTCTTCAGAAGCCTGTGAATCAACATCATGGTATGAGTCAGTGACATGTCGCTGTGACCAACGGTTTACTCCAAGGTCCCAACTGTGTGAAGACATGAAGACATGGCAGGGACGTGGGCCACAATAGTTATGAGAAAAGGGCAAAGGTCATATTAAGATGGGTTTATCTTAGTCTGAGTGAAGGGATGTGTTCCTCTAGAGTCCTCTCGTCCTTCATTTCAACTCTCCTCTCCTGCACAGTTCATAAACCACTGGACTCTGGTTCTGAGCATGTCTGTAGTCAAACCGCAGCGTTGCGGGTTTGATTCTGTCTCCGACCATTTGCTGAATGTCCTTCCCTCCCTCGTCACCGTTTCACAGTACACTGCCCTGTCTTATACAGCTTACGGGTCAAAGAAAACTATTGCTTGATGTGTCACTTTAAAAGCTTTATGTTGGATGAGAACCATGAGGAAGCAAGAACATGTCCGTCATACATACTGTACGTTGTCATTGGCAACACACAACAAATTAAAATGTATGTTTCTTTCTGTGTTTCAGTCCCAAAGAAGCTGCTGCAGGAGGAGCCCCACCCCCCAGTGTATGCCCCGCCCCCCAGTGCCCATGACCCTAACATAGTGGGAGACAGTGCCCCCCCAGAGGGCAGCTCCGTCAGGACGGGTAAGGACACACTTTAAAGTTTAGTGAAAACAAATTAAGTATTTAAACTTAATTATCATCTAAGATGAGACACTGAAGGCAGTTTGTTCTCTCAATATATAAACTTTCATGTGCAAACAACAAAATTGTCCAATCTGCTCCCAACTCTTAACTTAACTCTTTCATTGTCTCCACTTCATTCATAGATTTCTCTGGGACGTTGTAACTTTAAGGCGGTTTTCTTAAAATGCATTTTTCTCCCTAAAAATATATAAAGATCACCACTTAAAGTAGCACCTGCTCACACTAACCTTTACAAACTTGTACTTAAGAAGATTTTGACGGAATTTACGGACAGATTTGTTGATATCTAATCCTAATTTTCAGTCAGATTTACTTTACTCAAAAACTAAATAATCCATTGTTTTCTTATCTAAATGAACCAAGGAATTCAAAATTGTATATAACATATTAAATTTGTGATTGTTTACACATAAAACGCCTGATTTCTACATGAAAACATTACACAATGAAAAACTTCATACAGTTTTTCTTCTATATATGTTAACAACGTGTTATGTTTCAAATGTGTATCTTTAAACTTAAGATGTTTTCTTATTCACCTGCAGTGTCTCGTCTTAAACACAAAAATCACATGCCTAAAAATGTCTGTCGCAATCTCTCAACGATCAGTTAAACCAAGAGAACCAAGTGTGAGATTTTGTACTGAAAACACTCCCCCAACAATATTCATTGTTCAATAAGAACTCATGCACAGTTCCTTTTGTGACACTTAACGTTACTCAATAACAAAATGAGAGAGACAAAACCATGAAGTGCAAAATGGTAGAAAAGACTGTGAAGCTTGAGTACTTTCAGCTCCTCATACTCTGCCTTTGTAAACAGTCCTCTGTATTTTGACTTCATTCCCCTCTGTCCCAGCTGCCCTGCTCCATTTAGCATCTGCTTCCTGCACGTTTCATCTGCTCCATTCAAAGCTACGGCCGAGCGGGGGCCACTTAACACTGCACAGACCCACAAGGCTGTTGCTGCAGACCCCCAAACGTACTTTCCACATGGATCCTGGCTCAGCTTGTACTCCAGGTCTTATGAGAGTTCTCAGATGTTTGACACACTACAAAACTGAATATACAATTACCTTAGTTCTGTAAGTTTATCTTGGTTGTGTTTGTTTGATTACTTTTGTTCCTCCCCATTGCTTTATAAATGTTTTAATGGATTTGTTTCATGCTTAATTATCTGTCCGTCGAGTACAAGAAGACCTTGAGTTATGTAAAACTGCTTGAGTTAAAGGCGGTATGGACGATTTTTCGGCGATTTGAGAACGCAGGCGGAAGTGCGCATGCGCACTCCCCCGTGCGGACCAATACAACACACACGTGCGTTTGTTTATTAGCGCAACGGAGCGCATCCCATCGCTCGTCTCCCGTAGATTTCTGTCCACTTCTGCGTCAGCTCGAACTGTCTTTCTCCGTCTTCATTTTGCCCCGTACACTGAGGGAACTATATTATGATAGATCCATGCGCTTAGGCACGCGGAAACGTGGGGACGAGCCTGACGCGGCTGCAGGTGAGCGGTAGGTGCGTTTTATGATTGATACGTGGCAGGACAAATGATTTATCCACGCCACGAGGAAATATTATAAAAAATTGCTGAAAAAAATCGTCCATACCACCTTTAAGGTTATATTTTGAATTAATAGTAGATTATTAAGTTGGACAAAAATGTAGGGACAATTTTACACACAAGGAACTAATTTCTGTTGAAATGTTAATTTAATCAATAAGAGATTGTCTTCTTTTTGCATGTAAATTAGATGAGTTTTGGCCCTGGTACGGTGGCGACAGTGAGTGTGTTTATGTGCACAAATGATCAGGTTTTTTAAGTATCCTGGTTTTGTGGGTGTCAATGTCCCAGTTATGACAGTATTCTGGTTATGAGAAACCGTGTCATTCTAACCAGGTTTTTCTGATAGTATCCAGAATACTGTGGCATGTAAACAGAGCATCCTGATGTCTCACCAGTGCGGCTGTACTGAGCATGTGCAAACTCAACACACACATTAATTTTGGCAGAAGCAAATCATTTCTCAAAAGAACACAAACTTCTACTCCGGCTTTTTTTATTGAAGTTGTCTATTGTACAATACAGCCATATTTAAACAGCAAACTGACTTCTGTGTCGTCCGTGTTGCTCTCAGACTGAACTGACGTGACGTGTTTTTCCACTGTTAAAACGTCTTTTCCTGAACTTGAGTTGCTAATATGTTTCGCTCCTTGCCATATCTGTGCCATTGTTGCCATAATTACCACTCTAGATGCCGCATGTATCCTGTTTCTCTGAGCGCATGTAAACACCATGTCCAGAATACTGTCCTAACTGGGTCATTAGTGCACATTTAAACGCACTTAAACACACTCACATTATAATTATGTTTATGTTAAATGAGTATTCTTAACCTGCCAATTTAAGCAATGTTTTGTCCCCCTCAATTCAATTGTTCCGAGCGATGTCATCACGCCGATCCCCAGAGAAGTTTGTGAGCTCTTACTGCCATAAATTCAACTGTTGATGGACTGTTTCCATAGATCTATTCAAGCTGCATTACCGGATTTGCAGTAGGTATTTATATCCACATTGTCCGTAGCTCTTATAAACCCCTTGGCACTTTAATTATGTGGCTCACGTATAATAAAAACACAATTTTTTTAGACTACAAGATACAAGTTTCGATCCAGAATAGTAGTAGTTTCTGTTACCAAATCACTTCCTCGTGGTCATAGCAACATTTCACCCACATTGCCTCCGGTGTCTAGTGTATGAAAGAGAGTGTGGAGTGTTTACAGCATGTGAGTCATGTATGTCCAGTAACATGCTCTGATCCAATATTATCCATATGTATGTGACTTTTTTCCAGCATTGATTCATGTAAACGAGTAAAACAGTTTTAATGCAAGTATTAAATGGAGTTAATATGTTAGCCATGGATCACCAGTGTCCATCTCACATCATTAAATCATTGTTATTCATGTGGTTGCGTGGACCTTGCTAATTCATTTGCATTTTGTTAACCTTGTATTATAGTAGTAATACATTAAACAATGACAGTAGTAGACATTTAAACAAAGTACACATTTCTACCTCACTACTGTACTTTCTCGTCTTTGCTCTACACACAACCTAATTTTACAATGCTGTTGATTTCTGTGCGCACTGTCTCGAGCAGACCACCTCATGTTTGGTGTAAAGACCCCAAACCTGCTCCATGTGTTTGCACTAAGAGCCCAGGGTCAGGAGCAGAGGAAGTCTTCTGAGTCACGCCCCAGACACTTCTGTAGTGTTTGTGTCAGTAACTCGTTCACAACAAAACCACAATAAAACCACAAGAGCGGAGTCACCGTATTACACACTGGATTATTGTAAATGGCAATAAAATCAACTTACTGTAGAAAGAGCCTGTAGTCACTTTCTTTTATGAGGATGGCTTTGTTGGGTTTTAAGTTGTATCAGATTTGTTTAGGGTTTCCTGGATGTATACCTTTAATTTGAGGCTTGTACATATCTCGTAGTTAGACCGTTTGCAAATTAAAACTGAATTTTGAGAGTTCTACAATCCCCCATAATATTGTTGAAAATCATACTCTAAGTTGAATACCCTGATAATTGGTATTTTGAATATGATTATGACATTTCTTCCCTTGTGTTGTGTCTTTATCACATTTGCGTTGTGTTTCAGACCGGGGCATCAGCAGCACCAGCGAGGAGAAACCCACAGACGAGCGCGGAGGACGAGGGAACAGGCCCGACATGAACCCCATCATCAACTCCACCTCCAGCCCAGGGATGGCGCTCATCAGCAACGCCCTGGCTGCTTACACCTTTGTATCAGGTAAAGAGGAAAACAGTGTGTGTGAAACTTATGCCATATATTAAAATTTGAATTGGATTTTCAATTTTGAAATCAAGACTAATCAAGACTAACTAATCCAAGAATCCAAGGAATTGTCAAGGTCTAGACTACGGAATGAGCAGCTTTATTGACGAAGTATGACCCTGTAGAGACACAGGGACATTGTTGTTTGTTTATTAGGACTTAGGTTTATTAGGTTTAAACATGCGTTCGCGGTGACGTCATACATCTGGGACTTCCCCATAGCGGCCATTTTAAGAGGGGCACGCGATATACTAGCAACCATCACGACTGCATCCTTTTCTACGGCATGGTGAGCTACGAATACTTTGATTCTTTAGACAATAACGGCAAACTAAGGTACATGACAAAACTATCATTCCTTGGTCTGACAAGAGCAATGTCCTTACAGAACGCAGGTTTTTGGCATTTTTACCTCATATATCCTGGATTTCGTATGTAGTCGACTTGTTGTTGTGCCCCTTTCAAAATGGCGGACACGGTTGCTCACGAACGCATGTATTAGGAGGATTTACTGAAAACACATGGAAATTATCACTTAATTGGCACTATTTTGATCTATTTAAACTATTAATCGTAAAAATGATGAAACATTTACTGGTAAGCTGATTCATCCTTTCAGTTTTCAGTGAGTCAATCCTCTGGTGTTGGTGGGTGAACACGGGAGGAATGTACAGCACGTATGGAGCAGTGTCTGGACCAGGTTATGTCCGAGCTCTTTACTGCCTTCTTTATGACCAGGAAATAAAGCTTTATGGACACTCAAACCAACTGATTCGACCAAGGGCAATAGAGTACAGAGGCGGGGCACCAGCAGAACAAAAAATGTGGCATAATTCGATGAGACAGAAAGCTACAATTAAAGAAAATGTGATCAGAAATGTTTTAATTGAGGGTAAAATGTGCTTATGCCAAAGTTACACAATATCAACAATAAGCTTTTTGTTTTTAACATTTTTGTTTTAATTTCTTGAATTAGGATGTGTTTATAAAGTCCATGCAAATTCACCTGACTCATTTTGATCATTGTGATGCTCATTGACGTGCAGCTCCACTTCAACTGTTCTTAAAGAGTATGACAGGCTCTCATGTTTTGCTAATTATTACATTGTTTGGTGGGATAGTCCCTTTAGTAAATATTTATTATAGTTTTACATCAGTCAAGTGGGAGTTTGTAAAGAAAAAAATTAAAATAAAAGATTCTGTTCTAAGACAGAATCCCTCTGTATGTCATCAACATGCGTCATTCAAGGCATAAATACAGGGACAATTTACATAGTTTGAACAATAGTTTAACAAAATAAGGGTGTTGTTGCGTACTAATATGTCAAATCTTAACAATTGTGGATTTTGGCTCTTGTTTACAGTATAGTTGCAGTTGTGGAATTACCTCTACCTGTGTCTTAACTGCTGCTCATGTCCAACCAGGAAATACACATATAAACTTCATTAAAATTGTCAAACTGGGGAAAAACATGGAACATTTTAGTAACATCTTACATCTAACAATATAATCAGGTCCTATGTTTTAGTGTCTGTGTAGTCCAAGCTGTCATATGCACTTTGACCTCACTTAAACTGCTTCACCCTGTAGCGCCGCAGGTCCAACATTGGTAGAAAATACATGTACCGGTATATCAGATATTATAACGTTGCATCGTGACTGTTTACCACAGACCATCCCGAGCGAGCGGCGCTGTTCTTCGTCATCGGCATCTGCCTGGGCCTCTTCCTCACGCTCTTCGCGCTGGTGCTCCAGATCTCGTGCCGCACCGACTGCCAGCCCCGACAGCGCCCCGCGGCGAAGAAACGAGGCGGGCGCTCTCTGGACTCCTCCACGGACTCCAGCGACTCAGACTCGGACTGGGAAACCACCTCCGACCTGTCGGCGCGGCGGCATCGGCGCTTCGAACGCACCCTCAACATGAACGTGTTCACCTCCGCGGAGGAGCTGGAGAGGGCGCAGCGGCTGGAGGAGCGGGAGAGGATCATCCGGGAAATTTGGATGAACGGACAGCCGGACATACCAGGGACGAGAAGTTTGAACCGATATTACTAATCTTTATTTGATACTATTGTTCAGTTTTTTTGCCCTGACCCATCCTTTAATGGCGCTGGGATTAAAGGCGTCAGGAGCTGTGGGCGACCGCAGCACAGCACCCGAGGAACCTTCTCCACATCTGGATAAATGATCAGGAGTAGCTGGAGGATTAGCCAACCATGTGCATGTTTTAGGTTGGTGAAGGAAACCGGAATACCTGCGGAAAAGCCATTCAGACGCAAGGAGAACATGCAAACGCCACACAAACAGGTCCCCATGCGCTCCAGGTTTCAAACCCAGGACCATGCTGCCGCGAGGTGGACGAGCTAACCACTCTGCCACAGTGCTTCCAATGATGTGGGTTGGAAAAGGCAATGGCTTTGTATGCAAAACGTGCTACAATTTTAGACCAACTTAGAGGCCGAAGTAAAGGAATTGTATGCAATTTTTACTGAGGATATTATGCTTGAACTCATACGATTAGCTCGTCTTGCTAGGAAATGCTAACGTACATGCTAACGTAAATGTTAGGAAAAGCCATTTGCTGCAGTAGTTATGGTTTTGGGGGGATTTGTGGCCTGAACAAAAGCTATAAAACTATATACACTAAATATTTGCTGAAGGACTATGGGAGAAAAAGCTTTTATTTTGAAAGGCAGCTCAAGATGGACGCTTCAGTATTCAGTGTCGACCGAGGACCAGCATAAACCATGTCCAGTGACTAAGACAATCTCTCCACATGCTGCCTTTATGAACTCAAACCAAAAGAAAAGATAACTTGGGAATTCATCTCAGCCCATATATTAAAGTCTATTTTATAATATTTAATAGTTTATTGTGTATTTTTGTGCTCAAGTTTGGCTTATGATGAGATATTTTTATACTTGGCTAAGGTTGTCCGGCGCCTCAGGGATGCAATCCTAGTGTTTGTTTTTGTTCAATGTTTTGCTTCCTAAGAAGATGATCTGCCCTTTATTACAAAAGCTGTCTAAACAATGTTCCATGAAATACACCTCAAAGAGGATTTTAAAGGTCCAATATAGATTTCTTTTTTTTTTTTGGCACTTCTCTTATAAAAAAACATACAGCAGTGTGTGTTTGTTCATTCACATGATGAGTAATCCTGTATAAATAGTCCATGACCCTCACTGACATTGCTGGTTCACCTTGTGAGGGCATAAGGAGGTCAAGTGTTCTACCATGTTTATATTGTCTATATTCTTTAATTAACGTCTATCTGCTTTGTTAGTCCATTTAAGTAGAATATATTTTTCTCTCAGAGATCCGCTTTGTCACCACTTGAGATTCTTGTAAATTGTAACAAAATTCATACTTTTATGTCCGCCATAGCGATAGTTTCAGTCCGCTGTTTTTGCCTCCAAACAGTCAAGCGAGTGGCGACTGCATTTAGATTTCCTGATAAATGTAGATGATGTGAGCAGAAAACAGAGTCTTCCCTCAGAGGAGATCTAATTTATGGCCGCCGCTTAAATTATATCTGGTGGAAGCATCTGCTTGTGTGTTGTTCTGCCTGGGAAGCTCCACAGAACAACATCAAATGTAGCTTTTTCAAAGACAAGCGGTTAGCGTTCACTAACCTCTTGTCCAAAAAAAAAAGCTACATATTGTACCTTTAACTATGCCTATTGATGATGACGATGATGATGACGACGACGACGACGACGACGACGACGACGACAACAACGACGACGAAGTTCTTCTTCTTCTTCTTCTTCTTCTTCTGCTTCTGCTTCTGCTTCTTCTTCTGCTGCTTCTTCTGCTTCTGCTTCTGTTGTTGTTGTTGTTGTTGTTTTATGGCGGTTGGCATCCAAGTGTTGCATTACCGCCAGACTTTATTCCTCAGACTTTGTCGTAGTCCTCAGACTCTGTCGTAGTCCGTAAAAGTACTCCTTCCATTGCTTTGGTGTTACAAAGCCCATGAGGTCATGATATGTCTTTGTGACTAGAATAGTTGTTGTTGTTTCAGAGACCGACCGGCTTTATTCCAGGGAGACTCTTCTTCATCTTCCTCTCCCTCTTTGACGTTCGGTGCTTCCACCGTACAGCTTTATTCTTTAGGCTTCATTCTATAGGCTTTAATATGTCCACTGATGTCGCTGCTTGGTAGCCGTGCGTCTATGAGACTGGGCGAGGACAGGAGACCACCCCCACCCCCATCTCGTCACTCTGATCACTCTGACTCCCCAAAAGCAGACCCCCATCACTCCGACTCCCATTTAGCGCCTTTAGCCTGTTTTCTATATCTGCCCAATCAAGCTCCTTTGTTCCAAGGAATCTCCCTGCAGCTTTAGCAATGATCCTGATCCTTTCAGTTCTGCTTTGAGTCTGAGCAGCACAGTTTACAACATCCACCATAAAGAGTACAAAATCCTCTCTATCCACAACCAGGGTATTCTCATTAATTCTGGAACCTGCACACTTGGGACCTCCACTCTTGAAACCTTCACACTTCTTGGGAGCCACGCTGGCCTTTCTCATTTCGCCCTGGCTGGGAGCAGCGCTGGCTCCTCTCTCTGTATTTACTCTAAACTCGTTACTTGAAACTTTCTTGACTGCATCTGCATAGGATATACCTTGAGAGACCTTTATTTTCTGCACCTCAGCAGCTCTTTTGCTAAACCTGCATCCCCCGAAGGCAGAGCTATGTTCTTCCCCACAGTTACAGCACTTCAGTTTTGCTCCCACGTCACACTTCCCATACTCGTGATCTCCTGCACATTTACCACATCTTTGCCTCCCTCTACAGACCGCTGCAATATGCCCAAAGCGCTGGCACTTAAAGCAACGCAGGGGCGGCGGAACATATGGCCTGACGCTATAGCACATGTACCCAATGAACACCTTACTAGGCAGGCACCTCCCTTCAAGTGTTACCATTACCGACAAGCTGTCACATCTTACCCCAAACCGGGTCACCTTCAAACGCCTAGCGTCCACCACCGTAACTCCAGTCAAATTCTCCTTAACTTCATCCACAGACGTCGCCGTAGGGACACCTACGATAACTCCTCTGACCGTGTTTCTTTCAGCATCAGACACAAGAATGTCCTTTCCACCCAGACGTTTAGTTCCAATCGCCTTCCGTTGCTGAGCCGCGTCCTTGCACACGACCAGCAGCGAGCCATCTCTAAGGACACTCGCACTCTTGATCACTCCCACAGCTACAGTTAGGCTCTTTGACAATGCCACTGAATTCCACTCCTTATGATTTTTATAAGAGATCTTCTACTGAGAGTGTTTTTCAAACTTCCTATAAGTTATTTGTTCTTTTCTTCTGTATCTATCTCTGTATCTACCTGCGTTGCATCAATGGAATTTCCCCATGTGGGACAATAAAGGATTATCTTATCTTATCTTATCTTATCTTAAAGGATGCACTATCCTGTGCAAGCTTTATGATCACCTTACAGTCTCTGCTCTCACCCCGGATATCAATAGCTTCAGCCTCATCCTGCTGCTCATTCCCAGAACCCTCGGACGAGCTAAGGGACTTTTTACGTTTCCGGGCACGTGCAGGCAGAAAAGGCTGCTCCTCCACGCCGTCCAGAACGTCTTCCATCCCCGATCCACTCTCCTCCGCCATCTCCCGTCTCTCCAGACCGGGTGTTGAGCAAGGTGGCGGCTGGTATCCAAGTGTTACATTACCGCCAGACTTTATTCTTTAGACTTCAGACTTTATTCTTCATCTGTAGCTGTCATAATTGTAGCTCTTCTTCTTTGGTACTTCACCGTGGTTACCGCTGTACACCTTAGGCTTTATTCTATAGACTTTATTCTTTAGGCTTTATTCTTAAGCCCGCCCCTTCTCCTCTGTAGTTCTTCTTTGGGTATTGTAGTTGACATGCTCTTATCACGAATAGAGATGTTCTTCTCTGAAGCAGCAGCTATTGTCCAGTATGAAACTGCTTCAGTCCTCGATGCCTGAGCAGACGGTAGGAGCTTTCTGCTGGACACTTGGCAAAAGTCTTTGCAAAATTCAAAATAATTGATGTAAGAGGAACTTTACATAAGATACAGTTGGTATCTTATATAGTTGGTATCTTATAAGTACTTCAGTTATTTTAACAGGTCAACATCTTCTATGTGTAAAGTTGGGACAATAAAATATATGATAATATTTCAAAACAGAACTGAATGGTTTTGCAAGTCTTTTGATACATTAGTCCACCAAAATATTACTATAACTATAATATAACTATTAAAAATAATCCTAGTTATATTCTTTAAAATGTTAGTGATTATAAGTAAGAGACTTTCTCAAAAGCTAATTATTCAATCGTAACAACTATTTTCTTCTTTCTATATCTGTCTTTTAAGATCACGCTAATATTGTGTAAACCATTGAAATGGAGATAAGTGCCTTTATGCTAAGACTGAATTTTACCAATGTTTCCATCAAAATCAAAATGCTGTTTTTATGCTGTGTCTGAAGAAATGTAAAATATCCCATAATATCAACAGAACAATCTCACTGTCATGTTCTTTGAGTATATAAGCTATTGTCAATCCACTTGTGTCTGGATTCAAACTTAGAAAAGAGATTGTTTTTATGAATGCTGGTGTTTTATTGACTGAGAGGTCAATAAAAAAAGAGTATATATTGTAAAGATGCTCCACTTTGCATCTATTTAAAAAGTGCATATGTTTTCTGTTTGAATGGGATTCAACTGTGCCAAGTGCTTCTGTGAGGTGAGACCAAATATGACTCCTGTGCCTGAAATAAACTCTGTTGGCAATGATTTGTGTCCTTCAATGGATGTTAGATGGATGGTGTAAACTTCTTTTACTAATTCTCGAATGATTGGAGTGTGAATAATAATGTTGATAGATTATTGAACTAATATGAGCCCATTGGCATGTTTCGTCTTATAAATTGGGACTTTTTTCTGCCAGAAAGCCATTGCTCCTTTTTTCAGGTTTATTTTTCTCTTTAGTACAAAACAAACACAAGGCATTCATAAAGAGAAATCTATGAAGAAGTAGAAGATTCCGCTTGGAAATACTCATGTTTTTCAGAAGATGTAAATATATAAAAGAATGTAATCACAAATCATTTCTGACCAAGTGAGAAGTTTTCTATACATTGTGCTTTCAGAAAATATCAATCATGAAGTCCAAAAGTGTTTCTGAAACTTTATAAACTCCCAAGTTATTAAGACATTTATCTACATTTGAAATGCTGTTTGACTCATTTGTGCCTTTACACCCGCAATAGTTGAAATGTTAGTCTTTGGTAGTAGAAAAAGCTTCAGTTGTAGTCATCTGGACTCAGTTTGAGTCTTTGGTAAATATACTTCCAGGACCACAGTAAAGTGAGCTCCATAAACTCTACATAATGTTAATGTCAATATTTGATTTATTGTTTTGCAGTTCAAACCCGGATTCATCCCAGAATGTGTTATTTGACGGAAACATACTTGTTATATTTAATATGTCCAGCAGCTTGATCGTTTTCTTCAGATGTGGACAAAAAGGAATAAATAAAGAAAAAGCCCACCTCATCATAACACTCATCATGAAATGACTATATTCTATAAAACCCTTTACACCTCTTTCTACTTGGCTTGGAATTCAAAGAAAAATCCCCCCAAAGAATAATAATTATATAGAAATTATTTTTTTGTCTTTTCTGCATCATTTGTATATTGCTATTGTCATTGTTTGTCTCACTAAAAAGCAAAAATATATTCAAAAAATAAAATAAAGAAAATCCCTAGGTCCTGAGGGACTCGTATCTAGGCAATCACTGCTTTTTAGGTTAACAATTAAACAGTATTTCACTTAACTCTACCAAGAAGCATAAAAAAGGCACGCCATTCCCAATAAATGAATTCCCAAACCAGACAAGAGTAATTAAGACATTGCATTTTAGGCTTTATTCAACTTGAATTACAATAAAATGTCAACAAACTACTCAAAGTAATATACGTCCATTATATAAGGACTACAAGAGGCTCTTCAGTTATATACATCAAACCTGACAGAACACACAAGTTCTCAAATCTGTAATTTTCTTAGAGCAAGTGCGCCATCTACAGCCGAATAAAATATGGCACAAGAGGCAACTCAGAAAATGTAGCCAATTACAGCACAGTTGATTGTGTGGTGAATTTATGTCATTATTTTCTTACATCTTGGATTTTAGACATTTTTATAAACTCTTGCCTATTCCAAACCCGACAACACTGACTGTGAAAGGAAAATGACCTCATCTAATTGCAGTGTAAAGTAAAGAAACGACTCGAGATTTCTGAAAATGCCTTTTTATTAAGGAAATTAAACAAAATGAAATGTAGGAAAATATGGAATGCCGCGCTGTAATACCCAGCATACGTATGGAATAGTTTAAGATTTTATTATGAACATATTGGAATTCATAATGGAAGAAGCAAGTTACTCTGGCGACTCCTCTATGCAGTAACTGTAGAAAATGTATAAAAATGTCTAAATCGACTCTAGTCTAGATACAGAAGATTGCAGTCCAGAGGTGAAAGTGTGTCTCATGTTTCTGCTTCAATGGACCGAGAGGATGGACAAAGCCAGCGCCATGACTTACCATTACAGTACTTACAAATACTACATACTTTATTGCAATGCACCCTGCGAAAAGGATCATCTACACAAGTGACAATGACCTGAATTCAGACACAACTCATGTAGAGCGGATTCTTTGACTAGTTTCAATGTGTTTTCTGGCTGGACTCCTGCTCTATTTTACCGTATAAACAGGTAAGTAGCAGAAGAAAACGTGTAATATTTTCAGTTCCATGACTTCTTTTCTTTTATAGATGCCATTATAAAAGTACTTTGACCGTTTCAAAGACAGACTATTTCCTTTCAAATTGTTAACTGTCAGCTCAATTCATTCTGGTTGTATTTGGAAGCCAGAAGAATCCATCTTGAACCTGTCCCGCCGCTATCTTAACGTCTTAATGGACCAACACAAACGTAGCATCAGCCAAACATCGTGCCAACGGCGGCGATCGATCCCGTTTCAGAAGAAATACTGATTCAGAGTATGAATTGTTGTTTAAAAAGAAGAGAGGAGAGAAGGAAAGGAACAATTGCCACATTTCTCATTTTGACTCACTTGAAACTACTGATGTCAAGATTATTCGATTAATCAATACATATTATATATTGATAATCACGACATCTTTAGAAGCAAAGTCGTCATTTAAATTCAATCGGAACTCCAAAAAACGTAAAATAACATTTTTAAATTGGGCTGCCAATGTCACATGAACTGGTTTAGTGCCAGTAATTGTCGTGAATAACAGTAAAATTGTGACGTTTCTTCTCATATTAGACATTGTGACATCTCTGCATTAAACCCATGAACATAAAGGACTAAGACCATTTAACTAAACCGATCTAAACCAGTCCAAAAAAACCCCAAAAAACCAATCTGAATTCACGTCATTTTAACTCGAGTGCCTGTTTGATTCCGATCACGTTAAGAGTTTGTATTGTTCATTTAGACTGGTGCTCCTCTTCAAGAATACTGATAAGATGAGATTTCTGTGCGTTGTCCATCGGGGGGCGCTCGGCCTGTAGTCCCAGGACGCACAGGGGCTTCTCAGCATGTGGTCCGGGGCTGATGGAGAACTGCAGCTCGGACAGTCCCGGGTACACGTCAGTCCACCAGGGGGCGCTCTTCAGGGAGATTTGAGTTTCTTGGTCCGAGGAGAGGCTCCGTTCTCTGCTTTGAGAACGCCGTTTTCATGGTGGCCGACTGGAAAAGACGAGGTTTACACAGATTAAAGAGTTAGAGCAGCACGATATTTAGACCACAACTCACTGAAATACAAGGATTCCATCGAGCAGAGATTTAAGATAAGATAAGATATTCGTTTATGGTCCACACAAGGGGAAATTTCATTGTTGCAACACAGGTAGATACAGAGGAAAAGGACAGATAACTTAATAGAAGAACTCTTATAAAACAAAAACTCCTATAGACAAAACCTCTCATTTCTTAATAAAGAATGGAGGGGGAAAATAAAGATAAAATAAAATAAAAACAGCTAGCGTAAGACAAGATAATACTAATGGTAAAAAAAAACACTATTTAAAACACCATTTAAAACTATTTAAAACACTATTTTAACCATTTTAAAACACTATTTAAACACTATTTAAAACACTCTATTCTTGAATTTGACATTTCAGTCTCTGTAAATAAAACAAAACAATCTGTATAGAAAGGATCAGTATAGAAATATATATATAGTTAATATAGTTAGATTTTTTTCTTTTCTATCTATATATTTCATTACATAAACAGAAACAAACAGACAAAGAGAATGGAAAAGGCAAAAATATAAAGAGCAGTCTGTACAGAGTCAGTCTAGCTCAGGTCTTCTTTTTGACCCCTCCCATTTCTTCAATGTCTGACAAGTTATTAAGTCTTTTTCTCATTTCACTTTTTGTCTTTTATTTCCCTTGTAAATCGAGTGTATTCTACAAGTGGTGATTGGCAGACCTGTGCACTTCTTGATAGCTTTAAACGTTTAAGCCTCTGGTTGGACAATGAAGGCTTCAGAATATAACTTTGCCTGCACAATTACACTGCCAGTCCAAAAAATAAAAGTGGCCCCCTGGATTCAACTAAGCACATACAGTAGGTCTGTGCCCCCGACTGGAGAATTGCTGCAAGTGATTGTCTTTCAGCTGCAGCACAGTATTTAAATCTAACTGATGCAGTGAACGGCTTCTCCTTTTTAAAACAACGATGTGGAAAGACAAATCCCGCTGTCATGGAAAAGATGTCAGTGTGTTTGAGAAGGGTCAAATCATTGTCATCGAGCAGAGAAAACATCTAAAGGAGAAGCAGAAGCTGATGTACTACAGATCTGAACCTCAATGAGAGCGTTTGGAGCCGGCTTTGTGCAGTAGTCACATCATCAACACAAGACCAACTGATGAAAAAGAATGCAACACTGGGTTGAAATACATTTTTGAACATTTTTCAGAAGCTTACTGAAACTCCAGTGAATGTGTGCTGTAATCAAAGCTGACGGCGGTCTTATGAAACATTAGAGCGTGTGCCCCCTTTCTGTGGTACCCTTTGTTTTGTACTGGCAGTGCATAATACAGCGGTGTAACACGACTCACGCGAGTCCCTCTTGAGCGGCCGGAGCGCTTGCTTGGCTGCAGTCTTCTTGCGCAGAGCCTGCTCATGTCTGAACTCTCTCCATCTGCGCAGCTGGAACCGGATAAACTTCCACAGGAGCCAGGACTGAGTGAAGCAAACCAGCACCAGCACCATCATCCTATCACACACACACACACACACACACACACACACACGTTTAAAATACACACTTTAATAGAGTGCATCGCCTGGAAGAAAATAAGAACATGCATAAGATAAGGCCGCAGTTATTTTATTACTTGGTTTACGGATTTTTGAATGAAATATACAGACGAAATATTAAGATAAATATAATTTCAATTTCAAAAGATGTTTTCTTCTGGGTTTGCACAAAGCGCACTACGGGAGGAGAGGGGGGAGAGACGCGGTGTGCAGGAGCGTGTAACAGTAGATTTAGCGTGTTTTAGACAGACAGAACTGACGCTTAAGTGTGCACCCTCCCCCACCCACCCAGTCACGGCAAAACGCGCTGAAGAAATTGTGGTAAACGGGTTTAAAAAGTGTATTTGTGATATAAAGGCGCGCAGCAGCAGGGAAACGGGCGCGCAGCAGCAGGGAAACGGGCGCGCGCACTCTCGCCGGGGCGCATGGACAGACCCGCTCCGTCACAGACTTCCGTTTGGCGAGAAATTGCTTCACGCGCTCTTATCTTTTGACTTAACACCGCTTTTTACATTTAATTTAATGCTATTTTGTGTTGTCGGCGGTACTTTGTAAAAAAATATATATAATTTATTTTATTTATATTGTAGAAATCAATAACCTAAGTGTGGCGGATCCGTAAACCAAGTAATAAAATAACTAAGGCCTAAGATAAGATAAGACATTCCTTTTATTCCTTTATTGTCCACACGTGGGGAAATTTCATTGTTGCAACAGAGGTAGATACAGAGGAAAAGGACAGATAACTTATAGGAAGACTAAAAAAATCTCGGCAAAAGAGTATAAGGAACAGAAAAACGTACAATACAAATCTGTACTTGAGGTTTTACAGTCCAGTACATTTGAGGCATTCGGAATGGTAAACAGACGGTGTGGACTGACCTTACGAGGACTGTGTTGAAGTTCCCCGTGTCCAAGTCCAGACCCTGGTTCTCAGACCGAGCCAGACCAAAACCGACAGCCAGGAACATGAGGGTCAGAGTGGCCATCCGCGTGAAGACGAAGCTCACCGCCCACAAGTCAAACCTGACGCGCAAACATACGAATAATGCATTTTTTTTACGCCGACAGATTGAGCCGCCGTTGCTTTAATCGCGATGACGTTTGAGTCGCATACATTTTCTGATGGTTCTCGTCGGTGAAGTAGAAGAGCCGGGCGATGTGGAAGGTCAGCTCTGACGTGTACTGGAGGAAGAGCAGCACCAGACCCACGCGGCTCAAACTGAACACACCAAACACATTAGGAGCTCACCAACACGCACTCATGATGCCTGAGGCGCGAGGCAGTTTAAATGAGGCTAAAAGCTGTTGTGTGCAATAGGGCGACGAACAAAGATATTATTTAAGTCCTTTACAAACATGTTCTGAAATGCATGAGATTCTTGGATTAGTTTAGACATTCATATTTCTGTCTTCTCACAAATTTTAATGAGTCTGGACGCGTTTAAAATATGAACTTTTACACATTAATCTAATGACAATCACAACGTTTTTCAGAGAAGTGGCAATTAGATATTTTGCTAAACTTGTTCTGCCCTCACTGTGTCATGAAGACGAGCACTGAGATGACCAGAGTGAGTCCAGTAAAGGGACTTTAAAAACATGGAGGTGCATGTCTGGGTTACCACGTGATGACATCATCAAGTGTTTTAGGTCTTTGAAACTAAGCTCCAGGACAGGTAAGTTTCCAACGAGGAAAAATGAGAACTTTGCTCCATAAAGTACAAATACACAACTTGAGGGTTATAAATACATTCTGTAATTGATGCAAAGGACATTCCTTTACTCACTTTAACAGATAAGCAGCTGCGACGTGGAGCAGGTAGAGGCTGATGTACTGGAGCTGCCGGGGAATCTCCTCCTGCAAAACAAAAAGCCTTTCTCTGAAAAGGACAGCGATACTTTTAGAGCTGGCAGCCTCCTGCTCCTGACAGTGATACTCTCCCTGTACGATACCCACAATCCCCTGCAAGCACACGCCCTCCTCTTAGGGCTGGGTATTGCCTACTACCTCACGATACAATATGTATCCCGAGACACGGAACTTGATACGATACTCGTCCTGATTCATGATATCCATTAAAACAGGTGTTAAAAGTTGATGTTGTGATTAAGTAGAATGACATTAGTATCTCATGTTCACACTGTCCTCAGTGTCAGGATACAACTGTCACATGATGAAGTCACATGTTCAGCTCCTCAGATTCAGCCTTGATGCAGCAGTCTGTAGGTTTAGAAGTGTAGAACCCTGCCATTTCTAATGACTTTATGTTGTTTAAAAGTATCACAATATGCATCTATGTATCGATACACATATTGCCAAAAGTCTGTCACAATATATCACCGATATATTGAGCACAGCCCTCTGCTCTGCTCTGCTCCTCACCATGTACTTTCATTCACGTGCCTTCTCCTGTCACGTTGCATAATCTCTCACTTCATTGACATTGAGCAGGAGTGGAATGATTCAGGAATCACACCATTCAATTCATCACGATTCACACAAAAAATAACATCGTAACATACACTATTAAAGCAGCAGTTTTTCAGCACTTATCTCAATTTCGCATAGAAACAGAGACACGTGTACTATGTATTGAGATGCATCGTTACACCTCTACTTGGGAGTAATACATTGTGTCTTGAAAATAAAAAAAAAGAGCACAGTGGTGCCAGCGGAGAGGGAACATTCTCCTCTGAGCAGCTCTAAACCCTGGACCCGGACTGAATAGAACTACAGCTCTCTAGAGTTCTGTCCCTACGGCCCACATGGACCTTGACCTCGGGGGCCGGCGGCTCCCAGGCCCCTGCTCTCACCTTGCGGACCTTCTGGAAGTAGAGCTCTGGCAGCGCGTGGAGCCAATAGGCCAGTTGTGTCAGGTAGAAGAACTTCACCTGGAACCTACAATTGGACAAATGGCAAATGATATAGAGTCAATCAAAAATAACACATACATTTGTCATATTTATAAGGGCCACAAAAGCGGACAATGAAAACCCTCTGTACCTTTTCCCATGTATTATAGTGTATTAATGATATAATTATGGGCGCATCATTACTGTTAAATGCGTATTGTATTTGAGTAGTTACCTTAAATGTACATGAGGATAGTTTTCCCACAGACTGCTGGGATGTAACAGATATCCCTCCTGCAAACGGGAAACAAAAACATAAGTAGACGAAAAATACAAATTGATTCAAATGAGTTTATAATGATTTGAAGTAAAACAGATCTAAATGCCGCTCAGGAGCTTCCAAAAGCCCTCTAAAAGACACGGTGGAAACAGTGAGACGGGTACAAAGCCCACTTCTTCCCTCTTCTCACCGTGAGGAGGACGTAGAGGCTCCACACGCTGGACACCAGGTGGAACACACACAGCTGACCCGACTCATTGAACTTTGTGTTTTTGCTTTTTGACAGATGGAGGCGCCGGTTCACTTTCTGCATGACACATTATCACACATTTATCAGCAAAAGCAAGATACAAAACTGTTCAAATCATCATTGCACTTTACTGTAGGAATGAAACCGATTCATTGGTATTTGATAGTGTGAATGACTAAACAAGGACTGACCAAACTGAAGTAAATAGCACTGTTTGTTACTATAGAACGGTCTTGTTTAATATCTTAACTAGTATAAGACCATATTTAATTAAAACTATTGTCTAAAAAAAATGAAAAATGCATGAAAAATGTCTATGTTTTTTTTCCTTTGAATACAAATAGTTTGAAATTGGAGGCCCTGTGACAACACCAGCTCATGTGTCTTTCCCAGTAAACTTAAAGTTAAACTGTGCTCTAACTTTACAACAATTGGTGGAATATCAAGCGCTGACATTTCCACGATCTGTCTATTCATTACCATTTATTTTCGCAGTGCTCAAAATTCCGACCTTGCCTTGATGGGCCGTCCAGATTTATCGATTTAACCGACAGAGAGTGAACAAACAGAAGGTCCAATGAAAAACAGTAATTAGCAGATCAACAACGTTAACAGGGATTAAGCAAATGGATAACTGTGCCAGAGCCTCCCTGCCAAGGGAGGGATAGGGTTTCTATGATGTTATTTGTTTCACGTGTTTTTCTTACAGAACGCTGCGGGCCTTCAATGAGTGATTGGCATTTTGTCATTGTCAACCCAAAATAGACAGGAGCTCAAGTGTTGTTAGTTCAAACCATTATGTGCAGAGATGCTTTTCAAGACGCTCCGGAAAATATGTGAAAGTAAAAACACGGCCATTTGTGAACAATGACAGCTGCGTATCAGATGCCTCGCTCTTCCAGTTTTAGTACAATGTGCTTTTGTTTTTTTTACAGTTTGTAGCCTGGTTTATGCAATACTTAGATACTGTAGCACTGGCTATTCACATTTGAGCTTGGAATATTATGAAGGGGAAAAATGGTAATATTTCAACACAGAAGGAGAGACTTATCCATGCGTTTGTCTCCAGTAGATTAGACTACTGTAACGGCCTGCTCACTGGCCTCTCCAAACGAGCTGTAAAACAGCTGCAGTACATCCAGAACGCTGTTGCTCGGGTCCTGACTAGAACCAGGAAGTAACATCACATTAGTCCTGTTCTCAGGGACCGGCCTCCTGCTGGTGCCAGAGTCAGGACTAAACATGGACCGGCCTCCTGCTGGTGCCAGAGTCAGGGCTAAACATGGACCAGCCTCCTGCTGGTGCCAGAGTCAGGGCTAAACATGGACCAGCCTCCTGCTGGTGCCAGAGTCAGGGCTAAACATGGACCGGCCTCCTGCTGGTGCCAGAGTCAGGACTAAACATGGACCGGCCTCCTGCTGGTGCCAGAGTCAGGACTAAACATGGACCGGCCTCCTGCTGGTGCCAGAGTCAGGACTAAACATGGACCGGCCTTTTTCCTGTTGTGTGAAGCACTTTGAATTGCAAATTACAAAATTGTGTTCAACAAAAAGACACACAGATGCACTCAAGAACATTTCAAATAAGTCTTTAACTACAATCCCAACTCACACATGTTAAGTTAAAATTATTGTACAAGAAAATGACTACGTCCATCTCTCGTCCGTCTGAGGGAGTCGGATCTCTCCTTCACTGAGGAACTCCTTCAGGTTTCTACTTTTACCCAAAGAGGTTTGGTAGTTTTGCCTGGCCGAGAAGGAGGGTCTAAGGTCATGGGATGCTGGGACATTGCCAAGTCGCTATGAACATTGTTTAATCTGTTTTTCACCGTCGCTCCTCTAGGCAACTGCTGTTATGATTTTTGGGCGATACAAAAATTGGATTGAAAATTAAGAGTTTCACCAAATTCAGTCCCGACAGAAAACCTTGTGACTTGTTTCTATAAATGTGACTCACTGTTGCTGAGGCTCTGTACAGCATCTTGTGCTTGTCACTGCCAGAAGAACCTGACATAAGGCAAAAACTTGATCATTTTTGACTCAAGTGCAGAGCCTATGGATGTAGTGCAGATAAACTATTCTCAGGTTCATTATGTTTTGATACAGTCTTTATATCACGCTCTGTAATCCAGATGACAACAACCGAACACCGTTTTTGCCAGAGCTTATACCTGGCTTACATCTGGACTTCTGTTCCTCTTTTTCAAACCTTCTCCTCTTCATCCTTTGCTCTGTCTGACACTGTGAAAGCTAATGTGTGTCAAGGAACCACGCCCTAGATCAGGGGTGTCAAACTCATTTTGGGCCGCGGGCCGAATTTCGACGCTCAGGCTGGGTCGCGGGCCGAACATAACGTAAAACATAAAACAATTAAAAAAATATAAGAAATAAATAGCTTTATATAGCCTACGCTGTTTTTGAAGCAATTACTGGATCAATTAAAAGAAATTACAAACACGTTTGTTCTCATAAACTGAAATGTATTAAGAAAAACAAGTGTCATTTCACCAACACTGTGCTTCAGTTTATGTGCATTACAACTTCAGAGTTGATCTACAGAGATAAACATTTAATCTATTGTTAAATATTGTTAAATAGGTATTTGGAACTGCCCGCCGAGCCCCTCCTCGAAAAAAAATCAAGATTTAACTAGTAATTTGGCCATATTCGGGGCATTTTCATCGCTTAAGTTTCTTTTTGACAGACACGCTTCTTATTGGCCGAGCGGTCTCCGTGATGTAATATCGATGAAAGCGGGCATCTGATTGGCCGCTGCGTTCGTGTTGCGTTCACGTGTCCTCGGAAATGCCCAGTCTAATTTTCGGGGCAATGTAAGATAAGATAAGTTAAAATCCTTTAACGTCCCACAGGGACATGTAGTTGTTCCACTGCAGTAGAAACAGGAGGAAAGGACAGATTATAGGAAGTTTCAAAAACACACTCTTAATAGAACTCTTATGAACAAAAACAAAAAAACTCTTATTAACAAAAACTCCTCTCCTATCTTAATAGGGAATGGAGGGGGGGAAATAAAATAAAATAGATAAATAAAAATAAAAAGATAAAAATAAAATAAAATAATGATAATAGAATAAAATTTAAATTAAATAAAATAAAGTAAAAATAGCTAGCACAAGACTAGGTAATACTATTAGCAGGTAAGTAAACCGAATAAAAACAAAATAGAACACTTTTATTTACAGGTACAATGTATATATGTTAGTAGTTTATTTTGTAGGACGTGATTTCATATATTCCACAAGATCTCCTTGTGTCAAATGCTGTAAACAGTATTTATTTTGTATATAAGAAACATTATTGAATTAAACAGTTTTAAAGATCATGATCTCTGGTTTATATGATTCAGTATTTGTGCTCTTCATATCAAATAACAGATAAAAGTACTTTAAATTGTTTTACATGCTAATAACCAGGTTTAAAACAACACATTTATCTTGTTCTTATGACGCCGCGATGCCGCGCACGCTTGTGGGCCCCTGAAATTGCTGGGGGGCCCCTAACTTTGAAAAGTTAGGGGCCCCCCAGCAATTTCTGGGGGGCCCCTAACTTTGAAAATCTATTTCTCAGCCTGCAGAGGGAAGCATTATATGGGTTGAAAGAGCAGTTCACAGGATTTCATAGCACAGGAGATGGAGATTTTCTGCTGTATTTACTTGAAGGAAACGTATGCATGGATTTTGTGTTCCAATAAATTAATAAGAAGAAAATGTCAATTTTACTGTCAAATTGTGAAGTTATTTATTCATAAATAATTAAATAAAAATGATGTAAAAGTGGTTTCTGGGTTGCCACATTCTCTGACTAATAGCAGCTTGCACGTAGTACCCAAATACACATGTTAAGTAATATATAGTAACAATGTTTTACCTTTAGGCACTATCATTTTTGGTTGCCATCGCTGATAAACATGTATGTATCAAAACCATTTGAACGCAGTCATATTGTATTGAAAAAGTCAATTTATAGACTAGATCTTTGTATACTGACACAACTGCAGAGTATTATCTAGTGTAGTAATGGAACCATTTCTGGCCACAACATTAACTATGAAGTATTCAATTACTGCCAGGGTACTCACATCCAGCAGATACTCCTGCACCACCGCGTGGAGAATGATGACGATGAAGAAGTAGAAGAGTACTGTGGCTGCGTCCTTCCAGCCGTAGTGGTATAGACTCACTTCTCCCTCTGGACACACGCCACAAAGTGTGAAAACATGAGTGAGAAAAGCATTGTGACAATTCATACGACTGATTGTGATTTGAGATGACACAATTCAATCATGAGAAAATATGATGCAATAATATAAATGTAAACGTTGTCATATTTCTATAATGCGACCTTAAAAGTGAACTAGCGACATCTCAAACTGTACCTGGCGATAGGGTCGTTACGTTGTACTGAGGCTGGATGAACAAAATGGCAGTCTTGGCAGTAGCCTGAAAACAACAACAAAAAGGTTAGTAAAGGTAAATAGGAACAGGACTAACATAATGAGAATCAGAAAAGGTTTATTGCCTTTGCTAATGAACAGAATCCACAAACATAGGAACTTGCTTTGGTGATTCAGTGAAACACAAAAACAACAATAATAGAACAACCTATATAAAATAAAAAAATAAAACTATTTAAATTTGCTATAGGATAGAAAATAGGCTAAAATAAAATAGGCTTTTTATGTACACACAATTTAAATATGTAGTGCAGAAAGTGAACAGTGCAGTGAGTGATTTAATTATGGTTTAAGTGACAGTGTTTAGAAGTGTTCATGAGTCCAACAGCAGAGGAAACAAAATTGTTCTTGTGGCGGGAGGTTCTGGTCCGGATGGACCGTAGCCTCCTGCCTGACATGGCTCCAATAGTCCATGTCCAGGGTGAGAAGGGTCGGCTGTGATCCGACCTGTTCGTCCCAGAGCCCTGGAGACGTACAGGTCCTGTAGAGATGGAAGTCTGCAGCCGATCACCTTCTCAGCAGAGCGCACAATGCGCTGCAGTCTCCGTTTGTCCCTGGCTGTGGCTCCAGCGTACCACACGGTGATGGAGGAGGTGAGGATGGACTCAATGATGGCCGTGTAGAACTGCTCCATCATCCAATCCAACTTTATTTGTTGTGACGTAGGATGGCCTTTAGTGGTTGGAGTCAAGTGAGAAGATAAATTGACGTGGTCCACATTTTTAAGTCAAAAATGAAGTGCAAAGTGCATGTGCAAAAATATGGAGGCTAGAGGCTGTCTCTCCTCCAGCAGCAGAACAAGTAATGATGGTCAAGGCGCCTTTTATCCTGTTCACACAATTGGGTCAAACTACAAATAATTGACAATCGACACATTTAACTATACATAAAACCCTAAAACAACCAACAATGATAAAATTGTGGGTTTTTTTATTTTTTATCATTGTTTTATCATACCTCCTCTGCCTTGGTCCAGCCCTTATACGAGAGCTTGTTTCCAGAAAGAACCCTTTGACTCTTGGACATAAGAAAAGAGGAAGTGAGGAAACATTTTACAATTCACTAAAATCAGTACAAACCACATTAACACACAAATACCTAAACATCCATAACAAATATTGCACACACACACACACACACACACACACACACACACACACACACACACACACACACACACACACACACACACACACACACACACACACACACACACACACACACACACACACACACACACACACACACACACACACACACACACACACACACACACACACACACACACACACACACACACACACACACACACACACACACACACACACACACACACACACACACACACACACACACACACACACACACACACACACACATCTAAAAAATGGGATAAAAAGGACAGATATTACTTCACGAAATATCTAAAAGTGCAAATTGATGCTTAAAGTGCCGTCTGCATTTGTATAACACATTTTACCAACACGAAGTCTCCAAAGTGCTGCACAGAGTGCAAAACAAGGAAAAGCAAAATATGTTCAAACAATAAAGAATAAAAAATAAATATGTTCAAACCAAATAAAAACTAATCAAAACAAAAAAATATATAAAAAATAAAGATGACCAGACAATTCTCATGCCGGGTTAAATGCCAGTGAATCTTCGCTGGCAGCTTGGCTTTCCTCAGCTGCCACAGGAAGTACATCTGCTGGGCCTTCTTGATGAGGGAGCTCATGGTCACTTGAGGTCCTAGGAGATGGTGGTGCCGAGAAAGCAAAAGGAGTCTACAGTGGTGATGGGGGAGTCTGTGATAGTGAGGGGGGGGTTTGACTTTCCTGAAGTCCACGATCATTTCCACTGTCTTCTGGGCATTGAGCTCCAGGTTGTTACCGCTGCACCAGGACACCAGCCGGTCCACCTCCCTCCTGTACAGACTCATCCCCGTCCAAGATGAGCCCCATGAGGCCAGATCAAGTCTAGGCTAACAAAACTAAACCTTGACTAAAACCGCAATAAGGATCCACTCCTCATCCTCACCTCCTCCATCACCGTGTGGTACGCTGGAGCCACAGCAAGGGACAAACAGAGACTACTGAGAAGGTGATCGGCTGCAGACTTGCATCTCTGCAGGACCTGTACATCTCCAGGGCTCTGGGACGAGCAGGTTGGATCACACCCTTCTCACCCTGGACATGGACTATTTGAGCCACTCCCCTCAGGCAGGAGGCCACTCCCCTCAGGCTTAAGGTTGTGGTCAGGATGGACCGTAGCCTCCTGCCTGAGGGGAGTAGCACACTTCCTTCTGCCGTTGGACTCATGAACACTTCTTAAACACGTGTCACTTTAACTACAATTTAATCAATCATTGCACTGTTCACTTTCTGCACTACATCTGTAAATTTAACTGTACATTTTGTGTACATATTAAGCCTATTTTTATCCTATAGTGGATTTAAATAGTTTTTCTCCTTTTTGATTTTATATAGGTTGGTTTCATCATTGTTCATAGCTTTATGTTGCACTGTATTACCAAAGAAAGTTCCTATGTTAGTGAATTTTGTTCATTGGCAATGGGAATAAACCTTTTCTGATTCTGTGGATGGACTGTGGAATAGTATCAAGCCTTTGTGCCAGTACAAGCAGAGATAAAGAAGGGCTTTACAGCATGTTGGAAAAAACTGAATCATTAAGTAGAAAGAAAAGACACAAAGTAAATACCTCCCTCAACATGTTATAGGTATTTTAGAGCCAGTGCTAAAACTCCCAGCTGTGAACACTTCAGTTCCAAACGTCTTAGTCTTAAAAAATGTCTCTCCAGGTGATTTAAGACTGTAGGTGTCAAGTTTCTTACCCAGGGACGAAACGACAGCGTGTTCAGGCAGGAGTCAAACCAGCAACCCTTTGGTTCTTAGGCGGAAGTTTAACCCACCACTATTGAAACTCAACTAAAATAAAACAAGACATACGTAGTAGGATTCAGGGATAACTATATTTGGTTACATTAGGTTTCTAAGTGTTGTAACTATTCTCAGCACAAACATCACAATATTTCGTTCATTCACAATTAACAACAAAACCAAACATTACAGGTGTTACTTTTGGACTTTAAGGTGCTCCCGAGTACCTTTACTTTGGCATCTTTATATCAGTCAGGTGTTCCCTCATCAGAATTTGGTGTTAACACAGCATCTACTGGCAGCAGAGAGTAAATAAACAAAAGCTAGCTTATCCCGACAAGCTAATTTAAGCACATAGTTGTAATGAACATGATTTGAAGGCAGAAATGTTGATGCAATGATATGCACTAAAACAGCTTGGAGACGTCCTGATTTCTACCTTTAATGTCACAAATCTGGGAAATGTTAGTGTTTTCTGATGCGGGAAGACACCGTTGTAAACAGGATTAATGAAACAGGTAGATAAAGCTAAATACAACCAGGGATGTTTTTGACGATGGAATGTTTACATGGTTAAGAGAGAAAACTATTTGGCACAACAACAGGATTTTTGTAAAGTAAAGTAAAGTAAAGTAAAGTAAAGTAGGTCTGTGCAGTCGGATTTAAGGATAAAAATATCATGATTCAACAATTTGTCTCTTGACTGGAGCTTTATTCTCATAAACACTATCCACAGTGACTGATTCAACCCATTTGCCGTATACAGGATGTTTCATTGATGTGACATGAACAATCAGACAAATTGCACCTTTCATTCAGGTTTACTTTAAATGAGAATATATTTAAGAGCACAGACTTCCTTTGCTTCTGTAACTGTATCAATTGTTCATTTTTAGCTCTTATTAAATTGTGACCTGAATTATCACATTTGTTAATACTTGTAATGTCTAATACAAGTACATTCTAAGGAATCATATATTAGAAAATGTTGAATGCAATAACTTCAACCTCAAAATCATTCGTAGTCTGTAGAGAAAGACAGAAGGAACATGACACTTTCAAGACAACAAAAAACATGACTAAACCAAATTAGACAACATCAGAACATGGGATCAAATAGAGCTGCAGCAGTTTTTTGTTTCAATTCATTTATTTATTTATTTATAAAAAAGAAAGAAAAAACTGTGAAAATCTTTTTTTGGGTGTCAGTTTGAATCAGCAATTCCACCGTTTTTGTGATAAAAAAAAAAAAACTATTTTGGCATAAGATTTAAAATATGCACAGTGTGTTTTTTTTAATTTTAATAATCCATTAATCACGATTATTCCCAATCAATCATTCCAGTCATATGACATACCTCAATATATCTTATTAATGAGCCAGTGCAAGGAGTCTTTTCTAACAAATGTATTTAAAAATATATATATATATATATATATATATATATATATATATATATATATATATATATATATATATATATATATATATATATATATATATATATATATATATATATATATATATATATATATATATATATATATATATATATATAACACTTCAGAAGTTGAATAATCTTTGTATTAAAATGCATTGCCTCCAGGTCCGGGGTCCAGAGGCTACAACGGTTCACAAACTGAGACGTGGCAGTACGCGAAACCGTGAAGCGCCCGGAAAACACCAAACGCAGTTCAGCGTAGCCCCGCCAAAATAAAAGCCTCGCAACACAAATCAAACCGCGATACCATTACGTTGAAATATACAGCTTCGGTCGTTACAAGTTGAGTCGCTAGCTGATAAATGTTAGTAGTAAATACTTTTGACTTTTTCCGTCTTTCTTTTCTTTTCTTTTTTTTTCACTTTTGAGCCATTGATAGTTTAAGTAAAACTTTCATGGAACAAGTTGGACGTTGTGTCGAGTAGTAACGCGCCGACTTTACAGAGCCCAAAAGCTACAGAACGTAATCCACTCATAAAACAAAACTGAAGATTTCCAAACAAAAAACAAGTGTCAGTCGCGCAATTTCCCACGCCATTTAAATGTATTTGAATCACTCTCGCCTTGTTGTCACTTCCCTGTCCCGTAAAACACGTTTAAAAGTTAAGAGGTAGAAAAATCGAAAGCATCACACCGCTCCTACAGCTGTAACCCGCTCTCCCGAAACACCACACAAAACTCAATCATTTCGTCTAAAAAAAGAAACTCGTTCTAATTTTCCACCGATTTCCATCCCACTCTTCGCACCCGAAACAGCCGAGTCTGGAGAGAAGGGAAAAGCAGCTCTCCTCACCTCGAACATCAGCCCGATCAGGATAAATATGACCAAAGTGAAGACGATGTCGGCGTGGTTCTGAATGAGGAACTCCTGGCTGAAGAACGGGTAGCTCTTGTTCCTTCGGCGGAATGCCATGATTGTCGCACTTAAAGTTCCACTGGCCCCGGCGCGTTTTTAAATGTGGAGATTTTCTTTTTTCCCCAAACTACGAAGTTCAGGAGGTAACTTTGTGAGAGCGGTGCGCATGCGCGATGTCTTAAAGGGCCAGTGCAGTAAATAGTTTGGTGCCGCTCGACATTTGCATAAAGAGGGACCGCGCCAGTGATTTATGGAAATACTTCAAGTGATTATAAGTTAAATAAAGCTCTTAATGGTTGATAAATGACAGCTATGGACAAATAGATGAATCAAAGAAAAATAAATTATAGTTGTTTCACATCAATAATCAGCCCCGATTCTTATAAGATAAGATATTCCTTTATTGTCCCACATGGGGAAATTCCATTGATGCAACACAGGTAGATACAGAGGAAAAGAACTGATAACTTATAGGAAGTTTGAAAAACACTCTCAGTAGAAGATCTCCTATAAACAAAAACTCCCATAGACAAAACCTCCCATTACCCAACAAGGGATGGATATAATGCATACAAATAAGATAAGATAAGATATTCCTTTATTGTCCACACATGGGGAAATTTCATTGTTGCAACGCAGGTAGATACAGAGGAAAAGAACAGATAACTTATAGAGGTTTAAAAAACACTATTAATAGAAGAACTCTTATAAACAAAACTCTTATAAACAAAAACTCCTATAGACAAAACCTCTCATTTTCTGATAAGGAATGGAGGGGAAAAATAAATAAATATAAAAATAAAATAAAATAAAAACAGCTAGCGTAAGATAATACTAATAATAATGGTAAAATAAACACAGTCAGTTATATGCACATGAATGTGACATTATTGCATGTGAGTACGACAGTAATTAGGACTTAAAAGTTAAGTACTGATCACAGTGCACTCCACACATTGTACTGTTCCTTATGCTTTCTTCCATATTTAATCTATTGTGTTGAAATATGGGGAAATAATGATCAAACTTCTATTCAAAAAGGGTAGTGCAGATCGTAGACAAGACTGGATACCCCAAACACACAAATGAAATGCAAGTTATTCAAAAAAATGTATGATCTAGTGAAATTCAATACTTCACAGTTTGTTTTTTAAAGCATTGCACAACTTGTTACCACCAAATATCCAAACATTATTTACACAAAGAGAGCAGTCATACAGTCTGAACCTGCAGGAGAAGCTCGTCTGTGTCAAGTTTAGAGCTGGAACTGAAGCAGTGTCAAAGCATTTTGACCCAAGTTAACCGTTACGTTTAACCCTGTTCACATTGTATGTATAGTAGTACCTTAACACTTGTGGTATGTATATATATTTTTTAAACACAGACATATAAGTGAGGATGGATTATGTACAAACCACCTGGTAATTATTGCTGAGGTACAATCCACAAAGAATCCAAACCTACTGGTCAGATGGGCACCTGGGTTTTGTACGTTTTTGACACAGTTTAGCAGTTTAAGGTAACTTGGAATATCCACCACCTGCTTGTCTCCATAATTATAGTATTTATTTGATTAAAAGGTCCCACAGTAGATGTACTTATTATATTAAATATCCTGAGAGCGAGGCTAGAGACTGTCAGTCTAAAGCAGGAAACGTTTATTTCCCGTGACGTTTGGCAATGCTTTCATTGTAGTAGTAGAGTATTATAACACTTAAAGACATAGATCAGACCACAAAGACTGAGCTGGAGGTGTCCCTATCTCCTATCTCCATGGAGACAAGCTGGTGACGTCACATAATACGTTTAATACCACACTGTAGGCAAAGCAAGAGCATCTCTATGGAGACAAGCAGGAAGTGAACCCCCAACCTGAAAAATAACATAGTGCACCTTTAAAACACTCACATCCGTGGAAAAGTGTGTGAAGTATTGCACAAGGACACGATACTATTAAGTACTTACAATGGAAGTGCAACCTCTGACCAACTGCTCGACCACCTGACCCTCTGCAACGTGTGATATTTACCTCCAGAGTCTGCTGTTTGTGGACAGTGACATCAGAGCTAAATTCTAACAAATAAGTCAATTAATTTAGTACTTCAGTCAGAATAGCGGCCTTTTATATTTTAGTACTTCCTTCAAACTGATTTTTAGCCTTTTTAGAAACATATTAACACAATTTCGAAGTCATAAAAAAGCACAACTCTTCACTGTTTGGTCACATCAAATATGTATGTTTTTATTGCTTGTTGGAGCCACCAGTGGCCTTAACACAGAGCAACATTTCACTGTTCATCTGCTCATACAGACAAGCCCTTTCACAACAAAACTAAATACTGTTTCAAAAGTTACAGTAGCAACTGTTTTATCATGTGGTGTCGTCAAATCAAACTATATATCATATTATAATACATTTGCATAAGAAAGTCAAACTATAAAATTGAAAAAAGAAACCGAGTAGAAAAACGTTATATGTATGCATGAACTTTACTGGGTGTTTTTCAAAATCCATAATAAAATATAAATAAATGTAGCGTTTCTTTAAAGGTGCCCTATGTAACTTTTCTGGTAAGGGTTTGCCACCTGCTTGTATCATGCTGTTGCTTTGAAACATTCAAGGCAATAAACGAATCTATCATTAAGACACGCAGGTGATGCTAACCAGGCCAAGTTACATGTCAGATCTGTGGAGAGGCGAGCCCGCAAAGCAATAACATCTCCATGGAGACACGCGGGTGACGGACCATCCACCAGAAAAGTTACAGTGCACCTTTAAGTTTCCACATTGGTTTGCAACATTATTACATATTAAAGATTGCTCATATTTTTTAAATACTCCTAATTACATTTCATTTCTCAAATAAAATCAGTCTGTCAAGTGCCTGAGACATGTTTTCACTAAACTCCAATTACATGGTCAACATGTAAATCATGACATTAAATTCCGTCAGTAACTTTACACAGCAATCAAAAGTCAAATCACTCGTCATACAAAAAATACACAGTTTTTATTATTATACCTCAATAAAAATAATAAAAACACAGCAAATGATGTATAGTACACATTGTGCTTTATATGCTCTGCTTTGCAACGCAATGATAAAAAGTCCAAAAATGTCACAAATAGCTTCACTATACTCTTAAGTGCTTTATGTATTATTCACATTATGTAGATTATAAATAAAACGCTTCCCGGTTCATTCATATTTGATTCCAACCTGACAAGAGCCAGAATTGCACAGTATAGTTAAAAACCTCTGCTACTAAATGAACTGAAATGTACATTATACATCTTTGTACACCATTGTGGCCTTTAATATCACATTAGTGTATTCCAGCATTTGAGCATCCTATCGCGAATGGTTCAGTTAGCATGTGCCCACAGTGTATAGGAAGTAGTAAGGGCCAGATCTACTCAGCTAAGCACCTCTATGTTCACTCGTTATTAGTAGATATGATCTGTCTTTGCTCTTACAGTGACAAGAGGTCTGGTCGTGTTTGTGTGGCCAGGCAAGTCGTCCCACTCCTACTGTCCGTCCTAAACCGGTCCAGAGGTCAGAGGCGTCCTAACCCCAAACCCTACACTTAAACATGTATATCTGTTCTTGAATACCTTGTTTCCAGCCTTTGATTATGTTCCGTTTGGCACCGAATGTGACAACTCAAATCCTTGTGTCAGACAGGTCCGGTGTAATACATAGGTAGATATGCTGTGAACCCCTCTGTCCCGTGTCCAGTGTCCAGTGCCCCGACAGGCCTGGCCCTTATAGACACACTGCTATATATTCTGACCTACTACATTTGCAAATAGAAAAAGCTGGTGCCATGTTTGGATATTAAGCTGCTGTCGTTCCCTGATTAAGTCATATACTGTACATACGAGGAGCAGAACGCCACGTCCGATTTAGGGCTGCACAATGTGATGCTAAGTGTACTAGTGGAATATCTGAGAATATTGAGGATTTGTGCTGTGCTTAAATAGTTGTAATTGTGTTTTGACTTGAATGAAAAGTTAGATTATTTCTTCATATTGTCTTTTATCTTGATCTTCATTTTGCCTTAAAGGTCCTTTATTTACTGCTAAACTGGCATTAAACCGTGCCATCAACATTTCCTCGGAAAAATCAAGCTGAAGTTGTGTTTTGGTTCATTCCATTCTGACATGATTCAATAATCCTGTTTATTTAGGCGCCCTCTTTTCAAGTTGAAGTCCTGAAAGTGTTATTCTGTGTTCACTCCATCGGTCTCATCCTTAACACTTCAACACTCACATTTACCAACTTTGAATCTAACTGCTACTATTTATTTATTTGTATTTATTTGCCTTACATTGTTTCACTAAAATACCAAACTAAAGTGTCAGATAGGACTTTTTGTAGAACATAGTTTAGGCCAGAATTTTGTTTACTGCAGTATTATCCTTCCATATTTTAAATCAAGCAATCAATATATACTTAAAGGGCCTATATTATGCATCATGTACGAGGTTTTATACTGCTATGGGACATTACTTTTACCACTGCAGGTCCACGACCATCGCACACAGACTGCTTATGTTTCACATTTAACACGAAAACCACATGGGACAAACGCGGAAAGGAAACAAATGCACACTTATTCTTCAGATATGTTTCTATCGCCAAATGAGTGCTCAGTAGCAGAGCAAGTTTAAAATAAGAGTCGAAAAGTGGAGGAACCAGGACAGAAGCACGTGGAGGGACAGCGGAGAGACAGAGGAGAGACAGAGAAGAGACAGAGGAGGGACAGATGAGAGACAGGAGGGACAGATGAGGGACAGAGGAGAGACAGGACAGACAGAGGAGAGAGACAGAGGAGGGACAGAGGAGGGACAGAGGAGAGACAGAGGAGGGACAGAGGAGGGACAGAGAAGGGACAGAGGAGGGACAGAGGAGAGACAGAGGAAAGACAGGACAGATAGAGAAGAGAGACAGAGGAGGGACAGAGGAGAGACAGAGGAGGGACAGAGGAGGGACAGAGGAGAGAGAGGAGGGACAGAGGAGGGACAGAGGAGGGACAGAGGAGGGACAGAGGAGGGACAGAGGCAGGCTGACCCACTCCTCTGCGTTTATCTGTTGCTCTAAACACGTCTGTCCCGCGAGATGTGGACACATTTCTGCAAACGTGGCACGGCTCTGCTACTCCCCAAACGGGCGTGCCCCCCACTTTGAGAAGCTCTGCCCTAGCCAGAGTAAACATTCAGGATTACAGAAAAATGTGTGTGAATGTATGAACTTTGATAAGGGAACGTTTTTTTTTGTTTTTTTTGCATAGGTCCTTTGACGGAAATTACACAAAAAATGTATATCGCTATTTTTGAATATGTTGTTGAATATAATTATGAATTATGTACATTTCATTTGATGCAGCCCTAACCTTCCAGCCTAAAACGTCTCGTCCGGGTCTCTGTGGGACATTATGAGCTGCCCGCGTGGTCCGGACAGGTGAGGGACACTGGACTCCATCAACGCCCCCGAGTCCAGTTTGGGGGAAGAGGTGCAGCGCGGTCCCACCCCCCTCCCCATCAGACAGCGCACATCCCTGTGAAGAGCCGGGTCGCTGGGGACGGAGTTCAGGTGCACCGCCTCCAGGCTCCCTCCCCCCCTGTCCAAGCGCGGGTTACTGGCGCTGCTCGGGGACTGCGGATCCGCGCTGAAGTATAACGTAGAACTCGATTCCGTCGGGCAAAAGTACGGCTCCGGACTGTCTCCAAAAACGGATTTCCCTTCCGGCGAGCTCCGTTTGAAATCCGACGTCGGCGTTTCCATTGGGCTCTCCATCTCCAAGCTGTCCTCCCGTCCGGTGGAAGAAGGCTCGCTCACGCTTTGAAACTCATCTTTGCAGTCCGACAGCGGCGCGATGCCTTTTTCGTTAGACTCGGACATGGAAATCCCCTCGCACGTCCCTCCCGCCGTGATCGTGAGACCCTCGTTGCTTTTAAAATGGTTGTACTCTTCCAAATCCAAAATGGCCGCCGCTCCTCCCGCGCCGTACGCTCTGTTGATTTTACCCAGGTCTCCGGTTTTGAGCGCCAGGCGGATGAGGAGCCAGTGGTGGTGGTAGCACGGGCACGAGCTGCTGGGTTTGACCCCGCAGGAGCCCGGGTGCTGGAAGAGAGTGCCAGCCACACCCGAAAGAGAGAAGCTCCCGTGATTCTGGATGGAGGGGGGAGGTAGGCTCTTGTCCCCCAGAGAGAAGGACGAGTCCCCCTGCTCGATGCACGTGCTGCCCATGTGGTGGCGCAGGCGGCCCTGGGAGATCTCCGTGGACTTGGGGTGGAGGAAGCGGTAGTAGACGAGGAGCGAGATGCCACCTGGAACGTAAAAGAAATGTACTTTAGCCATTCACAGTCACTTAAATGCTGTTACATACACAGTTACTTTTACTTGAGTAACATGAGGCTAAGACAGTAACATTGTCATGGTTTCAACACATAATCCAATGTTTTTGTTCTGATTTTTTGCACTTGAGCAGGTTTTGACGAGGAAAATTATGCAAAAAAGGTGTTGCAAAATTAATTGTACCAACACAACAGTTACACAATTACCGTACTTTCCGGATTATAAATTGCACATTTATAAATAGCTTTGGCCGGGATGCGACTTATACTTCGGAGCGACTTATATGTGATATTATTTGTTATTTTCCCACTGGCAGCCGCATTTCACATGACAACCGCAAGAGGGCACTCAAGGCTCTAAGTGACGCAGAAGAAGAATCAAAGAAGAACTTCCTCTACCTCCGGAGTTTGCAGAGTTGTTTAGAAGTGACACCGAGGTTGCGATTAACTGAGTAACAAGTGCAGTTATGTATGTAGAAGTAAAATCAGAACTTGTCAAAACTACTCACACTTTCGCAAACACTGCATCAAAATCGGGACTAAACTGAGGCTAATCCTGGAACTAAACCTGGAACCAAACCAAAGTCTTCCACAAGGACGATGAGGCATGAACGCAGCTTTCTCTTCAGCGCACGACTGTGAACTGAACTCTGTGTGGATGCATGTGCTTTTGATGTGCCTTTTATGTGGTGTTGAAGAACAGACCGCGGGCGCTGCTGTTTAGAAGCGACACAGAGGAACTTGGGGTAATACTGATGCTTTGGTAAACTTGTTGGCATGTTCTTTATGCTATAGTTTTCTGAACAACTGTTAATATGTTATGCTAATATACCAGACACTTACGACAGTTTGTTTTCTGTGCATCATGAAGCTGAAGGTGTTACGTTAGAGAACGAACAACATGGTGAACAGGTGTATGTATGCTAAGCTATTATTTTGAATTGCATTTCAAGATGTTCTTGGTCTTGGATTTTATCAAATAATTTCCCCCAAAAATGCGACTTATACTCCAGTGCGACTTATATATGTTTTTTTCTTCTCTATTACACATTTTTTGGCTGGTGCGACTTATACTCCAGTGCGACTTACATATGTTTTTTTCTTCTCTATTACACATTTTTTGGCTTGTGCGACTTATACTCGAGAGCGATTTATAATCCGGAAAGTACGGTAGCTCTAATTATTGGGTTCTCTGATCATTCTAGTCGACTGATTTGTACTTGACGTGTTTGTTATCATTAGATTGATATTGGATGTGTGTGCACATTTAGGGACTCACCCAGGAGGAAGCTGCAGAGGACCGTTGTGGGGAGGGTCATGTTGTCCCACGAGGCTTCACTGAGGAAATCGGACGCTGCCAGCACCAGAGTGGCATTCTCCACCAGCATAAACTGTGACACAACAAGCATCCATCAGCCCACAGCACACAGAGGACCACAGGGTGACTTTGAGGACGTATACAGAGTGTTCCTATGTCCGGCACATGGAGTCAGGGAGACATCTATGTACAGTACGGTAAAAGTAGAGCAAAAGAACGATGCAGTGGCAAAGCATATGCACAGATAACCGCAATGCCAAAAAATACATTAAAAAAACTCTTTGAATTGCTTTAAGAAGAACTGATACTAACTCAAATTGATGGTTGAGAATTATGTTTCTCTGTGCTGAGCCGTCAGTTTGCAGTGATGGATGATAATGCATAAGTCCACTATGTTGTAGTTACTAATGTTTTAATCAAGACCACACTAATAAAAGACCCAGATCGTTTAGGGTCAAGGTCAAGACAAGTTCAAGACTTTTAAAGGTTAAGACAGAGACAAGACATAGACCAAGGCCAAGCCCATCGAGACCAAATTGCAACCACTTCTGTATTTTTCTAAACAAAAAATGTATTTAACGGTGACAGATTTAGACTTCAAAATAAGCCAAACAAACTGTACTGTGCTTAAAGTCTCTCTGACCCTTTTTGGACCATCACCCACAGTTTGAGAACCGGGAGAGACAGACCCAGAGACACATCCAGAGACACATCTAGAGGAACACACAGAGACAAATCCAGAGAAACACCCAGAGACACGTCCAGAGACACGTCCAGAGACACGTCCAGAGACACATCCAGAGACACGCCCAAAGACACATCCAGAGACACACCCAGAGACACAGACACACCCACTCACTCTCCTCCATGCATGCATGAGTGAGTGACATGTGAATTTAACCAATAACAGTGAAGCATGAACAGTGAATAGATCTAGTTACATCATAAAAGCACAAAAAATCTATAGAATTGTGACCGCCCTTATTGACTGGTATAATTATGCACGTCCACTTGAAAGCGTTTGCAGAATAGGGCACGTGTAGCAGATGTACATAAGGCTAGATCTGAATGAATAAACTGAATGGTTACTGTCCATACAGCATAAAAGCTGGCCATGCGGAAGCGCGAGGGCCCGTCCTTCACATTGAGGAAGAGGAAGATGTGCACCAGGCCCAGCACAGCGTTAAAGCCCCTCCAGCACCAGGGGCCCGTGCTGATGTCCGGCTGCTGAGACACCAGCCAGAAGGAGGCGGTCAGCCAGTGGAAACCTTCAGGGGAAACAAGGACATAACATAAATATAAACAACACAAACTTTCATTTTAACAGACACTTTGAAACTGTAAACACACCCCCTGGTGGCAGTAGTGTGAAACCTTTAGGTTAGGTTAAACTCACATTCAGGTCACATTCCACACAACAGCCTGACACACATATTAGGACAACAACCAGCTGGTCTGCCCAAATGTTTCTTTTAGAAATGAGTTGCATTAGCATTTTCAGCAGAATAAGTTCAGTGAAGGGACACGAAGGGAGTCGCTCCTGTTTTTTCCTTAGGCAGTTGAAAGGAATAACCTTTGCAATGGGCTTCATTGAATCAAGGTTGGGAAAATGTTTTTACTTTTGGATGCTTAAGCATTGATCTTATACTTTTGTTTTGTAAGGTTAGAGTTAAGGGTGGAAAACAAGTAATTTTAGGGTTATGTCAATTCAGTTGATTATCTGTGAACTGAAACTAATTTGAATGAGTTTGGTGAAGGTGAAGGACAAAGAAAAAGGGACATTACGGTACTTATTTAAGTCTCCTCAAACATGTGAATGAAACAGAACACAACTGTGTGTTTTTAGATGACTTAGAAACCACATTCTAACACAGCTTTCTGACTGGCCCTGGTCCCACAGACCGGATCAACTTGGAGCTCTTCATCATGCGAGCAGCTGACTTCACCCAAACATCAATGTTTTCTAAATAAATATCCAAACTGTACCTGAATTATAATTTGTTTTAATATAAGACCGATCTCAGCAATTCACAACAAGACGTTTAGTCATTTCAGGTTGAGATGTGAAGCTAAAGCCAAAGTAAACGAGAAACAACTTCCACTTAATCACCAGCTTTTTTATGCATTCATTTAATGTTTTCTCGTCTCTTTATATCATGTGTTGAAATAATGTTTGTTGCATTACGCACTGGAAGTAAAATATTTTGACGTGACTGCAGTGCATCAATAAACAGGAAACAGTTGATGCATTTTGTGATTAAATGTGGCGGTTTAGCACGAGATCAGGTCAGTGTTTGGTGAGAAACTATTATTCTATCCATCCATCCATTTTCTACCGCTTGTTCCCTTTCGGGGTCGCGGGTGACTGGAGCCTATCCCATTGACTTCGGGCCTTAGGCGGGGTACATCCTGGACAGCGGCCAACTCGTCGCAGGGCCACTTTTATACACAGAAACTATTATTATTATCTGTTTATATCTGCTTTTTGCCGTCTTGTTGTTGTCTGCGTTCTCTTTTAATATAATAATCTTGTGTGCGTAGCTCCTCCTCAGCTAGACTGGAGCGATGAAGACTAGACCCCCTTTGGGTGGGAGGTAGTAACTTGTCCAGTACCTACTTCAGACCCTTCAAACAGCCCAGTACAGGTCACTCAAAACACTTTCAGACCCCTCCGCCCAGTACCGTGTCCGCGGACCCTTCAGCGCTCACCTGCCACTCCGCAGACCCACCAGCTGAAGACGCGGGCGAAGAACATGAGGCAGGTGACTCTGGCTGCGATCATGCCAAACCTCCAGAGCAGCTGACAGAGCAGAGCGGCCGGGGGCATGGCCAAGTGCCCCGGTCTGATGAGGCAACAGGCCCTGCTGAAGAGGACCAGAGCCCAGGAGAGGGACAGCACACACAGCCCACAGCAGAACGCCACTGGGGGAGAGAGACGAGGGAGAACATGGGGGGGACACACTTTAGGAATGGGCTTGTTCTGTTCAGATACTTTGCGTTGATCTCATACCTTTGTTTTGTACTGTTAAGAGTTAAGGGTGGAAAGTGATTTAGATAGTGAACTGAAACTAATTTGAATGAGTTTGGTGGTGGTGAAGTTTCAAGGGGAGATTAAATATTCAACTCTGCTCAAAAGTGTGAATGAAACAGAACAAACTATGGGTGTTTTGCGATCAGGAAACAGCATTATGACAGAGCCCATTATACATTACACAGCTTATTATAACAAATCTTAAATATAATCATGATAACTATGATACCTCCATTCCTTATTAGGAAATGAGAGGTTTTGTCTATAGGAGTTTTTGTTTATAAGAGTTCTTCTACCTGCGTTGCAAAAATGAAATTTCCCCATGTGTGGACAATAAAGGACTATCTTATCTTATCTTATGTTTGAATGAAACGCACGTTAACTTATCAAACTGCTGCCCTTATTCCACTGTAATAAAAGGAGTTGGATAAACACCTGGAGACATGATGCCCACGTCGGTCGACACCACCACATAAGCCTGGAGCAGACTCTGAGGCAGTGTCAGGACCAGAGCCTCCAGGAGCCAGAGGGCAGCCACGTCCGCCTGCTGCATCACCGCTGCTCCCAGGTCAGCCACCGAGTCCTGCATGTGCAGCACGGAGCGCATGCAGTCCCACAGCCTGCCACCAGGGGGAGACACACACACGAGGGGTGAGGAATCGTTCAAAATTACCAACTCTTTCCTGACTGAGACTGGAGTTCAGAATGTTGGTCTTTTGCGTGTTTTTTTTTTTTTTTACAAATGAAGTGTGTTAAAATGAAATTGTTGTCCATTCAATCGTATTCAAAGTAAATTGTATGTATTTTTGTTTTTGCTAAATACACATTATTCACTTCTTCACTCTGTATCATTTAACAATTAAAAGTAAAGAATGATATCATCATTTCCTGTTCAGAATATTCCAGATTTTTAAATTCAATTTGGACTCTAGGGAAAAGCAACATAAAGTACAAAACAATATATGACTGCACCAGTTCGGAATTATCCTGACTATTCAGCTATTCAACTAATTGTTTGACTATTTTAATTATTGCTAGTTGTGATCTGGACTATACAGGCTTTTAAAACTATAAAGAAGTTTTAAAACAAAGACAGCAGCGAATCATTATTTTTTTCTTTTAATCAATAGAACATCTAATTTTTGAATATTCTCTATCTAGAAGCCTTCAGTCAGCATATTTTTACCTTTATCGAGTTAAAATATATTTCAAAACTCTCAATGGACAGTAGGATTGACTAATAAACTAAGTGAAAAGATAATCACTGACAAATCAACACATGTTTGCACTATAATATAATTTATACGCGACACACATTTCTTTCCTTTTACCGCATGGTCATACTTCTTACAGTGGTATTCTTGTATTGTGTATTTTACCTCTTGAATATTCCCAGGTGCAGTATGTGTATGACGGAGAGGTAGCAGCGGCGGTTGTCCCCGTCGTCGTAGTACCACTTCATACTGAGCAGCTGGACCGCGGTGCCGGGCAGGAACAGGCCCAGCGTCAGGCCGGCCCACTGGCTCTCCTCATTCCACAGGTAGAAGCCCATGCAGTAGATCACTAACCACACACAAGGAGGAAAGAGAGGAGGAAAGAGAGGAGGAGAGGGAGGAATACGGGTTATTTTACAACGAAATCCATCCCAAATGTTTTTATTCTCTCGATCATTTTAGTCAGATGCTGAATTGACAATGAAAAGTGCATGTAAATGTCATGGCGCAGGTTCAAGTCTGACACATAGAATAAATTTTGCCTCTATTTATAACCGTTTAATTACTTTTCTATTACAAAAAGATGCTACACTTTACCCGTCGTTATGCAAACTACTTTTACCTGGATACGTGTAATCAAAAGGTCAGATTGGTGAAAGGAAAGTAAATAAAAACAAAAGACTGATGAGAAAAAATCAAAATAAATATACTTTTATACTGTGTTATTATGGTCAAATCTGCTGTTTTGAAGAAAAGTATATCGCCTAAAATAAGAAATGTATCAAAAGCTGCAAAGAAGATATACCGTTTTGTCATTTAAAAAGCAACATAACACTTTTGTACAGTCACTTTTTGTAACGTGCCTTGCGTGTGAATAGCTGATAACACGATAACATAGCATCGGAATTACTCCACTGTGTGACATCAATAAAGTTCAATCTTTTCCCATTTTATCTTGGTAATTGTAAAATCGATGAACAGGCTGCCAGCACATGACGTAATGGCTTAGAATAGGTATATGGGAAATGTGCTGCTGAACACTGAAAATACAGAGGTTTTGACCAGGTTCATGACAATATTTCTGTTATTACTGATCCTATTTCTCGTCTAATCTTTATTGTATTAAGTTTATAGAACTACCAACAGGTTCACAATCAGTCCAATTTCTTCTGGGGTGATTCATTCTTTAAAAATAGTGCCTTGCCTTCAGTGCATAGTAATTAATTGCCTTTCTACTCAAATTATTAATCACAAAACGGTACAATATATGAACCGACATGTGCACGGCGCTGTCCCGATGTAACGCGTATGTAACGACGGGCTTTACTTCCTGTGTCCCCTGCACTGGCGCCTTGACACCATCAGGGATCACACTCCGAACACTAGATCAAGGTTCACAGGTCAGAGGTCATTGCTTCAACATTTCTCCCCAGACTCTGCTCCTGCTGTGACCTCTGGATGCTTTCTGTCTTTTGCTGCAGAACAGGAAGTCTGATGTATGTGTATAAAAGAATAATGGAATGAATGAACGTTTATAGTCCTATTGCATAATACATGTAGACAAGGTGACACTGTCCACCTCCTCTTTGTCCTTCTCTTGTCCCATTGATCTGCTGCTGACTCAGGCCACTGCACCGGCCCCAGTCCGCCGCGTTTACAGCCGCACAGACCCCCGCAGAGCCCCACAGACCTCCACAGACCCCCACAGACCCCCGCAGACCACCACAGACCCCCGCAGAGCCCCACAGACCACCATAGACCACCACAGACCCCCGCAGAGCCCCACAGACCTCCAGAGACCCTCGCAGATCCCCACAGACCCCCGCAGAGCCCCACAGAGCCACGGTCAAATGGGAATGACAGTAAACATGTTAAACCTCTGTGTGTGAGTCAAGGGCGAAGGGGCTCTGACTGTCCACACTGAAGCTACAGGACGATGACAGAAGGAGCTCGTCATCTGGGAACAATGACCAGGGATGATTAAACTCACATAAATGGGCAACGAAAACTAAAAGTGTTTAAATGTGTGAAGAGGCTGGAGTGATGGGGGCATTTTAGGTCAATTGTCGTGAGCTTTAATTAACCTTTTAGCCTCTGCTGTCGAGGTAAGCTAGCATCAAACATCAGACCCACGAGCCCGTTAGCTCTGTGGTACGGGGCTAGCATGATGTCAGCCCTTCCCGTCAGACCGCGGTGTTTGGCCGCTTCTGTCGCGGTGAATCGAGCGAGGTTTGCCCACTTACGAGCGCTCCGTTCGGCCACAATGACCAGCGCAGACACGCCGAGCAGCAGCGCTTGGCACCAGGCGATCCAGCAGCCGCTCCGCCGCCGCCGCGTCGAGGACGGCATCCTGTGGGCCACCACCACCGTCCCAGCAGCGGCCCGGATCATGGAGCTCACTGGCGCAGCGCACACAGGGCCGGGGAACGGGGAGGGGACAGCGGGGACAGTGGCGCTCTCATCCAGGGCATCCTCCTTGTCTTCCTCGGGATCATTCCGGCTCGCATCCGCCCCCCCGCCTCCGCTCCGGCTCCGGCTCCAGAGCGTGTGGTCACGGGCCTGGGCTCTTAAAGCGGCAGCGCCGAGCGGTGGATGTGAAGTCCAGTTCAGCTAATGTGACAGTAACAACGCTTTTGTTATGTATGACACCTGGGGGCCCCACCCGGGGGCCTCTGGGGCCAGTGTCATGCAGAGAATGGGACCACAGAGCTTTTTCTGCTCAGAGTCACTCCATCAAGTTCATAAATGGTGCAACTTAAACAGTTAAAAACTCAAACATATGATTGGGAAAAAAGGCAATTTGTCTGATATAAATGGTGTTAATAATGTTGTATCACCCACATGTGGGGCCACATTTTTAAACACTGGTTGGGAGGTTAATACCTTCTTGTGTGGACATGCAAAGCGTGCATTTTCCACATACAGGCCATGTTCTACCAACAAGGTCTACTGATGGTGATTGTACATAATGAAAATGCTTGGCGTGTCAGTGGTTCTCAAAGTTTTCACAGCCTAAAAGTCTAAAAACAAACTATTCCATGTCTAAAGTTCATCTCAACCTGCTTTATAGTTGTGTAGATCTATACACCATTGTACTAGTTCTTAACAAGGACTAACCCAAAATAGGGCAAACCAATGTCTATTAAATTGAATCTAAATTTAGCTAATATTTGAACTGCTTTTCTATGTCATAAAGTATTTTATACTGGAAAGAGAACACAGAATGCCCACAAATGGTGCGCAATCGTTACTAGAAGTACAATTTCTTGAAAACTTTACTCAGGTGTTTCACTACTCACACACCCACCTGTGTTTATATACTCACAAAGACACATCACAAAGTCTCAGTGAAATATGAAATATGACTCATCTTGAGCTGCATCTGCTCAGAAGTCCTGACTCAGCTCTGCTCTTCTCACTTTGCATCAGGACGGAAAGTGCAGGGTAAAATTCTCATTAACCTTTCGTTGAGTATATTTATTAAACATCTGTTGACATTTGCATTTCCAGTGTAAATGAATGTGCAACTTTCACATTCACAAGTATAACTCATTTGGCAGTTCTTTCAAACCATGATGTAAAGGTTGTTGTTTATGCACTGGAGACAGTCCTGCCCAATAAGGTGCTGTTGATGGTTGGCCCACAAACTGAAAGGTAGCCAGTTCAAACCCTGACCAACTGTTGTCATGCATATCAAGACTCCTTCTCCAACCTGCCCCTTCCACTGCAAAAAGACAGATTTAAATATTATTTGATACATAAACTGCTGCTCACAGGCCAAATGTGGCCCTCAGTCTGTCTGGTGAATGAATGTATTTTTATAATCATAATATCAAACATTTAGTGAATCCCATTGAAGTTTTACACCCGAATCAAAGTCACTCTAGCCTCTGCTAAATACACAATTCAATATTGAGCCCTTTTCTATTGCCTTGTTTAGTTTAATTGTGTGTTTCATCAGCGTTTTGGCTCTTTATTTTTTGAAAGTTTGGACTCTCCAATTTAAAGTACAACAGCTTTTTAAAAGTTATGTATAAGCAAGAAAGTAGGACATGTACTTTATAGGTCAATGTTGGAAACAAAAAATATAAAATATAATAATTTATTTTCAAACATAGTGGGAACTATATTACATGTCCCTTAAAATAATCCAACAGCGAATACAATACATCTTAAAGCAGCATACTGTGCCAAAAGAACTGGAGACAAGCAGGAGGAGGCTCCTCCAGGTCAAGTCCGAGTCAGGTTTGTGGAGATGCAAGCTGTAAGGATTCATGTGCAATGTTCAGTGCAAAAGCAAACAACCTGATTATAATATCATGTATTTATTTTGGTATATTTAAAAACTTAAATATATTAATTACAAGTAAAACTGTATGTAACTTTAAAAAGTTATATACTGTTTTACTGATTACATCACATTTTGAGTTAAGTTTTTTTTTGCAATAAAAAACACTTTTGAATACATGAAAGATCAGTTCAATGCTTGACATCACAGGCAAAGCCCTAACGTTTCCATGTGACAAACAGGTGACAGATTCTCCTCCAGAAAGTGAGTGCAAGTTCCAGTGAAGTGCTTGTTCAAGCCTGAACGGCGGTTGACATTTGCATTTCCCTTGTTTATGACTGTGCTTGTTTCACATTCACAGGTTTAACCCATTTGTCAGCACTTTCAACCCATGACGTAAAGTTTAATTAAATGGCTACAAATTGTAAATATTTACATTAAGACATGAGTTTTCAACCTTTTTGTGTGTTCCATTATCTCAATACAGACACAAAGTCCAAGGACACAACAACAGTTTAAAATGTCTATTGATTTGTTTTAGTTGTTCTTACCGGCTGTTCTTATAGAAATTATTAACTTTGATTGAAACAAGGACAACATATAGCCACATATTATGTTAGTATAGATACTATATTCTTATCTACAATAACTGCTGCAGTTAGTTGAGCATTTGTACACTAACCAGAGGGTTGCCAGTTCAAACCCTCACATTGTGGTTCTAAGTAAGTAACTATGTCAAATGCAACATTTCGAATGGTTCACTTTATTGTCAGGTTGTTTTTAACCGTCTGCTTTGTATAAGTTTCAAAATGCCCCTGACCTAAATAGTTAAACTAGAGAATATAGGTGTGTTCTTTTTAGCTAAATTTTAAATATAATCATGCAACCTGCCATAAGCACTTAGGAAAACTTATTTTACTCTGTGTTTGGTCCATTTGAGTCAGGGTGGAAAGTGCAGGGATGAATACTACTGAAAATATGAATATCTATTGCATTTGTATTACCAGAATAAATTAGTGTGTGTCTTTCACATTCAAGTTATGTGTCAGCACTTTCTGACCGTGACATTCAGAATTGTACATTCACCTTTATCTGGTTTATGTAATAAAAATCATATTTCTCATTTTATTGACCAGTTTAACGATTTCCCCTTTTATGTGTCTATTATAACCTTTTTTTTATAATAAACTATAGAGAATAAACTATAGAGACAAGCAAGTGAGACGGCCACATCCCAGTGAGTAATGCTGATGCACTGCTGCAAAGATGCTTTAAAAAGTAATAATAAAATAAAAATGTATAATAAATAAACCCTAACCCTGACTGACCAATCTCAGGCAGTCGGGACTATTTAGTTGTGCAAATGACTGAAAGGATTTAATCCTTCTCTTTTAAAGTACATTTTATGCATATTTATGTTTTTATAGATTAGATATGTGCTTTTAACGAATCTACTATATATTTTTCTGTAAAGCATTTCAAATTACTTTGTTCAGACAAATGCGTTACAAATACATGTTTCCTTGCCACAATACACTTCTGTTCTAATTGAACCGACAATACATAAAATAATGTGTACATTCTGGTATATTTCAGGAATAGAACGTGTATGTACATTTTTAATATCTTCACACTTGTTAATGAGGTAAAACGTAGTAATTGCTCTTGAAAATATCCTTATATTTGACTGTATGTGCCACCATATGAGAATAAATGAAAGAAAGACACACACAAATTATACATTTCAGTGCAAAATTATGTTTATACTTAGTTGTTCATGGAAATAGTCTCACAGCTATAAAAGCACAGCATAAAAGTCATAGCACAAAACAGATTAGATTAAAAAATAACAATATAATAAATTAAAACAAGAACAAAGGATATACTGTAGAAAAAGGTTCCCAGACCAGGCTGGGATCAAAAGTCCTGATTCTTTACACGCTACAATAGGCCGTCTGTGCTAGAGTTAAGGCATAGTACTTCAGATAGGCCCGGCCACACAGATGCTGCAGGATTACACACAGGATTAGCAGACTCACGTCAGCGCTTCTCAACATGTGGTTCACGGACCTATTCTGTCTCAGTTAATGCCAGTTTTGTTCCTGTGTTTGTCCTCGATGTAGAATTTTTACTTTACAAAATATATAATGCTTCATTTAATAGTAATTGCTGTGGTTTTGGTATGAAAAATGTAAGGCCTTTGTATCTTTATAGAACGCCTGCGCCCATGTGATTTTGGTAATTGCTCCATTCATAGTTTTGGCCATCAGGATTTCAATGTTCAACTCTATCAGCATCTATAGCTTACAGTCTTATTTACTTAGTCTTGGTCCAGTTCTGGTTAAGTCCTGTGTTGGTCTACTCCTGGTTAAGGCTCATTTTAATCCATTAAAGCAGTCAAGGGTCCAGTTTAGAGTTAAGTTCATCTTTGGTCTTGGTTTAGTTCTCCAAGTCCTTGTTTTGTTGTTTTTTAGACCAGGTTTAATCCTGTTTTTTTTTTTTTTTTTTTAGTTCTGGTGAAGTTGTTGTCATTTTGGTCCAAGAAAGAATTCAAGGATTTGTTTCAATTCCAATTAAGTCTGATTTAGGTCTTGATGTCGACTTGTTTAGTTGAGGGTTATTTGTGTCCTATTTTTGTCTTGGTGTAGTTTCATCCTGCTCTGATATTGGTTTAATCCTAGCAGTTGTTCTTAAGGCTCCTTTCAGTCTAAAACGTCAAGAATCTGGTTCAGTCCAGGTTAAATCTTGCTTTGGTCTTGGTTTAGTCCTGGTTGAATAATTTTTAAGACCCATTTTATTCCAGTATTCGTCCACCCGCTCGCTCACGCCTCTGTCACTGACTCTTGCTTGATGCTGTTGGGGGGCCGAGGTAGCACACACTGCAGAACACTCTCTCCGCCCCTTGACGACTTGTAAACATCTGTCTGCTGACTCTGCTCCATCTTCCTGATCAGCTCGTACACGTTCCCCTTCTCCAGGTCCACTTCTACAGCCATGGCCTCCAGCCTCTCTGCCGTCTCGCTCACGTCAAAGCGCTCGATCTCGGCGTTGACTCGGTGCAGCTCATCCGGGGAGCACTGACTGGACACACAGGGGGACATGGGACAGAAGCCCTGGAGGAAGAGGTGGGAGAAACAGTATGTAGCTTTATTATTTGTATTCTGTAATAAACATATAAGCAAATCATGATTTTTGCATTTTGTTCATTGTAAACTGCAACACTGATCTGAACAGTTTTGAAAAATGGCTAAGCAACACTTTTGAACATCTGTGTTATTATACTCTTTATTTTCTAATCTTTTTACATTTTAGTGCAAACTAGGTTAGTTTGCAGTTTTTTTGGCCTAAAAAGTGTCAACTATGGTTAAACTCTATTTTCATTTACAAATTTGAAACGTCTTTGAATAATGACTATTGCAACATTTTTAAACATTTGAGTATGTCCCTGCCTCCCTGATAAGGGTGAAAAGAAACGTTTTCTGAGCACTCAAGCCTCAAATACAGACCCCCTCTCACTCTCCCCTTGTGGGCGGAGTTTAGATGTTAAGTCCATCTTTAAACCTTATTTACAGGCTCATTTTAGAACATTTCTGATAACTTAATAATAACTTAATGGCCATAATTAAGTTATTAATTAAAATAACGAATTCAATAATTAAAATATAAAAATAGAGTGTTTATTTTACCATTATTATAAGTATTATCTTGTCTTACGCTAGCCGTTTTTGTTTTTTTAATTTATTTTTTATTATTATTTAGAGTTTATTATTTAGAGTTTTTGTTTATAAGAGTTTTGTTTATAAGAGTTCTTCTATTAAGAAACTTAAACTTCCTATAAGTTATCTGTCCTTTTCCTCTGTATCTACCTGCGTTGCAACAATGAAATTTCCCCATATGTGGACAATAAAGGATTATCTTATCTTATAATAGCATCTGAAGATTGTAGGATATTATAAAAACGTATCTGATGGTGTTGTCAGTGTCGGCCTGGTGTACCTGCAGGTGGAGCTGTAAACTGCACTGGTGCAGGTAGGCGCAGTGGCAGCGCGGACACTGATGAGGGCGCTCTCCCGTGTGCAGGCGCCGGTGCAGTTTGAGGTGCACAAACTGAGTGAAGCGCGCGGGGCACTGCTTGCACTGATAAGGGCGCTCCCCGGAGTGCAGCCGCTGATGGGTCTTCAGGTTACTGGTGCTGCTGAAGCGCTTGTGGCAAACCTGAGAAAGACAGTTACGTGATAACATTAGGGATCATCTCAAAATGGGTTGAAGCTGAAAATACTTAATATAATTCGTTTTTCACTCTCTCATCCTCTTGAGACTATCTCAATGTGGTCATCTCACAGTTTGGGTTGAATGGGATGCGTCCTAGGGCCCCTAGGGCCCGTGGACCATGTGGATTGAGTAAACAAACATGCGCTACAGGTGACATTATTTGGAGAGTTCATAACTTCTAAATATAAACTTACCAAAGAATGTTCAGGGATGTTCACTAGAGGTGAGCAGGGTCTATCAAGCTACTATCGTTTTATCAACGCGTAAAATTATATGTGAAGCCAGACAAAGTCTTTTGGGGGGGAGGGGGTCCAGAGAGAGACGAAAAAAATTAAGTCTTTTCAGCTTCAACCCATTTTGAGATGATCCCTTAGACACAATACACTGATACTATACAATGATTTGTTACTTTCAATTTTGTTAATTGTAAACTGCAAAAAATAGTCTACAATGACCAAATAGTGGAAACAGGTCTATTGACTTCCTGTTGAAAACTGGCATTCACTGTAAAAAGCAGCTGACTTACATTTAAAGAGTCATTATTTTAGAAATATGTGTGTATGACCCAGAGTCTGAATTTCTGCGGATAGGTCAAAACAGGCAACTTCTGAGCAGCCGAGCCTCAGTTGCGTGACAATACGAGGTTACTCAAACATGCATGAGTAAATGAAAATGCACTTTAGAAAGTTAATGATAAATACTGTCACAATTTGCATAACTGTGTAATTGTTAGCCTGGGTTTTCAGTGGAAGTGATGTTTGGGTTCAAACCGTAACCTTGAAGTCCAAATGTATTTGTACCTTGCACTCATGAGGCTTCTCTCCAGTGTGGACCAGGTAGTGCTTCTGCAGGTGGGCCAGCTGAGTGAAGGTTTTAGAACAGGTCTGACATCTGAAGGGCCGCTCCCCACTGTGCACCCGGAGGTGAACCTGGAGACAGCAGGACAACCACAATACCACTGGGTCTGAGCACATGTCTGCACCAATATGTTGAATTCATTGATTTTTTTTATGATGTTAATTATAATTTCAGATGGAGGGCAGGGGTCTATATACTGTAACTCTATGGGAGATTCACAATTTTGGAATGAAACTTATGAACCATAAAGGTCGAATCATATCATTATTTTTTAGGGATTAGCTCAACAAACTTGTCATGGCTTAAAGTTATTTTAAATGACAACCATCATGTCTTTGATGGGAAATAATGGCAACAGTTTCTGAAGCTATTGTAAAAATATTGTTTAACTGACAGAGATGTTGATCGGCCCAATAATTACATATTAACCATAAACCAGGCCAACAAATCTGCAATCTGAAGTACTGAACAGCAAATTCAAGTATAGAGCATAGTTCAGTTAGAAAATAATCTGTGTTCTTATGTCCAAGGTCTCACCTTCAGATTGGAGAGCTGTCCAAAGACCTTCCCACACACGTTGCACTCGTAGCGGATCTTGCCGTTCTGCCGTGTCAGGGGGTAGGACAGCGTCTTATAGCCCAGTGCCTGAGCTCCTACATCGGCTCTGCTCCTCCTCAGATCCTCCTCATCCTCCTCAATCTGCTCTGGTTTGGTCCCTGTCCCTGCTGGAGAGGAGTGCCCTTCTCCTCTGGCCAGAGAAGGTGCTACTCCGCCGTGTACCGCCATTGCATTGGAAGTCACGGGTACTATCGAATGCATGCTACTTGTGTCACTCTTGAGGTAGCGTTTGCTTATGAGGTGTTTGCTGTCTTTTGGGCTGGATTGTTTGGATAATTCCTTGTTTCTTAATGATTGCAAAAATGGTGCATAGCTGTCAAAAGGCAGAACATTTTGTGGTAATGCTAAGTTTGGTTTTAATCTGTCATTATAGACAGGATAAATCTGAGGTATGAGCGAGTAGTGCGGTATTACATACGGAGATTGTCCAACAGGGAGGAGATAGTCATGTACTGAATTGTATGGAAAAGGCACAGTAAACCCAGGTTTCTTGGGTGGGGTGGGGGCACAGGTGGGCAGGATGGGGTAACGGGGGCTTTCAGTGCGGGACTGGATAGGGTAGAGGACACGGGGACACAATGGGTAAATCATGGGGTCCGATCGGGAAAGGGGGCCATCCAGAAGTCTCTTGGACGGTTTGGATTTGGGAGAGTCGTCTTTCCGGAGGATTTCGGAAACGCTGTGACCACGTTTGCCGCTGGGCTTGTCCTGGGAGGGTGACGTTTGTTCTGTAAGGAATAAGAAAAGGTGGGGAAAGAGTTAGATAATTGACAACCATTTTGACATTTTGAGATGATGACGGTCTGAAAATAAGTACAACTATGGCTTTTTATGTTAAAGGAGAGGTATTTTGGTTTTAAAAAAAATGGTCCCTTTATATATGTATATAATACTACCTTAAAGGCATTCAAAGCACTTTAAGTGCACACAGACACCGGGGAAAAGCGGGTTAAGTGTCTTGCTCAAGGACACAATGACAGTATCCACCAGAGGTAGGTGGAATCGCTCCACCAACCTGCTGGTCAGTGCATCTGACCGCTCAATCGTGAAATTTTTTCTAAGGATTTTTTGGCCTGTAGAGTTTATGAGGCAGGACAGTGTGGCAAGAAATGGGGGTGAGAACAGGGAGGACATTCAGTAAATTGTCAAAACAATCATCAATCAATGTCAAGCTGCTGAGTCTGGCATATGTGCTCGTGCTTGGATGAATTGAGGCTGTATGTGCAGACCATTAAAATAATCTGCTTTCCACTCTGGTTGTAAAAGCTCATGTTAGAGAGCGGAGCATGAACGGGCCTCTGAACACGGCCACAGACTGAGCAGCTGTGGTAAAAGCAGAACCATGCTTCCCACGCAGTACTGCCCAGCGGCCTGTAGAGGCCACTAAAAGACACCGTGACTTCAGCCAAGCTTCAGCAGCAGAAGTGAGGGGAAAACAGGCTTATTTATATTTTTTTTAACAATTTATACATAGTTATTGTGACACTATTGGTCAATCACTTCTTTTACCAAGTGATCTAACAAGATCCAAGATTCTTTCTGTTTGAATGTGCATTCAATGCAAAAGCTGTGGGTCATAATATTCCATTTTTTGCATAGTGGCTATTGACAACTTATTGTTTTGGCGCATGTGCAAAAAAGGGGTACAATTCCATTCCAGGGTGTGATCCCCCTGCTGCAGATATTAAATGATTACTCCAACTTAAAGCTGGGATAAAAAAAAATGTATTCTGCAAATTGGAGAATTTTGAATTTTGTCATTGGGCGATACTGCTTTTTGAAGTCGTTTTATCTCGTCTCTGCTATTCTACCCTCCGCCCTGAGTGAGCGCGCTTTGATTACCAAGATAGGAGACTTTTATAGATGTTGCGTTCTTTTCAGTGCATTTCATCTGGTCCCTTTTTTAGCTGGGCACTTTACGAAAAGGGACACCTCAAGTCAAACAATAGGAGGAGATAGGAGGAGAGATAGTGACACAGACAGGAGCTGGATACTGTATGTTATTTAGACAAGGAGATAGGTGAGTTGTAAGTGTTTATTTGAAGTCTCGGCAAGGAAGTTTTCCAAAGATAAAGCTGAAAGAGGTGTCAAAATGTAGGTTAGGTGAACTAGCAGGGATGTGGGCCAATGGATAGAGTTTCAAAAGGGCCGCAATCAAAGAATGTGCATGGGAAAGTGTTGATTTCTAAATATTTTTTGCTGATTTTTGTCATTAGTAAAATTCAATCCGAAAATTTTACTTATGGCATTTTTAAATAAATCAAATAAATCTTGCATATCAGGACATCCACTAGTCCACTTTTGACCCAAATCTTTATGGCCTTGAAGTGACAACATTTTGCCCTGATTTTCTTTAGTCACATAAAAATACATTGTCATCAAAAATAATTGTTGAAAGAATTACCTTAAAGCAGTGTGGCAGAGTGGTTAGCACAAATGTTTAATTGTGTGTGTATAGTGTGTTTACAGTTGGTACAACATACAGTATTTTGAAATTGTCCTGTCTCTATAATTGTATTCATAATAGTGACAGAGCAGTTAATTAAGGCTCTTTTGCTTATAGTTTTAATAGCAACGTGAAGTACTTGACTAACATTAAAGGTGCACTATGCAACTTGTCTGGTGGGAGGGAGGGCCACCTGCTTGTCTCAATAGAAATGTTGTTGCTGTGACTTGGACGTTCCATAGTGTGACATTAGCTTTCTGTCTCTTACTTTCTCTTTCACTCTGACTTTCTCTCACTCCTTTTTTATTTGTTACGTTATAGCGTAAAACACATACTTCGACTACATACGACTACAGTAGGTGGCGGTAATTGCATCTCTTCAGTTGGCTGTCAACCGCCATTAAAAGTAACACAACAACAACAACAACAACAACTTATCTATGTTGTTTACTTCAGTACAAGTGTTATTTTTTGATTGACTGCATAATGCATTAGGCAGTCACTATTAGCTTTTGAAGATCTTTATTATTATATTATATATAAATAAACAAATTTCTTGTCCAATTTTGGTCATTCCTTGGTTATTTTTGTAATTTTTTTTGTGATTCTTGCTGTTGCTTTTGGTATTTCTCAATCTTTCAGTTTTTTCAGGATTCATTGTAAAATTTGATTACAACGTTTTAGAGTGTGGAATAGTAGTAGTAGTTAGTTTTACACCTACTTTGTAGCACAGCTTCTACTTTGCAGTTCTAGAACTTGAAGTACTTGTAGCGTATGCAGTGTTTTCGTCGTTCAATAATCACTGTATAGGACATGGCCATGCAATACGCAGTCACTCGCAATAGCTTCTAGTTTATAATATTTTTTTTGCGAGTGGGTTTGCCTCTCCACCTATCTTGGCCTGGTGGTGTCGCTTGTTGCTTGACTCTGTGGAGATTGATTAATGCCATTCTGTGGAACATTCCAGGCAAAGCAATAACCATGGCAACTCAGGTGGACTCTTCCAACAGAGAAAATACACAGAGGACCTTTAAGTACCTCCACCATAATAAGTAAATGCATCTAAACAAGACAAAATACATCTGAAAGGATTCATCTTTGGTATTCAATTGGATAAAGGTCTCTGTTCTGTAGTAGTGCAACATCCACAAATCCACTCATCCAAACCTAACAATTATCCAACTTAGCTCTTCTTCCACAAAACCACTGGCCTGTCCCGAGTGCTGACAGCCCTTTGGCACCCCACTCCCTTCTTATTTACTCTTCTGTGGAGGAGGAAGCAGAGGTAGGAAGTGCTCCGGTCACTACTTGAACTTCCCGCTGACAGATGGATATCTAGGCGGTGTTGTGTGTGTTTGCTCGGCCTGTGGAGGAGCTGGCGGGGGAGGGGGAAGGCGCTCGAGCCTCTCTGTATTTGTTGACCGTGTGAGAGTAGGTGAAGTGTGCATGCTTCGCTCTAACTCTGCCTCTTCCTCTGTTTGGCAGCTGGTTTCGCGTGGCTTTGCAGGAGTAAGTGAGTGAAAACAGGGTCAACTCTCCTGACTTCCTGTGGATAATTTATAGATTTGTTTACATGACCCAAAAACACAGGAGACTCGAAACCTATTTATGCTTCCAATTTTCCACATTATGGTATTATGAATGGTCATTTCAGAGGGGGAAAGAAATATCATCATCATCGCCATAGCCATTTTTCCCTCAGAGCATTTTACTGGTTAGATGTCTGCCCAGGTCTTATAAGGCTGTTGTAGACTGGAGGGAGGTTGTATCTCAGCCCTTCATTCCTATTTAAAGAAGGGTTTTGGGTTTTCTTTCTTAACAAAAATGGCCTCCTTCACTCCTCTTCCCTCTTTCATCCCTTCTCCCGGCTTAAAATGTTAAAATGTCTTCGAACACGTGGTTTTGTGGCATTTAGACGAAGGTGGCGGGCCGATCGCAAACCCGTATTCGAGTGCCGTCTGCGTCGATACAATGAGCTATTATTCTCAAACACTTTCCTTAAACTATACAAACTTATACAGTTAAGTCGAGAAATAGAACGCTTGTGTTCCCTTTGATACTCGATGTGCATTGTCGCCTCAAAATTACGTTTTGTTTAGTTTTATTCTTAATGAAACGCTGTCCGCCTGGCTCGCGCTTTGTTTGCCCGTTTAAGAAGTTAGGCCCGTCACACCCAGGGCCCTTTTGTTGCAGCGGGGGACACAAAGCGACAGGAGCAGGAAGGTGAAAGCAGAGAGGAGCGGGGCCCAGGTGGATCTATACACCGGGAGTAAGACGAGACTGGCCCAAGACTGCAGGCTAAACGTTTGGCTGTTTCAGATGGCACAGCTGGAAGATTCACTCAAAGCCCCGGCCCTCCATTCAGCCGGACAAAGAGAGGGAGAAGAGGAAGAGAAAGAGATGTGGCGAGAGGAGGAGGAGAACATGGTTTCAACACACAGAGAAGTACTGACAGTTTCAGCAAAGTGTCTGTTTTTATTTGCATCTGCTTAGTAAGGCCAATACAATCAGTCAAATGTGTCCACTTTATTTTCTCATTTAGATCAGTTTTTTGATTCAATCTTATTTTCTCCTTTTAGAAATAAAACAAAATGTCTTTTAGTATAGTAATTGCCATTTAACAAAAACATAGGCCACGAAAAAATGGATGAACAATTAAGGATTGGACCAGTTCTTATGTAATTTACATAAGAAAAATGGGGGGAAAAACACATTTGGACTTAATTTGAATATGGACCAATTTGACAAACTTTGGACTTAAGTGGGGCTTTTTTGTTGGACAAATTTGTGCCGTAGTCCAGGGTGTACCCCGCCTAAGGCCTAAAGTCACTGGGATAGGCTCCAGTCACCCGCGACCCCGAAAGGGAACAAGCAGTAGAAAATGGATGGATGGATGTTAAATTTGTGCCGTAACTTGATTGGACGTCTTTATTGTCTGTGTCATGTATTGGAGCGCCTTTAGACCTCTTAATCAACAAACACATGACTGTCATTGACCATCAGAAATTGACGGAACCTTGATCTGGACTGAACCTCGGATTAACTGCGCCGCCGACACTTACCGGTGTTGTCAGTGGTCAGGTGCCCCAGTGGGGGGTAGTGGCAGCGCTGGGCAAGCTGGGGGCAGTACCACACCAGCAGCTCCTGACCGGGGGGCAGGGGTCTGATGGTGTAGAAGAAGATGTCCAGTCCGCTCTGACACGCCACCATGTTCTGCTCCTCCGAGGACCTCGCCGGGTTCACGTAACGCATCCAGTTACTGCGGTCCTCGTGCAGCCCGTCCAGGATGTGGTGCAAGCGGCCGTCCGAGAACACCTGGAGAGACAGAAATGTGATTTAAAGATACTTGTTGGAAAAACATCCAACTGATTTGTTCATTCCATGTGGCATAGTGGTTAGACAAAGCATTGAACCAGTGCAGCTGTCTTGGTGTCCTAGAGCAAGGCGCGTCCTACACATTGTCTCAAGTAGTTGGACAGTTTTTTTTTTTATCAATATCATACTCAATTTACTATATCTTGAACGGTTGTATTGAGCCTATTTAGAGTATTTTTTCAGTGTTGATATTATCTTAGAGGTTTTTGATACTTTTTACTCCCTTTCTCTTCTTGTACTTGTGTTGTTGCATTACTTAAATGTCCCCATTGTGGCACAAATAAAGGTAAAGAGGTGTGTGAGTGATTTGTGGTGGTTGAAGAGGCCAATGGCACAGATTTGGGTCGACTGGGCAAATGTGGCTAAAGTATCTCACAATTACCAGGTGAGGAGTAAATGAGTAAATGAAATGTGTGTCGTTCACGCCGCAGATCGAATCTGATTTCTTTTGCCCAAATGTAATGTGTGTGTAATGTGTGATTTTTTCATGACAGTGTCGGAATCCGACTGTTTCAAATGCGACCCAGGTCACTTTCATGCGTGGTACTAAACCTGACCAGTCTTTTGTGACCTTCAAACGCAGACAAGTTTTAAACTGAAGTGGATTTGTAAAATGTGACAGAGATAAAAATATCAACCTTTGCCTATTTAAGACAAAGATAAAGATGACTTTAGGCTGACTAAATGGTGCTTTCTCATTATAATCTGTGTCATAATGTGACAACAGCACTACTCCTGCTTCTGTCCTGAGTCTGACCTCTTCTCCACATCAGACACTTCAGGGCTGTTGCTTTCACACATGAAAACTGATTTGAGTCACATTTTATTTATCTGAAAAAAACATTTACATTATATTGTATACAATGTAAATGTATGGTTTGTATATTGCTGGCATTCTACAGTTGGAAACTAGCTAAACTACAGCTAATACTGGCATTTTTTAAAGAAATATCGATTAATGTGCACTGTCTCAGTTCAAATAAACTGATAACAAATTAATCTTTATTGAGCTTCAAGATCTGCAGTGGCCAAAAGTGCTCAAAAAAGTGCTGTATATTAATCCAATATATTATTCCAAAACAACTGGAGTGAAAGTGATGGGACTACAATAAATGTAATGTTTGTTAGCTGTTCCAAACTTTAACAAACTCTACTCTTGACACTTGTTTGACCTGAACTTCAAAAATTGTGATTTATTAAATTGAGCAACACTTTAATTTTAATCTCAGGCAAAAGTGTGACTGTAGTATCTTTTGTGACCAGTATCTTTTTTATCATCATTTTTATTGTGTCATCGCCAAAAATAGGAACAAAATCTCATCCATAGCCTCTGTCCCCTATCACACCGTCACATATAAACCTGACTCATTCCATTGCCGGTAACTGCTTCTTCATTTGTTGTGTCCTCAGTGCAGATCTGAGCTGAGCGTGTGCGATTCCACGACCGTCAGCGTACGTTCTGCCGCGCACACGTGTGAGTCGGTGTCATGGCAGCGCCGCGGTGGTGATTAGTAGATGTCAAAGCCACTTCCTCGCTGAGTCAGTGTGAGAGCGAGCGTAGCATGCTAACTGAGCGACTGGGGGGAGCTCTTGTTGTGACTGTTTACTGGCACAGACGCCGCTCATTCGGAGTGAGTTTGCTTAACCGCTGCGTCACTGAAACCCAACAGCTGTGAGGCAAGCACCGAGCCAAGAGCGACGCCAGATCGTCTTGTGGTTTTGGGGGGGATTCTTTTGTCTCTGTGACTGACTTCTGTAGGTCAACGGAAATGGCAGTGAGATTTTATTAGCTGAAAAGTTACAATCAATGCAAACTCTGAATGGGTTTAATAAAAGACTGAACTGGAATCAAAGTTGTTAATTGAAGTGCCTCCATCCATCCGCCTCCATTTCTCTGAGTCTTACAGCTCTAAAACGGCTCTGTACGTTTAGACCCGTGAGTCTTAACCTGAGGGCCAGGAGTCATTGTAGGGTCTTTGATTGGACAATTATGAATGGGCCCCAGGGAACTTTGTCTCAGAAAGATGAGCCTCGATGTCAAAAGTTGTTAGAGACTCCAGTTTTAGAGCTAGATGTTATAAAACGTCTTATGTTAACGGCTTTAGCAGTTCATCCCAGTCTGTATTAATGCACCCTCAATTTAAACATTTACAAATAGTAGGCCTGATCTCAATCACATCATTTATATATAATAAATCTGTACAATGTCGTCCAAAAGCACTGAATGAAAAAAAGAAACGTGTTCTTTTACCCTTTTTATCCAGGACAACTCCTTATGGCAAAGAGTGGAAAGTAACTAAAACAAAAGCTTTTGCAATACTGTAGTTACTCAAGTTTTGAAAAAAAGACTGATTACTGAAACTAGTACTTTGCGTAGGCTTGTTCATGCGTACTTTAACCTTAACCTATGCATTTAAAGCCTGACAACCCTAATGGTGTCATAAAGAGTATGAGGAAACGTTATTCTCACTTAAAATGCAAATCTGGTGGTGTTCAGACAGAGACGTTAGCTTAGTCATATAGATTGACAGGATGTTGCACGTGTATGTGTTAACCAGCCCGTGCCAGACTCGGACAGACAGGATGTTACAGATAATGTTACATGTGCTGCTGGTGCATTGGTCTCACCCTCCAGAAGTACTTCCGGTTAGCGTTTTGGAGCACGTTGTCGTCCGTGTAGCGTTCTCCGATGAGCGGGCCGAAGCGCGTGCCCTGAGGGATGATCTCTGTGCTGGTCACTCCCACCACCTGAGATTACAGTAAAGAGAGAATTAAGTTTCTATAAATAAGGCAAAAGTTTGCGTTCTCAGCATGTAAGTCCACCTAAAGATGTTTTATTATGTCCTATAATCACATTGATCCATAGATTTATATGGGACATTGTAATGTCCCACATAAAAAATGCATGTATTTCCCACAGAGAGGTGCCACTTCAGTGACCTCGTTCCTCCTGTCACATGTCATTCATGTAAAGACACTCTCTCTCCCCTTCATCAATCTGCCATTTCAGCTATGATCCTCCACCACTCCCTCCTCCTCCGCAGAAGCATCAGTCTCCTCATCCAATCATTCTCCAGGGTGAAAAGGCCTCATTTACATTTATGGCCTATGAAATGAAAGATACACCCCGTCACTATATATATATATATATATATATATATATATATATATATATATATATATATATATATATATATATATATATATATATATATATATATATATATATATATATAGGTGAGTTTAAAAATATATATATATACATGTTGGTCCAAACTTCAAAAAATAGACTTTACTTTACTTTATACTATAAAATTGGAAAGATTCAAGCTTTTTGATGTTAAAACAACCTAATATTAATGTTCCAAGTCTTGTTAAAGGTGTGGAGGCTCATCGGAACTCTGTCAAACGCTAAATTTCAAATGATTCACTTTGTTATTCAATAAATTGGATATTGTCGGGTTGTTTGTGGCCCTGTGTGCTCCGTATAAGTTTCAAAATGCAGCTCTCTAAGAAAAAAGTTTGGACACTCCTGGTCTACACCGGGTCTTATCTGGTGAGGTAGATCTGGGCCTCTATTGCTCTAGTGTTCAGGGCCTCTGTGCTGCCATGATCAGGGCCTCTGTGCTGCCATGATCAGGGCCTCTGCTGCCATGATCAGGGCCTCTGTGCTGCCATGATCAGGGCCTCTGTGCTGCCATGATCAGGGCCTCTGCTGCCATGATCAGGGCCTCTGTGCTGCCATGATCAGGGCCTCTGTGCTGCCATGACCAGGGCCTCTGTGCTGCCATGATCAGGGCCTCTGTCCTTCAGACCGGCTCTTTCTAACCATTGGTAGGATTTCGTGATATCAGCCTCTTCAGTTATGTTCCAATGGTACATCCCATGTAGGAGCTTGTCCTCCCATGATGGTCCCTCCAGCACCTCATCATCCTCTGTTCCCCAGTGTCTGAGACATTCACTGAGCACGTCATCTGTAGGAACCTTGTCCCTGATGTACTTTAGTCCTGGATAGTGGCTCTCACACTCACTAGTCCACGGCCTCATTTTAGATATATTTATGTTTAAGGCGCAAAAAAGGAGCATTCTTACTGTGAGTGCCGTGTCCACTCCATAGATCTGCAGCGTGACCTGGTGGGGTCACATGCTTTTCTACATGGAGTTAGCTAAGTTAATTGATGATGATGGACCCTCCCCCGGAAAAGTTAAAAGTGCACTTTTTTCAAATTCTACATATACATTTAGCTTCCACATTTCCACATTCCAACATTTTTAAGTATAGAATGTCATCTTGTAACTGAAAAAAGCAAAATTGAATCCGTCCTAGGAACCTGTATTTGTCTTGTAATATCCAAAAGGAAAGTCTACATAAGTTGAACCTTATCATCTCTTTTAATTTCAATTGATCATCACACTGAATAACCACACCAACATTTAAAGAACATATTGTGCTTGTCTCTGCTATATAGTTTAATATAATCTATGACACCGGTTTATTTTATATTTTAGACATTTGATCTAAAACGAGTTCATAGAAGAAACAAGCTGACTTCAGGCTTTAAACACCTCCACAACATCTAAACAAACCCCGTGAGCCGTGCCAGGTCCGGCCGTGTCTAACCTGTAAACCCGTTGGTGCAAGTGTGATGGAGGAATTGACTGCCTCTCCTCTGAATATTTCATTAGCCAATCATCATCTCTGTGCCTCTTCTCGTCTAGCGTATTAAAATTTCACCACTACTCCTGTTGGGCCGGCTCGAGGTGTGAAACCAGGCCCCCGTCCCACTGCCTCCAGGGCGGGGCAGTCGTCGAGGGCAGATAAAGTGTCACGTCACACCCCAGCACCTCCGTCTGCCAGGCCCGTCCCGAGCCCGGCGCAGATCCCCCCCAGCTAAGGCTCGCCCGACCCCTTTCATCCTAACCACTACATAGCATTGTACTGTAGGACACAATGGGACGTAAAAATACTGTAAGTTACAAGATACTAACGTGACTCACGAAAAGAATGTTTCTGTCCAGTTGACATGAGATAACCCTTGTTTGCTTTGGAGTCCAACTACTAAGGGATTGCAGAGTTAGAAGCTTTGATACTTGGAAATGTAATCATAATGTTGCTTTTAATCATTGCAAAGCGTTGGAGTAAAAAACAATGGAGCGTGAAAAAAAATATTTAAAAATCCATTACCATTTTCAATTGTATTTTTCCTTTTAAACCCAAATAACAATATGTTTCAATGCATTATAAACAACACAGACTTTTAGGGAATGCAATTTAACACTAAAAATACTCTCCTAACTCTCCAAACCACATGCTTTTACTGACATTTTTACTGACATTTTTACTGACATTTTACTTTTACAGAGGAGATTTTAACTTTTTATTTTCAATGCGTTTTATAATCATTTGATATTGTTTTCTGTCAGTGTAAAACTTGTATAACTAGACCTCCTGATTAGCTGTAACTGGTCAGCGCTGGCCTTTGTTTCTGTGTGCACAATATTCTGGCCGTTTTATCTCACGAAAACTCATTCCAGATATTCTGCTGTGGATTTTTAGGAAATGTAATAATAATATTGCTTTCATTGTAAAAAAAAGATTGAATTACTGTGCAAAGTAAATACAGTCCTAATTCTATTTTTTACATATGTTTAATTTAATAATAGATTTGGTAATAACTGTTTGATATATATATATATATATATATATATATATATATATATATATATATATATATATATATATATATATATATATATATAAAATGCTTTAAATAAAAGATCAAAAAAACTACTTCCTCAAAAATCACTGAAGATCACATCAAAGTAAGTCATAAAAATGTAAATGATTCAAAGGCCTGGACAGTGGCAGAGTGGTCAGAGAGTCACCGACCGATCAGAGGTTATCGGATCAAACCTGGTACACACTGTCACAGTGTCACAGTGGCCTAATTTGTCTGGAAGGACATCTAGTTCAGGCCCGGGTCTACAGGGGTGCAAAAGGGTGCACTTCAACTTAAATTAAAAGTGTTTGCGCCCTCATTTCAGGTGCAAAAGTAAGAGTAAAAGAAAACTTCTTTCACTGTTTTACCTAAACTAAATAATTCATCTGGTTAAGTTAAAATGTTGTACTGTATTGCTGGATTGGATTTTTTAATTCATTTTTGGTTAGAACTGGCTTAGTCCCCCGCTCTCTTGTTATTTCTAGCCCTCGTCCCATTCATCTGAACAAAAAGCATTAATAATGTAAAACACAGTGGCAAAAAGTACTGAAAGTTACTACATACCAACTAGAAACATGATGTAATTAGTAAAACATGACATTATTTTTCGACTTCCACATTCAAATTACAAGTACATCAAAATGAGTTATCAAACGTCTCCCATTGAATTGCCTTGTCAGTTACAGTGCATTTTTCCATCCTTCTTAATGGCGGATAAGCTGTGCCTTTGTGTGACAAATTACCGTAACTGATCTTGTAGTATCACCTCCAGATCCTGCTTTAGAGCGCGTTCTAACCTGACATGTGACTCACGCCGGCCTCCCCTTTATGCTGTAATTGCACACTAGCTCGTGCACAAAGGCACAGTGGACCATGTAATCATAGCGATCTCGAGGTGAGTGACTGTTTTTTTGGCTATTGTTCCGGATTTGGGACAGGAAAAAAAGTTTCAAAAAAACATCCCGCCGAAGGAATGAGGATGAGTAAGGGGAAGGAAGTGACGAGAAGGGCCGACATAAACAAGTGTAGACACAACTGTTGTAAACACGGGTAAATATAGCAGAGATTCAGAGCTAAATATGGGTCTGTAGGTGTTTTGACTAAAGAAAAGGGGATTTGAGTGTGAAATTTAGTAGAAAAGTGTGGCAGATTTGTATTTTAGAGACAAATTGTTGTGTTGTGCATGAGGAAAAGAAAGCATTTGGTAATGTTAAGCGTATTATTTAACAAAACAACAACAACCCAGTAACATTTAACCTATGTTTGCTTTATAAATTCATTCAGTCAAACTCAAATTTGAAGTGAAATTGACAAGAACATTTGTGTCACGTAAGTAAGTACTGTAACTCCCTGCTTGCAGCGTGTCCTAAAAGCTCCATAAAAAGCTTTCAACTGGTTCAAAATGCAGCAGCAAGATTACTAACAGGAACAAAAAGAAGAGAGCACATTACGCCGGTGCTGAAGTCTCTTCACTGGCTCCCCGTCGAGTCTAGAATCAAATTCAAAATTCTACTCTTGACCTACAAAGCCATAAATGACATGGCCCCATCCTACCTCAAAGATGCTATAGAACCATATCATCCAAACAGAGCTCTTCGCTCTCAGAATGCCGGCCTTCTGGTGGTCCCAAGAGTCTCTAAAAGTACAGTAGGAGGTAGAGCGTTTAGCTACCAAGCTCCTGTGTTATGGAATCAGCTCCCGACCCATGTTAAATATGCTGACACAGTCTCTTCATTTAAGTCCAGGCTTAAAACGTTCCTCTTCGAAATCGCTTATTGTCAGACTAGTTAGGAACAGAAACATAAACCCACAGCTTTAGCTACGCTGCCCTAGGAGTAACTATGCTGGGGGAAGTATGACAGCTTGAGCACTATCCTCTTCTTCTTCTGACTACTTATGCTATCAAACAATATTTATTTTTTGATTCCACTTGCAAACTGTTCACCGCCTTCTTTTCTTTCTCTCACTCCTGAGGACCTGTGGACCCAGATGCCCCTCCCCTGGTGAAGTGGTCCCTGCCCTGTGTGGACGGTCCCTCATCTGCCTGAGGAGTGGGTCCAGCTCGCCCCCGACGGTCCCTCATCTGCCTGAAGAGTGGGCCCAGCTCGACTCCGACGGTCCCTCATCTGCCTGAAGAGTGGGTCCAGCTCGCCTCAGTCGGTCCCTCATCTGAAGAGTGGGTCCAGTTCGACTCAGACGGTCCCTCTTCTGCCTGAAGAGTGGGTCCAGCTCGCCTCAGTCGGTCCCTCATCTGCCTGAAGAGTGGGTCCAGCTCCAGTCTCCTCGTGTCCGTCTGTCCGTCTGTGAGAGTCGGATCTCTCCTTCACTGGAACTCCTCCAGGTTTCTACGCTTTTTTCCCAAAGAGGTTTTTTTTGTAGTTTTTCCTGGCCGAGAAGGAGAGTCTAAGGACAGAGGACCCTGGGACATCGTCCCTCGCCACCACAGACATTGTCTGACTTCATCGCCACCACAGACATTGTTGATTCATTTCTCCCTGTGGCCCTCAGAGGCAACTGTTGTTGTGATTTTGGGCCTTACAAAAATAAATTGATTTGATTTGATGATGAAGTATAATCTTGAGTTTGATCATGTTTTCGGCCGACGTGGCTAGTACTCACTTACATTTACGTCATGTATAAGTTGTTTTCAGACTACATACTTTTCCTCCAACTTGAGTAATATATTTGACAGAGTAATAGTACTCCTACTTAAGTTTTGCTTTATCCTTCCACTACTAGTTACAACAACTTTATGTCTGCAATGATTTGGACATTTGTGTTTCTTGCGTTGCTCTTTCAGATTTGTTTTTGTCTTTTTGTGTCTATTATTTGGAAAAAGAACAAATTTGTGCATTATTTTTTAGAGTTATTAGAGTACATGAATCTCATAAACCGGATTTCAAACACATTTTCAAAACAGTTACTCAGTACACAAGCAACTTCTCACTAAACATTTTCTCTTATTGAGTCATTATTTTATCGGACCCCAGGATATAATAACTAACTAACTAACTAACTAACTAACTAAACTAATTAATAAATAAAAAGAAAGAAAAAGAAATTAAGAAAAAGAAAAAGAAAGAAAGAAAAAGAAAGAAAAAAACATAAAAATACATAAAAATACATAAAAATACATGAAAATACATACATTTTATTGGCCTTACATGCAATATCTTAGTGCAAACTCTGAAGCATTTCTCGGTCTCTTGAATCCATACCTCTGCTCCGTTGCGTTGCAGTGCTAGATTCCTCGGCAGGGAGCTCTCGGCTCTGCTCCTCCTTATTCCTTGGCTCTCCTCTGGGTTCTCCTCCTCCACGGGCTGGTCCATCACGATGTAGGTGCATTTCTCTTCAAAGTCCTCCTCGGTCCAGCTGCCCATGTCCTGGAGCGTGTCCATCTCCACTGTGGGCTGAGGAGTCAACATGTTCTGACTTCAGGAGAGGAAGAGCGCTGAAGGACACAAAAGCATCTGCATCACCAACGGAAGTTTGTTTGGAGCTAAAAGAAGGCTAAGAATATGTCAGTTGGTTCTGCACGTGCTCCATAACATGCATCATACTTCTACATTGTATAAATGGAGTCTAGTTCAGTCCTGGTACGAGTCTGGTTAAGACTGTGTTTGTCCTGGTTTAGTCCTAGTGTAGTTCTGGTTTTCTTTATGGCGTCCTGGTCCGGTTTTGGTCATGTTCTAGTCCTGGTTGAGCCCTGGTATAGTCTTGATTTAGTCTCAGTTAAGGCACAGTTTTTTGTGGTCTATGTGCAAGTGTGTGGTTTAGTTTTGATTTGAGCTTGTTCGGTCCTGGTTTAGACCTGGTGCAGGCCTGATTTAGGCCCTAGGTTTGTCCTGGATTAGACTTTCAGACCTGATTGATTTCCGGTGCAGTCCCTGGTTTAGTCCTCTGCATTATCTGGGATTGCACTAAAAAGATGAAGCCTAGAGAATGGATAACTGGAATTGGTTTATGTGCAGGGGCAAGATCAAATCTAGTTCAGTCCTGGTTAAGCTTTGGTTAGTCTTGGTTTAAGGCCAGTTTAAATCTGCTTTAGTTTGTGATTAATACTGTTTTAGAATGTGTTCACACTTGCACATTAACTACATCAAAATTGGAACTAAACCAGGCTTAAACCGAAGCTAAACCCAGTCCACATCCGGACTAAAGGAGGCTATATTGTAAAATAATTTAGGACCAACACATGTGACTGCACCCTCAGTAGTGTAGTGTAGTCCTGGTGTAGTCCTGGTGTAGTCCTGGTGTAGTCCTGGTGTAGTCCTGGTGTAGTCCTAGTGTAGTCCTAGTGTAGTCCTGGTGTAGTCCTGGTGTAGTCCTGGTGTAGTCCTGGTGTAGTCCTAGTGTAGTCCTAGTGTAGTCCTGGTGTAGTCCTGGTGTAGTCCTAGTGTAGTCCTGATGTAGTCCTGGTGTAGTCCTGGTGTAGTCCTGGTGTAGTCCTGGTGTAGTCCTGGTTCAGTCCTGGTTCAGTCCTGGTTCAGTCCTGGTTCAGTCCTATAGTAAGGTCCCGGTAAAGTTCAAAGACTTGTTTCACAAAGAACACATAGTTTAACAAGAAGGATTCAGGCAAGTGACTAATTAAGGAGTTAGTTAACTAGTTATTATTTGTTATTTGTGAATTAAGTCTTTGTTCTTCAATTTATTTTTACAACGCTCAAAATCACACGTGTATGCGAATAACCAGAACTAATTGATTGCCGTCTTTGGGGCATTTGTCACTTCTGGGTTTATGTTTTATTGATGGCGAGAGCAGTTGTTCTGGTGAAAACAGACTCTGGCCTTCCTTCTGACCCTCAGCCTCGTCTGAATCTGCTCTCCTTCTTTGTCTGTTAGATCAGAGATAAGACCAGAGACCAAAGACCTTATACGGAGGAGATGATTACAAGACAATGCACTCATGTAATGCTTCCTTTTTAAAGCCATCATCACCATTTTGGGACAGATAAGGGACAAAACCAGGTCTTAACCAGGACTAGAACAAGTCTAAACCTGGACTAAAACTTAAAGAACAGATCCGGTAAATCAACACAGATCCAGAGTCTGCACGAAATCATGACTAACCCAGGGCTAAATCAGAACATGTCCAGATCTAAACCAGGATCATGTCCAGATCTAAAGCAGGATCATGTCATTCATCTTGAAATTAAATTTAAATTAATTCAGATTGAAACAACAATAACAACAACTGCATTTACACTTCCACATAGACCAAATCAAAACCACTACAGCAGAACTAGAACAAAACCAGGCTTAAACCAGGACTAGTCCAGGTCTAAACCAGGCTAATGTAGTTAAGATTGAAATCAGATTAAAATTCATTGAAGCCAGATTGAAACATAGACAATAAGATAACACTTCCACACAAACCAAATCCACCACAAGAACTAGACCAGAACAACAACCCAACAACTGGGACGACCAAGAAGAGTGTCTAACACTAATCTAAACCAGGTACAACCCTGACCGAGACCAGCTCTAATCCAGGTTCAACATAAATCCAAACCAGGTCTAACCATAATCCAAACCATGTCTAAAACAAGTTTAACCTCTACTTTAACCACCTCAAATCCAGTTTCACTCACAAAGATCCAAACCAGGTTGAACGCAGATGTAAACCAGGTCTTTACAGCCGCTTCCCTCAAACTCCATATGTTCTTGAGAAGTTGCTGGTTAGATTCCTGCGTTGCCTCGACCACATGAACTGACTGCTGTTTTCCTCTGTCTGAAGTGTCACCACAGCTGATCTGGTTATGACTGTCACAAGTCAACGGCAACTCGCTGTGAAGCGAATTACTGGATGGTGCAGCAAAAGGAACTCATTCATCGCATGTAATAAAATAAGACACAGATCAGGGTTAAAACAGTGAAAGCGTGATATATTGGTCTGTGCAACAGGTTGGATGAATCTATCTTGAATTAATTTGTAATTGGGAGCAATATTTGAGATAATAATCACTAAATATCAAATTAACAACTACATTTACGCCACGACATAATGTTCAATACTTCATCATTATTTATTAATTTACAAAAAGACCCTTAAAACTTAGTAAACACAAACATTCTAAATTGCAGAATCGAGGCAACTGGAGGCAAAAGTGGAACATAATGTCATTTCAGTGAAAATTCTTGAATTAGCCCCAGAATATAAAACAATATGAAATGAAAATCACTCAGATGCATGTGAGTGACATCACATACAATTATAAATATGTTTTAAACATATTTACGAGATTATGAACAGTCAGCATTTTGATGAAGATAAAATCCAGATGTTCATTTTGTTTTACTGGACAAATACTTACAGAAAGTTTGACCCCAATAGTTTTATATCTACAAACATACAACATACTTTTACACAAATTGCACTATATGTGAAGCTCAAATACAATGTTGAGGCTAGAAAATAGTATTTTTCCATCTTTTGTAATGGAAAAGCAAACAAGCATTCCCACACTGAACATTCTAATTGTTGCTTGTTGTTATAAAGACTTAAAATCATTAGCATTTAGAGCTGATTTTAGTTGATCGTTGAACATATTATTGTCTGCTCCATTTCCTCCAGTCGCTTCCATTACCATGGGATTTTAAAGGGTCTAAGCCTCGGATACGATTCATTTAGAAATCACCAAAATGCAGATGGATCAAATTAGCCAACACAAAATAAAAAAATTAAATGTTTAGACCCATTGCTTTATTATCTATCTGTAGCATACAGTTAGACAAATATCATTAGCATCTCTCTCAAGAAGTAAAGAATAACACATGACCCCATCAAAATGTCAGTTTCATCACATATGGCTTTCATATATTTTAAATAGTTTTCATCAGCTTGCATAATAAATGAGCAAATTTCTTTTAATACATACTTTTTATTTCAGTTTCAGTTTATATATTTTAGTCAAACAAAAAAATATCATATTATTTCTTGTTTATATGAGATAAGTAAATACTTATAGTCTATTTGTGGGGGGGAAAAAATCAGTAATATATATATTTCACTACTATCATTTTTGCAACCTATTTGACTCTAAAACTCTAAACTCTACAAACACACACTTTCAGATGTATCACTTGCAAATCTTCTCTCAATCCCTCCATCTTTGCACAGTAAGATACGACACAAATGTTTCAAAAAAGCCCTAAAATAGTAGCTCCGTGTCTCACCTTCGGTCCAGTCATAGGCAGCAGCAGAGGTAAGTAAAGTTATCCACAGGAGTGTAGTCTTGCCTCTGACAGTGCACATGCGGCTCTGACTGTGTGAATGTGGTGACACAGAGGAAAGGTGTGGGGACCGGCTAGCTCCTCCCACAAAACCACTTACCCCGCCCCTCACACATCTGGAACGGCCCCCCAGCTCCTCCCACTTCTCTGTAAGTGTGTGTCAATACTAAAGTGTGTGTGGAAGTTGTTTTTGTCCCTGGTTTAGTCCCCGATTTCTTTTTTGGTTGAAGTATTTACCGAGTCCTGGTTTAGACCTCTTGAGGGTTTTGTTTGAAGTGTTAAGGTTTTGTAAAGACCAATCTCAAATAAGACATGTTTTTGAGAGAGGTGGAAGTGTAGGCAAAATAAAACTAATACTCAAGTAAGAGCAATGGAGAGACACAACAGGTTTGCATCATTTAATTTTGTCAACATAGCTCTTTTGTCACTTTTTAATCCCAAAAGAATTGATTTAACTTGGACTCCCGACACATTTCAGCACCGCTCACAACAGTAGCTCCTGTGAGCGTGTTTGCCTGGAGCCAAGAGAGTGCTTTTGTGTGCGGCTGTCACACAGTTATGTCCGGATCACACAAAACGCCTCACTCTGACACTGACAGGACCCGGACCAGGACAAAGGAGACGAGGAGGTAGGAGACAAGAGGAAGGAGACAAGGAGGTAGGATGCAGGAAGATTCATGAGACGAGATAGGAGACGAGAGGACAGGAGAGAAGGAGACAAAGAGGTTAAAGATAAGGAAACAAGAGGAGGAAGAAGACCAGGGGACGAGTGGACGAGTGGACAGGAAGAGGGTGAAGAGAATGTGGAGGAGAAGGGGACAGGAGGAGACAGGAGACGAGACATACCTGTGTGATATGTTCTGACAGCGGACATGACATCAGGACAGCGCTATGTTTTTCTAAACTTTCCCCGTTAAATGTCACTCACACTGAAATGACCTAAGACCAGGGATGTATCATATTCACTTAACAAATATATATATATATACACAACTCATGTAAAATAATAGAAACAGAGTCAGGCTAACGGACAATAACTGGGACGACTTGGGTAATCCGCAGCAAAATTGCAGGCGACAGCTACATCTGTATTTAATGACATGGTGTTGGTAATAGATGTGACTCACGACGTCGCCTCGTCTCCTTTTCCTCAAGTGACATTTGTCTTGGCTCGGATCCAGGAAGTTTGAAATGTTTCTTTATCTGCTTCCTCAGGTTTGTCTCGTGGCTAAAGCAAAACACTTGGCATCTGAAGAGAAGTTAACGTTTGAAAAAATTAGGGACCATTTAGTTATTTGCTGTTGAATATCAAAATAAGACAAACCTAGAATGACTAAGGGCTGAATTCTTAATTTGATCCAAATCCATTTTACCAGAACTGAACTGGACAAACTACGGAGTGAACATCTGAACTGTAAATGATTTATTTTATTATTCTTTTTTTTACCAAGATTTTGCCTTAATCAACCTACAACAATAGCGTTAGAAGGAGATATATTATGCAAAATCAACTGGTTTTCTACGTCATTGTTTTCTCTTCTCACACACACTCAAAGTTGTTTTTGGGGTGGTTCATGCAGTCATCTCTTTTCTCCTGCATCGCCTCGACTCTCCCCGCTTTCACCTACCCCCCAGACACGCCCTGAGTGTGTTCTCCACGTTTTTAAAGCGTTTTTTGGGGCCTGGCAAACAGAACAGAAAGTGTAAAGTTTGTCATATCCGTCGTGCCTCGAGCCAAACTCAACTCATTCATCATCTCTCATTTGGAAACTCTCTCAAACTCCTCTCACCTCTGATTAAAATAACTTTGCGTTTCCGTCATTGATTCTCCAGAAATCAACGCCGTTTCCTTTGACCTCCTGAGCAGCTTTGTTTGTTTTGAGTGCGAACGGACCATGCACATCCCTGATTGGCTAGTCCACTCATCAAACACGCCCATCTGAACTCGCAGAGATGAAAACGATGACCAGACTGATATTGATCTGTATAAAAAAAACAAAAACAGAAAGATCTCATTCTAGATTTGGAGTAGTGTTTGCTTCTGTTATAGCGTGGTGTACTTGTACTGGCACTTGATGACGTCCACAGTGATGCACGGTAAAAGAGGAGGCGGGAAATAGTTTTCAGCTCTGACGCCAGATAACCAGATGTCATAGATAATGAGCAGAAAAAACAAGTTCAAATTTGAGATATTTAACCTCTAAAGTTTGAATTCTCAGGTAATATTCCAGCACTAAACCATGTTGAAACCATATTTGTTGTGCATGTTTTGTGTGTATATGCTTCTTGTGGCATTCTCGCCCGAGCAAACCCATAAGAGCCCTCGCCCGTGTCATCAGATCCTCCTCTCCTCCTCCTCCTCTCCCTCCTCCTTCTTTCTCCTCCTCGTCTCTCTCCTCCTTCTTTCTCCTCCTCCTCTCCCTCCTCCTTCTTCCTCCTCCTTCTTTCTCCTCCTCCTTCTTCCTCCTCCTTCTTTCTCCTCCTCCTCTCCCTCCTCCTTCTTTCTCCTCCTTTTTTTCTCTCGCTCTCTGCGCCGAGAGTCCCTTCATTCAACACTTTTCATTCAAGCTTTTTAGCTCTGCCCCCTGTGTTCTTTCTGTTTCTCTCTTTCCCTTCCTCTCTCTCTCTTTCTCTCTGTCTCTCTCTCTCTCTCTCTCTCTCTCTCTCTCTCTCTCTCTTGCGTGTCATCTGTTACTCATAATTCCAGTAATGGCAGCACTTGAGGACATAGATAGCACTTGTCTTGTGAGTGGGTGGATTTCTTGAAGCCTGTGGTTTCGTGCTATGAGTTGTCCAAGAGGAGGTTATTTTATATATTTGGTCATACATAGTTTTCTTCAAGGTCATTTTTTTTTGGCTGCTTAAAGTAAATATAAACCTAATCCATGACTAAAACTATCACTAAAATGACATGAAAATGATAAAAAACAAACATGAACAAAAGGGACAAATTATCATAATTAGACCTAAAATAGCCTTCACATGCTGGTACATGTGTTTTTGTTGTGTGGATGTGGATAGACTCATTAATTACAGATATGAACCGTAATCCAGGTAAAACAATTCTACAATCTGACAATTAAACAGCAAATTCCACCACATCATTCAGCGTTGTCTCAGCTCAGTTTAAGTGCATGGTCAAAGAGACAGTGGCGTACGAGCCGCAGACACGCCACTGTCTCTGGTGTGAAATGCAGCGAGGCCGGTTGTAAGTGCGGTTAGCCTGTAATCTCACCTGTTTGAGTCCAAATGCCTGGGGTCATACCTCCGTCCTCCGTTCCACGTTTCCCTTCATGGACTCCTCCTTATATTCTGGACGTGGACCACTCCCAGGCCCCTGGACTCCCCCGGGGCCCTGGACTCCCCCGGGGCCCTCGGGCGTCAGGACTGTCGGGCCAGATATCCCATTGGTTGTTTTCATGTGACATCACAACAATAAAAACAAAACACAGAGAGGAAACACAAAGCAAGAATGAATCAATGTCTGGCATAAATCGTGCTCGTCAGTGGTGCAGTGGTTAAGGGCATTGTATTTGCTGATTGTCTCTCCCGTCTCGCACCACCCATTTCATGCTGAAATTGTCCACTCTAATTGAGCCTTCAGCTTACTCCTTTATGATAGCTTTTTTCAGAGTCAGATGGGATGTTAATAGTAGAGATAATTATCTTTATTGAGCTCAGACCAATATTTATGAACGGTCAATTACAAAATCACAAACACATGATGAACATGACAATGTGTCACATGATGAACATGACAATGTGTCACCTGCAGCCACGAGTTCTTCAGCAACCCACATTTCCTTATGAGTAGTGTACACTTTGACATCACAATATTCTAACGAGACAATGGTTTCAATTCAATCTGGAAGACAAGTTCTGGATTGATCATTTCAATCGCAATCACCACTGACACCAGCTGAAATGGTAACATTACATTGTAGAATGTGGTGAACATATTTGAGCACAGGTCCTCAGCTCTCTCTCTGCTCTGACTCCCTCTCTCACTGTCAGTGTAGTATGTGATCACCCTGTCAGCCGGTGCAGAGCTGCCAGGTGCAGCACGACTGCACATGAGGGAAGTATGAGGAACAGCTAGAGCTTTCTATCTGACTTTCTTTTGTTACAGTCAGTATTTCTTGGAACATGCATCAAAAATATAAATAACTACAAATGAGGAATTCATTTCATTTTATTCTTGGACTAAAGAAACAATTACATTTGATTCAGACTTTGGGCATCAGTAAATCTGCTATAAGTGATATTAATTGACAGTAGCTCATTGGAGCCACAGTGAATGTGCTGCACTCAAAGCTACATTTCTATTAGCGCTCTATATTGCCAAAATGCCTAAAACATGCATTCTTACTGTGAGAGGGGTCGCCTCGCCACAGATCAGACCTGTAACTTAGCCTATTGGTGTTATCTGCAGTCTCCATAGAGGAAGATAAGTTTAATGCCATTTTGTGGCAAAGCAATACCATGTTGAAGCAGATGTGGAACCCTCCTCCAGAAAGTTACACAGTGCAGCTTTAAGGAAGTAAGATTTAAATGTAATTGTCCTTGTGAGAAAGTCAACCTCTCCTTTGACCCGTCCTTCAATGCAAGGAGTGTTCCATCCACTTACTTCACTTGTTCTGAAGTCTTGAAAAAAAATTTCTTTGAATTTATTAAGTCTGAAATTGGGGGTTTTCTAGATCTATAATACACTTCTAAAATAAGCACTTATAGGATTCAAATGCATCATAGGACTATCTTTGACTGATTGATTTTTTTAGTTCAGCGTTCAATATGTTACAGCCACATATTTAGATTGAGAGGATAAGTGCTCTTAATGTGCCGCTGGTATCATTAGATGGTACCATTCTTTTTTAACCCATCGTAGTCAGCAGTTAGTTTAAATGACACACTGTCAGGGTGAGTCCATCAGAGTGTGAGCTCGCCCCTTTTATTTACTTTATATACAGACAAGTGCAAAGGCTTTTATTATCAAAATCATATTTCAGAGTCTTCTGATGATTCTGCAATTTTACAAAAGGAACCAACTCTTCTGAATATTTTTTTGGGAAGTTGAGAGATTTGTGAAGTGTTAATTATAATGTTAAATAAAACAAAATAAATTGTGTTCCACCCCAGATGTGCAGGTGACCACAGGCCAGCTGTTATACACAATCAAACCATTGCCCTGTTCGACTCGTATAAGCACCTAGGTGTCTTTATTGAGGATAGATGAACTTGGAGCGCTCGTGGAGCACCTGTGGACTAGACTGCAACAACGACTGCACTTCTTACGTCGATCAAGTGTCCATGGGGTGGATGTTGTTCTTCTATCGGCAGTGATTGAGAATCTCCTGGTACATCATCACTACATAGTACGGCTGTCTGCCTCATCCACACAGCTCTCATGCTCTCATGGAGAACAGGAGCACACGTACTTGCAGAGTCACACTGCGTCAGGCTTATAAGATCCTGAATGACCCTTAGCATGCTCTGCACCCTGAGTACAAGTTATTACCTTCAGGGAGAAGGTTCAGAATGCAGCGCTGTCATGGGAATAGACTCATGAACTCTTTTGTGCCAACGTCTCCTAGGTTACTGAGCAAGGACCGATAGGTGTTGGATCCTATAGCTACACCTAATGGCAAATTGTGTTACTTCCTCTCGTATGTCTCTAAATGTATTGTGTATTAATGACTGTATTTTATTGCACTGCATTGATGGCAGCATGGGTGAATGGCCCAAGACAAAATTCCCACTTGTAGGACAATAAAATGAATCCCACCTCCTCCATCACCGTGTGGTACGCTGGAGCCACAGCCAGGGACAAACAGAGACTACAACGCATTGTGTGCTCTGCTGAGAAGGTGATCGGCTGCAGACTTCCATCTCTGCAGGACCTGTACGTCTCCAGGGCTCTGGGACGAGCAGGTCAGATCACAGCCGACCCTTCTCACCCTGGACATGGGTTATTTGAGCCCCTCCCCTCAGGCAAGAGGCCACTCCCCTCAGGCAGGAGGCTACGCTCCATCCGGACCAGAACCTCCCGCCATAAGAATAGTTTCTTTCCCTCTGCCGTTGGACCCATGAACACTTGTTTTACACTCTGCCCTCCTCTGCACCCTTCTGCAGTTGGACTCACGCAGCCCTCTTCCACTCCAGCACCACCTTTACAGAGTTAAACAAACATTTCGGGTTTGATTTTCACCACAACCAGTGTCTAGGCTTATGTGTCATATTTACTTTTGCAACATACAAGAAGCCCCACATTGTTACTACAGTGGGCAGGGTCTCGGGGTGGGACTGGTGGGTGGGGCTTATGCACAGTGTGATCAGAGTGAACAATTAAAATCTGGTTTGTCCCCGGTAGTAATTGTCATCTCCTCCAGAACCACTGATACTAAAGAAGCTATGTAAGCCAATACATTTCTCGCACACACATTATAACCATTTCCTCCTCTCCTGGACAGGATCTATCATTAGTTTCTCTCTGTGGGTGGGTAAGTGTGAATGGGCCTATTGGAAACGACAGCTGCTAGCATTCCTGTTAGCCTGAAAGCAGGATAATAACCCGGGCTTGTCAACAGCACAGCAGGCAGGAGCTGACGGCGGAGGTGCGCGGCGAAGTGGGTGGCTAGACAACTGGAAAAAAACAAGGAAAAAGAACACACGTTTGATCAAGCGATTGACGTGTAAGAGGACAGTTTTATGTTGCAATGATTCACTTTCACCTTCTTTCTTTAGGGGCCATTTCAGCTCACCTTTACATATGCGAGGCGTGATGGGTTATTCAACAGATAAACTTACAGTTAAAGACGAGAATGATGGATTTGTTTCCCCCTCGGCTGTCGACAGGCCACAGCTTTTAAGTAGACTTCATTTAATCGTGTGAAACATGTTCCATAAGAAAACAGAACATGTTAAAGGTGGTATGGACGATTTTTTTCAGCAAATTTTTTATCATATTTCCTCGTGGCGTAGATAAATCATTAGTCCTGCCACGTATCAATCATAAAACGCACCTACCGCTCACCTGCAGCCGCGTCAGGCTCGTCCCCACGTTTCCGTGTGCCTAAGTGCATGGATCTATCATAATATAGTTCCCTCAGTGTACGGGGCAAAATGAAGACGGAGAAAGACAGTTCGAGCTGACGCAGAAGTGGACAGAAATCTACGGGAGACGAGAGATGCGATGCGCTCCGTTGCGCTAATAAACAAACCCACGTGTGTGTTGTATCAGTCCACACGGGGGAGTGCGGATGCGCACTTCCGCCTGCGTTCTCAAATCGCCGAAAAATCGTCCATACCGCCTTTAAGAAAACAGTAAATGCACATACAATAATCCAATATAATAATACATTAAGGCCATATTCATGTGCATACAACTGATGTAAATAAGAGTGTTTTGTTTTGTTTACTTACTTACCATCAGTATTAGTATTATTTAGTTTTATGCTATTTTTACTTTATTTTATTTTATTATTATTTTATTTTTATCTTTTTATTTTATTTATTTATTTTATTTTTGTTCTCCTCCATTCCCTATCAAGATATGAGAGAAGTTTTTGTTAATAAGAGTTTTTTGTTTTGTTTATAAGAGTTCTTCTATTAAGAGTGTTTTTTTGAAACTTCTGTCCTTTCCCCCTGTATCTACTGCGTTGTAACACCGAAACTTCCCCATGTGTGGACATTAAAGGATTATCTTCTCTTATCTTAATACAGTACAATTACAATATCATCTCTATCTCCATGGAGAAGGTTTCAGACAGATTGACAGTTGGATCAATGCGGTCGCTGTATCAGACCGCGAAAGAGTCGAAAGGCAAAGCTTTACAATGTTACTTACAATGACAATATATTATGTATCGAGACATTGTGATTGCTGTGGTTTGTTGAGTCTGTAGTATCTCTAGAATCTGGTGCAGTAAACTCCGGCCTGTCCTTGAGATGAAGAATTTCTTTATCTTCAAAGACATCTGACTGAAGGAGACATCCTGAACAGGCATTTAAGTTCTAAAAGTAACTGTCTGGTGCAGATATGAACTCCACACACTCAGGTAGAGTTAATCTACGTATGTTAGTTTAATACTAAATACGTTAAAAAATATCATCTATATTCTACTATCCAGACTGAAAAAGCCCAAATGCACAATCCTACATTACACTACAACTCAAAACCATTCTGTAATTAACTTTACTGCACTTAATGCACGTCGTCCATTGACCCGGTGTTTACCATCGTCATAAAGACACCGCTTTGTTTCATGCTTTTAAACACCACTCTCGTGACTCACCTGTCCACTTCACAGACTTCAGAGGACAGGAGTATAAGTAGTAGTAGCAGTAGTAGTAGTAGTAGTAATAGTAGCAGAGGCAGCAGACCGGGGGGAGCCACACCTGCCTGTATTAAAGGGCTACATTGTTTGGTCTGGCTGTGATTACTGAGGCAGACTGAAAATGGGCAGAGTCACCATCCGGGAAGGACGGAGGCTCAGACAAACAACAAGAAAGACGAGGGGAAGGGGGGGATTTTTTTTAATGCTTGATTGAAAAATAAACACATCCAGTAGAAAATGGAAAGGAAAAGTTAAATGTCGACTGTACTCCGCATATGACATACACCAGAGCCTTTGTCAATGGGATCGATAGATAGATTATAAGATTATCTATTTTAATTTTGTCGGTAAAGAAACAAAGCGCCACACATCAGGTGGAGGCGTAGACGAGAGAGTCGTTGTAAAAGAAACATAGGCTCAGCACAGACGTGTGCAGTTTGCAGAAAGCGCGCAGATATGGGAACAAATCAATCTAAAAGTGATGTGTCCATCCCGGAGACGCCTGCCATGCTGCAATGTCAAATAAATATGGGAAGGAGTGTCTGGAATGCCTGCCAATGTGGTCAGATAAATTTGGAATTGGCTAGGTGTTTTTTATTTGTATTTCTTATTTAGTTAATTTGATTGCATTTCTGTTTCTGTAATTTCTTTGTGATTTGAATGCATTTTCCTGCTGCGTGAAGCACTTTGAATTGCCTTGTGTATGAAATGTGCTCTACAAATAAACTTGCCTTGCCTTAAAGGCGATTTTTCGTCGATTTGAGAACGCAGGCAGAAGTGCGCATGCCACTCCCCCGTGCGGACTGATACAACACACACGTGCGTTTTTTTATTAGCGCAACGGATCGCATCGCATCTCTAGTCTCCCGTAGATTTCCGTCTACTTCTGAGTCAGCTCGAACAGTCTTTCTCCGTCTTCATTTTGCCCCGTACACTGAGGGAACTATATTATGATAGATCAATGCGCTTGGACACGCGGAAATGTGGGACGAGCCGCACGCGGCTGCAGGTGAGCGGTAGGTGCGTTTTATGATTGATTTGTGGCAGGACTAATCGGCAGTCTACGCCATGAGGAAATAATACTCAAATTTATGCCAAAAAAATTGTCCATTCAACCTTTAAATACGTTTTCTGGTGGACTGCACCACCTGCTTGTCGCCATGGAGATGTTGTTTAAATCAATTGATCCTCTCCGTAAAGACAAGACAGGTCAGATCTGTGGAGAGGCGAGAGCACTCACGGTAACGTTTTAAGGTATTTTTGAGAAGAAAAAATAAATGAATAAATAAAATCAAACATAAAAAATAAATAATAATATATAAAAATAATAATAAATACAAAAATAATAAATACAAAAATACATTTGATGCAATACGTGGAACAGTTCAGACAAAGCAATGTGGAAGACAATCCTCCAGAAAGAATGTTCCTCTGAACCGCAGGATAGTGTTCAAGTTATCCTCTCCTTTCATATTTTTTTTTTGTAAATTTCAAAGGGAATTTAACACTTAACTTTTGACCTGTCACCATATCACACACACAAAAAGTCTATAAATGTTTGATTTATCTAATTAGATTATCATATTGCTTGTGTAATTTGCGGTAAAACTGTGTGCTATTGTATAAAGGACTGTAAATGTTCATTCCTCTTCCTTGTGGTATGTTGAGTGTTCCGTAAATATGTGTTACTGCTCCTGACGTGTGCGACCTGTCACTCACGTCCTGTCTGTAGAAAGTCAAATGCCTCGAATATTTGAGCGTCGGCTTCGAGCAAACACATCCAACACTTTTTTTACATAATAGGTCAAGAAAAATTAAGCCTTTTCAGATTTAAAGCTTCCAATTATGTGCAGTTTTGACCATTTTACACATGAGACACACATAAAATGCCTTATTTATATTCTTACACGATGAACAATTGTAATACTTTCTTTTCTTATATTAATGTGGGTAAAAGTAGAAGTTTCAAATATATTAATACATATGTCGGTGTAATCCCTCATTCGTCCAGGCGTGTTCCATAGTAGAAAAAGCTTCAGTTGTAGTCATCTGGACTCAGTTAGAAAAAATTGACGTTTCGACTCTCATCCAAGAGTCATTGTCAATAAAAGAATTTAGATCGAGAACTCCGATATTAATACTGTTCTGTGGTAAGACCCGCCCATTTTTCTAACTGAGTCCAGATGACTACAACTGAAGCTTTTTCTACTATATTAATTCATATTTTTTCTTTTTGTGTCTCGCCTTAATACCATATCGTGAAACATTGTAGGAGAAGCTATGACATCTCCATGGAGACAAGCAGGTGTTGAAACCTCCACAAGAAAGGACACATAATGTCATTTTAATGTAGTTTGAATTCAAATCCATAATCAAGAAATAGAAGAAAATATATGTTGTGTCATATTTACCACTAAATAATGACCCTGCAGCACATCTGAAGTCATTTAGTCTTGCCCAGCGGCACAGCGAGCGTGCCTTTAAACCCTGTGGAATGACGTCCCTTTACAAGCAACCAGGTGACATCAGCGGGTGCCAGGGTGTCTGTCTGTGGCATCCTCACTCAGGGGAGCAGTCTATCACCTGTCTCCTGCAGTACCTGCCCCAGCAATTAGCCAGGGTCCGAGAGTGCACATGTCAACAGGCAAATTACAGGGCACGCCGCTCCGCACACACATATTTGTTTGGCTTTTAAAAGGGTAATATCGGTCTGCACGCGAGCGATACTTGCTTTTTCTAACTCGCAAAACAAGAAAGAGTTCAAAGCGGAGGAGAGGGAGAGGATGGATAGGGATTGAGAGGTAATGACAAGCTCAAGGAGGGAATAAGAGAGAGAAACGCGGCATTACCTAAGTGTTGTTTCTCTGACGGAGCGGGCTTCCCCTTCTGCTGTTTGTTGTCATTAGGGCCACACTTAGCGGGACCAGGACAATGACAGTCAACAGTAAACTACAGGAGACATGGAGTCATTCACAGACACAGGTACAAGGTGAAGAGTTTACTTTGGGGTATGAAAGAGCAAAACAGTGAGACTGAAATGTGGAAATAGCTGTACGTTGTCGCCACTGGGACTTGTCCTAAAGCCTGTAGTTTACATTTTATAAAGTCTTTTGATTCTTGTGTTGGGTTAGTTTGTAAAAAGGGAATTTTACCATTTTTTGTATGAGCGATAGATTGTTGGTTTTATCTCGAAAAACTATTGCTTATGGTCAGGGACGGTCTGGAAAAATGGCGTGGGACACTATCCACTAAAACATGATCAAATAACTCAATTTAAAAAAAAAAAGAGGTGTAAATAAGGTCTGTGTCACTGTGTCTGGCTCTTTGGATTTTGCATTGCTTATTTTGGTAGTATTCTCAGGACCCTCAAAAATACCAATTACATTATTACCGTATTTTCCGGACTATAAGCACCAGCCAAAAAATGCATAATAGAGAAGAAAAAAACATAAGTTGCACTGGAGTATGAAATGCGGTTGCAAGTGTGAAAATAACAAATATTATCACATATAAGTCGCTCCGAAATATAAGTATATAAGTATAAATATAAGTATAAGTTGCACCCCGGTCCAAACTATGAAAAAAGGTGCGAGTTATAGTCCGGAAAATACGGGTACATTAAAATAAGACACCCCTGGCAAAGAAACGGAGGTGATCTGGCACAATCAAATGCCTGGTCTCTGTTAAACTAATCAACCCTAACCTACACTCACTAACCCCCCTAACCTTCACTCACTAACCCCCCTAACCCTAACCTTTAACAATAAGAACACATCCATATCTAACCACATACAACAAATACTACAATATTTGATATCAATAGTGACCAAAACCTGGCCTGTATTGAAGGATGCTTTGAGTTCCTTTGACCCTAAAATGTTCAAGAACAGCGCTGTCACGGCCAGAGATGTGCTTTACATGACCATCCTTTGTTCTCCATTCACTTCTGACCCAGTCTCTCAGAATGAAAAAGAAAGTCTCTTAGATCTGATCGGCGATACTGTGTCTGCAATGTGCCTTTTAGATAAGATCTGCGACACAAACGGGCGTGTGTGGTGCAGACAGTGACCTCAGCTCCTCCCGCACACTGCACATGTTATTAAGCCTTTAGTAAAGTCAGTGAATCAAAGAGGACTATCCCCTAATCCTCTGTCAGCGGGCTCACTTTGTGTAACCTGAGCGCTCTTTTCAACATGATCACTGCACACAAAGCAAACGCCACATTTCCGGAGTGTGAGTGACTATGGGTAAAGTACGTGGTTATCGGAGTACTGTACCTTTAATGGATCATGACAGACGAACATATAAAGCGAGCGATGAGGAGGAAGGGACGTGTCCAGCTCTACGTGACGCTTGAAACAAGGGCAAGTTGGCACACATTCAATGAAACTGCGCAATCAGTTTAAAGCTGCACTGTGGAACATACATGAACAAGCAGAGCAGCGGCAGGGCACGTTTAAAGTTAGACATGCTGTAAAATTGTCTTCAAATGTAATCACTATGATGTGTCCTTGTCTAAAAAAGTATCTCCATCTTTACTCATATGAACCTCGGTATCTAAAGAAGCTCCGATTGGCTCAGCAGCTGCCAATCATCATGTCCTCCTCCACCAAGCACCACCTTTTCAGAGTTTAATCTTTCTTTTAGATTTTATTTTCACCACAATCAGTGAAGAGTGCTGTCGTATTCTACTCTGCCCTCTTGCGCATCTCTCTTCGTTTCCTGGCGGGGTCTAAGCGAGTCTCTCCAGGTTAAATTAGGCTTAGAATTAGATATCAACAAAACCGTATTTTATAGTAGAGTATAAGTCGCACCAACTAAAAAATGCATAATAGAGAAGAAAAAAACATGTATAAGTTGCACTGGAGTATGAAATGCGGTTGCAAGTGTGAAAATAACAAATAATATCACATATAAGTCCTTCCGGAGTATAAGTATATAAGTATAAATGTAAGTATGAGTCGCACCCGGGCAAAACTATGAAAAAAAGTGTGACTTATAGTCCGGAAAATACAGGTAGGTTTGTTTGGTGTGGGAAGTTGCTACTTTAAGGCCTGATTGTTTGGTTTGGTTTATTTTGAACATCAAAAAACATTGATAAAACATGTGCAGTAGTTCTACACAAGGTATCTACAAGAAAATAGTTCAAAAAGGAAGTGGTAGAAGTGCAACCTTATGTAGAGCTCTTTTACATTGGCACTGATCGTTGGTACATGATCATTAGTCATTACAAGCAGCAGTTACAACTTAGAAATGCTGAATGATTTCACCTTTCAACATCATTTCTGGTAATGATTATTATTTATCATTTTTAAAAACCCTCCTCACCCTTTTATACTGTATTTTATAAATTACTTGGTAAACTTTGGTACACTGCTTAGGGATCCTCTTTCAAATTATTCCACAATCTCACCCACAGATTGAAAAACAAATGAATATGACCTCTCATTAGTATTAGAATATGATAATGAATTAAATCATCAGATTTTTAGATCTTTATTTCGCTGGGAGAAAAATGCATCTTGAGAAAATGAAAGTTACAACGTATCATATAAATCTATGGCCTTAGTAAATTAAATGAAATAATGAAACATATTTAGGGGCAGATGTCGTTTCCAGGTGAAGGCTTATAAGTTAAGAACTGACTGATCAAGAAAAAAAAAAAGCAAACTATTCATTCATTTTTTTTTCACACATCAGCCTGACCTGAGAATTTAGCTGGAATTCTGCCAAAGCAGCGAGATGTGTGAATTTCCTCCATTTTTGATCTGGCAATTTCCCTGGTACATTGATAAGATAAGATAAGATAAGATAAGACATGCTTTTATTGTCCACATGGGGAAATGTTGGTGTTACAACGCAAGTAGATACAGAGGGAAAGGACAGATAACTTATAGGAAGTTTAAGGACTAGTGCTAGGTGTATGTGTAAATAAAGCCAGAAAACTGTCATTACCACAGCTTGTTTCTTTGGTTGCGATCTTGGTTTCCATGATTAGACTAAGACTTGTCGAAATCCCTCAGAATCCTTTCACAACAGAATGGGAGCCACACCACTGAGTGAAGCAAGAGCCCCTTGTGTCCTCTGACCTAATATTACAACAACCTGCATACCATTGGCAGAAGAAATAGCCTATTCCAGGGGTTAAAAACGTTTTAGGCCGGGACCCCTAAAATAATCCACGTATTCATAAACCTGTATGTAATAAAATCAAGGTTTAAACCATTTAAAATGAGGTTTACTTGTATTTATTATAGTAGTTTTTTGTGTTATCTGACCCAATTTCTTCTTTCAGACCCCCACTTTGGGAACCACTGGCCCACTCAATTTCATATACATAAACGCACAGGCAGGAGCTTAACAAATATTCACATAAAAGTTAAATTGTAGCTTAAAACACTGCAGAGTAAAAATAAAGTTCACACAGATTTTGAGAACACAGATCTTTAGCCTACTTTTCAGCCATAGTATATCTTAACTTAAAGGGGCTGTAGGCCTTCCCGAGTTTTGTCCATGTAGTTAAGCAAATTAGTCTTGCCCCGGCACAGATCAGTTGTAAAAGCAGCTCTTATAGGGTTGAAATTATATTGCTTTGTGCTGTCTGCATCTATTTATTGTCCGAGAACCAGGAAGTGTTAGAATACTAGTTTGTTATTAGTGTTACAGTGACTGAACTAGCTCTTGTTATGTTTTGTTTTTAAGATTGTAAAAATCAGGTACAGCACATTTAATTGAAAACATAAATCTGGAAAGTGAGAAAAAAGATATTACTAAACCATTACTAGGTCTAAAAATGAAGGCCTGAATATGTTGGACCCAAACAAACATTAAACTAGGACCACAGGAGTCCAAACATGAACTAAATCTCAGACTAACCAGGTTCAAAGCCAAGGATAAGACACCAACTAGGACAATTTCAACATATTTCCTATCATTCGATCCCATCCGCCCTGTGCTTTCCGCCATAACATCCTGTTGTCTTGTTGTGGACGTCTTGCTTGGACTGTCCCACACGGTCTCTCCTCTGTCCCGGGACACTTAATAACAAGAGGCAGAGGAGACAGGAAGCCCACTCTGCTCTGTCATCTCAACATGCTAGCGTGTCTTTAGCATGCTAAGGTGTCTTTAGCATGGCCGCTCTATTGTTTGGGAGGCTGCAGCGGTGCCGGTTCAGATCCCCTCATGCTGTCATTAGGCTGGGACACATCCACCTGACTCGACAGGGGCTTGGGTGGAGGGGGCGGCTGTCTCAAATGGGCCGGTGAGTGCTAATATCAGCTTTAAATTAGATCAGGCATCAGGACTGAGCAGGAATAGGACCAGTTTACCAGTACTTTTAGTGACTTTTTGAAGAAATGGCTGCCTACTTCGTGTAATAGCGGACCTGCACTAGAAACAATAAGGCAATTTTACTTGAGACTTAAGAGAGTAGTCTTGAAATGTGATTTGTCAATAGGATTCAAGACATTTTTTAGATTTTATTGCAATTGCAGAACTTTTCCCCGCAAAAATTTTCAATAAATTGTATTCAAGTATTTTTTGCAACAAGGAAGCTAATGCTTTTTCCATTGACAATCTTATTTAAAGACTATTGTCAAGATGAATACTGCTTATTTCATCTATAGATATAGTTATAAAACTTATTTTCTTTTTTTATTGTCTAGAATATTCCATGTGGCATCTATCTAACATTTGTTTAGGATTGTGCTAAAAAAATATATATCATAAAAAAAACGGATGAAAGGAGACACCTTCTTACAGTTGTGCAATGTACTTTTTACATTTTTTTGTAATCTCATATTTTAAACAATGGTCACTTCATTCAACAAGTTCACATATTAAAATGAATGTGAAATTATACAAAAGGACACACAATTATAAAAAATCCTTGTCTCTTCGCCCAGTCCAAAATGCTAGGCTACACTCAAAAATTGTTTGTACTTTCAAATTCAAGATCTTTTTCACAACGTCATTATGATCAATGCCATTGTAAGCATCTTAACAGAAAAGGAAATCTTCAAAGCTGGTGAACGTGACCTGGCGTTGCAAAATCCAACTGTCCTTACGTCAATAATGTGACCAATGTGCACCGACCAGTTCATCCATCTGCAAATCTGTGTCTGATAAACTGCTGTGTCTGTCCGCATTCACTTCCTGTGCTTCCAGAGCCATGTGTGTAATATATAGAGTCAAACACTGCAAGACTAAACAGGCCCATCACTCTATTCTAGACCAGGGCCATCAATCTATTCGATACCAACAAACCAGCATAAACTATGACTAAAGACCAACTTCTTATCGCCTCCTAAGCTAAACCAGTCCAGAGGGCTAACGTGATTGACTACTTCAAACATCATCACCAACAGGAGATAAAACTTCCTGTGCGTCCTTCTGAAAAAAGCCACAGGAACTAGCTCCATGAATGAGCTATGGCTAGGCTAACATCCTCTTTATGCTCCATAGAAAAGACAGGTGTTTCCGAGCGACCGGGGGCGGGGGGGATGGTCTTTGACAATAGGCGATATAATGTGACACGTGTAGGCCTACCCGAGCTAAACGGACAATGCTACGAGCTAATCAATCTATATATGCACGAATCACAATGCACATCCAAACATGGAGTTCAATGGAGTCACAGACAATTGACCCGCGACTGGGCCGAGCAAACAGGAAACACCCATTTGGACAGAAGGGGCTTTGGGGGTGGGCTAATCGAAGGTAAAAATAACACAGAGGAGGGGTCAACAAACATGTCCGCTCCCAAAAGGTCTCCTAAGGCCAACGGAGGTGAGGTTTGGACAGATTTAAGATGTGGTCTTAAATCTGACGCTCGTGATGATGTAGCAGATACGTTTATCTGGGGGAAAGAAGAAGACGAAAAATCTAAACTTAAAATTGGTATAAATATTGAAATATAGCAAACAATTGTTCACACATCATTTCTTTAAAGGAGCACTGAGTAACTTTTTGCTTTTTCTCGAATCAAGAACACAACAGTGACTACATTAAAGGTTCATTTCCATCTGTGGATTGCTTTGACACTCCTGATACTAAAGAAGAATGTGAGATTATTTCACAATAAAAAATTCAGCACCCAAACATGATTGAATCAGTGCTTCTTTGATTAAAGACGTGCTGACTCCATGAAGCAATCCACTGACAAACACTTTCATTGTCATTGAATACTGGTATTGTCCCAATAGATTGCTAAAGTGATCCCTTCATTTAAAACTGTGGATCTAAGTATGTATACCAATTATTGTCCTATCTCTATTTGACCATGTTTTTCAAATGTTTTAGAGAAGTTGGTTTACAGATGATTACTGAAACATTTGAATGCATGTAATATAATGTATCAGCATCAATATGGACTCTGTAAGAACTAGTCTTTATATGGCACTGGTGGAACTCACAGACAGAACGCATACAGCTTTAAATAGTAAAAAACAGTATGTATCAAAGAAAATTCAAATTCCATACCTCAAGAACCTTTGTTGTTTTTGGTATGTGATAACGATCCAGTTATTGTCCCAAAATCTACTGTTGCTCTACAGATTATTCATCTCTCACAAAGATCTGACTAGACTGAAAGAAGATCAAGTGCAGTATTCCACTTGTTTTCAGGCTGAGTATTTGAATGTTAAAGAAAAAAATAATAATCATAAAAAATGGACTGTTGATTCGTGAGTTATTTGGCGCTCAGACCCCGGCGGAAGACGTTGCAATCATGGGCACTCCATGATCTATTTGTATTAGATGTCTCCCCCCGGAGCCTGGAAACTGGTGGTGGTAGATGTGGAGAGAAGGTAGAGGATGAGGGGAATGCAGAGGAGGAGCAGGGGAGGTGGTGGGTCACAGTACGGTTTGAGCGGCCGAGCCATCTGCCTGAGGGCTTAAATGTGACCGCCTGGCGCTGATTGGGAGCGGGGAGGAGTCACTTTAGAGCGTTGATTGGGGATGAGGAGCAGGTGCGAGGGCCATGGTACAGACGCCCCCTGACCTTTCACCCTCCTTCTTTGGCCAGGAAAAACTGCATAACCTCTTTGGGATAAGCGCAGAAACCTGGGAGAGTCCATGGTGAAGTGAGGGATCTGACTCTCACAGACGGACAGGCGGGCGCCCGCTTGAGTGCGATGATGGCGCTGGGGAGAGGGGTCCTTCCATGGAGGCCTTGACTTGGATGGAGTTAGGTCTTCCAGGCTGAATTTACGCAGGCTTCATCTCTGAGAAAAGCCATTCTAAAGCTGTGCAGGCACCTGAAAATGATAACTATTAAAGAGACAGTCTCTTTAATAGTATAGTAAAGTATACTATACTTTACAGTATAGTAAAGGCCTTTAATGGTCTTTTATAAAGTGTATCATCCTCCGTAAACTAGGAAGTGCGCTGTTAGCATGCTAGTTTTTTTTTAATCCTTGGCAGCAAAACGCCCAGTTCAAATAATGTGTCCAATAATATAGTATAATGTTATATACATGACCACTGCATTATTTTAATTCAATATATTGTTTAATGAATATATTTTTTACATTAATTATATATTTTTGTCAGGGCAATTTAAAGTGAATACTTTTCAAGACATAGTACGACCACATAGTGAAATTGAATAAACCATTATCTTCAGCTGAATAATGTATTAAATTATGATTAATATTGTACAGAGATGTTATGAATACTGTTGTTCAGTCAAAAAGCGAGTCAGTGCATTCATATTTTATTTCAGGTGTTTTTTGTTGACATATGACAGCACAAATGTGAAAATGATCCCCAGGCCTCATATCCACACTAATGGCATCTCAAATATGCTTCAGAGAATAGTGTTTGGTGAACTGTGTGCAGTGTGTAATTATGTTCTGGTTTTACCATCTTTTATTGTCCTCTGCATAAAAGGCTTTGTAAAGACAGTGACAGTGTGGCAACACGCCGCATGACACTGATGTGAATCACTCAGAACTCAGGCGTCAGACGAGCAGGGGAAGTCCACCAGCAGCTTAAGTAAATACAGGCTTTTTGATTGTGGCGCTTGGAAGTACTTAGACGTTTGTTATTGAAACGCAACTTTTTTATTTTTTTATTTGTTTATTTATTTCTGACCTAAAGGATTTTATTGCACGTAACTTTTCCCCATCACTTGAATGGTTCATACGGCACTGAACTTATCCAACTCCATTGAGCAGGCATGTCCAAACTACGGCCCGGGGGCCCTTACACCATTTTTTGTTGGCCCAAACAACAAATAGGAGTACTTTACTGTAAAATTGGAAAAATCCAAGCATTTTGAGGTTAAACCAACCTAATAATAATGTTCCAAGTCTTATGAAAGGTGTGGAGGCTCATCAAAACTATGTCAAAAGCAAAACTTCAAATGAATCACTTTTCAAATTTGACATTGTCAGGTTGTTTGTGGCCCTTTGCTCCGTATAAGTTTCAAAATGTGGCCCTCAATGAAAAAGGTTAGGACACCCCTGCCATAGAGACAAGCAGATGAAGTCACCGGGCTAAATTACATGTCAGATCTGTGTAGACGATACATGTTTTTCAGCTTTTATTTTCCGGCCGTGGCTGGAGAGCCGCGGCGCGGTCAAATTGCCGCGCAGTTTCAGGGACCGCGGCATTTCCCTTATAGCCCGTTATAGCCTCATGGCTAACCCTAACCATAACCCTAACCCTAACCTTAACCTTAACCTTAACCCTAACCTTAACCTTAACCTTAACCTTAACCTTAACCCTAACCCTAACCCTAACCCTAACCCTAACCCTAACCTTAACCCTAACCTTAACCCGGCGCGGGCTAAAACGGCGCTAAAACGCGGTCAAATAGCGCCGCAATTTCAGGAGCCGTGGCGCGCGGCCGGCACAAAAATAACATTGCAGTTTCGGCCGCGCGCCGCGGCACTGCAGACACTCCCTTCTTTTCCAATAAAAACACCCTTAATTGAAAAAAATGTGGAGAAAGAGCTCCAGACAAGCTACATTATTCACCTTTTATGCATTTAGGCCTTCAATCATTAACATTAGCATTCATTAACTCCACACTGACGATCAGGCCCAATGAGTTCACCAACCAGCACTCAAGGCTGCCGTAGTGTCGTGCCAAAAACGACGAGTGTAGACGTGTAGTGTAATCAGGCCGGATATTTACAACTTGGAGTTAGTAAAAAATCTTCCCCATTTTTCCTCTATTCTCTCGTCTCAATGTAATCACCTTTGTTTTCATTCACAGTCGTCCATGCCCCTTCACCTCAGCGTGCCCTTTAGGTCTACGTCAAAGTTTGAGGCAGGGGGCGGGGTTATTCTATGTGATTGATGGGGGACAGGAAGTGGGCGTGTGCAGATGACCTCTCTCTCCTCACTCTGTCACTGATAAGTTCTGATGACGGACACGTCTAATGCATGTAGATAAAGTTGAGGCAACAGCAGATCGAATGAAACACAAATGTTAGTTTTAGTGTTTACTACTGCATCACTGTGAATGTCTGGGTTGTACGTATGAATGAATGAGGGATTACTTTGTTACAAGGACTTGAATATCTGCTTCACCTTCTGTTGGCAATAACGGGGAAAGTGAAGCAGCAGAAGAAAAACAGAGCTGCAAGCATTTGATTTGAAAATAAATCTGACTTTAATCAAGGTAATCTTCCCTTTGTCTCTATAATCCTTGAAAGAGTTGTAGTTAAACAGCTTTGACATCTACAGGAAAATAATTTGAAAATTTGAAGTTTTCCAGTCAGGGTTCAGAGCCCACCCCAGCACTGAAACTACACTATTTCAAGTCACAAATGAGTTGTTATTAGCTGCAGACGATGGACTGGTCTCAGTCCTGGTTCTGTTGGACCTCAATCGGACACAAACGACCACAACATTCTACTGCAGAGGTTAGAATGTGATGTAAGTGTCGGAGGAAGAGCCCTCAGCTGGTTTAAATCCTATTTATCTGATAGGTACCAATTTGTTAATGTAAACCAGAGCTCCTCACCTTGTTCTAAAGTAACTTACGGTGTGCCACAGGGATCAGTACTCGGTCCAATTCTGTTTACTCTTTATATGCTGCCGTTAGGCAACATTATCAGAAAGCATGGCATTAACTTCCACTGCTATGCAGACGACACTCAGCTGTATTTATCAATGAAACCTGATCAGAGCAGCCCTGGCAGAGTCCAACATGCACTGGAACAGGAGAGTCTAAGGACAGAGGACCCTGGGACATCGTCCCTCGCCACCACAGACATTGTCTGACTTCATCGCCACCACAGACATTGTTGATTCATTTCTCCCTGTGGCCCTCAGAGGCAACTGTTGTTGTGATTTTGGGCCTTACAAAAATAAATTGATTTGATTTGATTTGATTTGAACAGGTCTGACTTACTGCCGGCAATGCGAACACAGCTCCTGCTCCGGTCATACAGGGACCGGACAGCCCTGAGATGCCGACACAGTCTCTTCATTTAAGATCAGGCTTAAAATGTTCCTCTTTGAAATGGCTCATGGTCAGGCCAGTTAGGAACAGAAATAAAAACCTAGTTTCAGTTACGCTGCCCTAGGAGCAACTATGCTGGGGGAAGTATGGCAGCTCGAGCACCATCCTCTGCTTCTAACTACTTATTCTATTAAACAATATTTAATATTTAATTTAACTTGCAAATCTGTTCATAGTCTCTTTCTTCTTCTTCTCCCACTTCCCGCCGGGAGTGGGACAGGCACATCAATGACCTGTGGATCCAGAAGCTCCTCGAGTCCCTGGAGAAACGGTCTCTACTCCATATGAACGGTTCCTCATCCTCCTGAAGAACTGGTTCGCCTCCTGAAGAACTGGTTCTCCTCCTGAAGAACTGGTTCTCCTCCTGAAGTGGCTCCAGCTCCACTCTCTATCTCTTGTTTGTCTGTCCGTCTGAGGGAGTCTGATCTCTCCTTCACTGTGGAACTCCTCCAAGTTTTTACTTTTACCCAAAGAAGTTTTGAAGTTTTTTCCAGGCTGACAAGGAGGGTCTAAGGACAGAGGATGCTGGGACATTTGTCTAAGGACACGGGATGCTGGGACATTGCCAAGTCCCTATGAACCTTGTTTAGTCTGTTTTCTCACTGTCTCCCCTCGAGGCAACTGCTGTTGTAATTTTGGGCTTTACAAAGATACTGTAACGAGCGGTGCGTGAAAAAGTCTCGAGAAACAGGTTTGCTCGTGTAAGCTTTAATGTTTAACGACGATTACTATTGCAACAACACATCATCAGTAGGGTAAAACTAACCTGTCTCACGACGGTCTGACGACTTTAATGTTTAACTGCCATCACTACCCAGCATACACAATTCTGGAACAAATGAAACAAAATTAATCATCAATTAACATTACATCACTATTCACCTTCTTCCAGAAGCCCATCTGGGTGTCGCCATATGACGTAATCCTCCTTCCGGTTGTATTAAAGGTTGAATGGACTGGCGTGGACTGCCGATTAGTCCTGCCACGTATCAATCATAAAACGCACCTACCGCTCACCTACAGCAGCGTCCGGCTCGTCCCCCGAGAGCAGCACGTTTCCGCATGTCTATCATAATATAGTTCCCTCAGTGTACGGGACAAAATGAAGACGGAGAAAGACAGTTCGAGCTGACTTAGAAGAAGATGGAAATCTATGGGAGATGAGAGATGCGATGCGATCCGTCGCGCTAATAAACAAACTCACGTGTGTTGTATCAGTGCACATGCGCACTTCTGCCTGAATTCTCAAATCGCCGAAAAATCGTCCATTGCGCATTTAACATAGAGCTGCCGAACTCGAGACAGGTTCTACAGACTAAAAGTTTTCAGCCACCCACAGGATTGGTGCGTTGTCGACTGATTTACACAAATAATCTACTTTATAGCATATTTAGTGGAGAGACTTTTTCCTTGTTCTCCATTTAAGCCAACAGAGTCCCCACTCGACGGAAGTGCGATTATAACGGAGGAGAAAAGGGTGGAATAAGGCGAGTGATCTGCAGCTCTGGGCGGTCAGCATGGTCCGGCAGCACTTTGTTGTGATGACGTTTACAGAGACGTGCCACAGGGGCAGACGGACATTTGCACCGTCCTGTATTGTCCTGCATTTGAACCTTGAGTGCTCAGAAAACTCCTGTTTTCACCTACCCCCTATCTCTGCCCACTGGTCAATACCACAAAATTGACTCTTGGTCATATCTGTGGCGTTCATAAATGACACATATACGGGTTTCAACAATAAAACCGAGACAATCCGCCGCTTGTTTCAGTGAAATGTCATTAAAAGGTGGGTTCAATCTATTCTGCAGTTTTGAACAGGAAGTCATTACACCCTAGATCAATATTGCATTTTACAATGAACAAAATGTAAAATAAGGATCTACGTGTGTCATAGTTCATACTAGTTCGTTGCCATTATTATTATTTTGTTATCCATTGTTTTATGTTGTTTTTTTATATTATGCTATGTTTTTAATGTCGTTTTACCTTAAGGTCGAAATAAGTTCCTTTGTTTGCGAATTGTGTTCAATGACAATGGCAATAAACTGAGTCTGAGTTCATCACTAACTAACAAACAAACAAAAACCACAATATGCCTTAAATATTCTAGGCTAAACTAAGACGTGTGTTGCTTATAGTTTAGCTGGTTGTATTTATGTTAAAAGCACGACTTCAGTCCTTTGCACAGGCCAGTGCAATTCTGCAAATTGTTTAAGAACTTTACCTGTGCAAGTCAAGGCAGATCTTCACTTCTTCAACCCCCTGATGACGTCACAGTTAAACTCCAGTGTCCATGTGAAGCAGCAAGAGGTGCACCTCAGAGACCATGGAGCCTACAGCCCTCCTTCTGTGCCTTCCATCACCCGAGCAGTCTATCTGTCCTACACTTCCCCCTACTGAACAGAATCACCTACTGCACAGCTCAACATGCCACCTCAGAGCTGTTGTACTTTATTTACTTTCAGATGGACATGGGAGCTCTAATCAAGTATTTCTTATTTCATATTTTCTGTTTATTGGCCTTCAGTCTTCTTCTTGATGGACTACTAGGCTCTAACTATACTGTACTGTACTTGTTGAAAGTGTGATCTCAGCATGTTTCTAAAATCCCTTTTGAGATGATAAAAACCTGGAGACAGGCACATTTAACACAAGACAATAACATGAGTTGTAGTGCGGTACAGTACTAATAGAAGCAGGACCCCTGTCAAGAATCACACTCGAACATAGTTGGAAATTATACATACTTTAATGCTAATATAATAGGTTTATTTTCCAATCAAGTAAAACATTTAAGACACATTTATTTCAAAATCCAATCCAAAGATTCACAGAAATAATAAGGCAGTACACTTTTGTATATCGGGGCTAAAATAAAACAAGTGATATGCACAAATATAGAAGATTTCCCCATTTGAAAAGAATCATCAGTGCTTTGCTCTAAACAGGTGAGCGGCCCTCTGGCCGTGCTCAAGGGTCCACATCAACACAACATCAGGAATGTGAGAGGTAACAGGTCCTAGCTTCCAGTTCAGATCAGAAATGCAAAATTGAAATTCAATAACAAGAAAATCAACCTAAGTCACAATAGCATATGTATTTGATCAGAGCAAAGGCAGCAGCAGTTAGGTTTATACTGTAATAATGCACAAGCTATGCACTTCAAATAGGATTAAAAGATCAACATTTTAATGTGCTTACAATTTGGTGATTGTGTTGTTATTTTCTAAAAGATATAAACAGATATTTACTTACAATATGTGTCGACATTCTGCTTAAACAATGTAACATTTGAAGCAGAAATTTGCCCCTTAAATCTTGAACCTTTTTCAGCCAGATTTTTCATGTATAATCAATACTGCAATTTTAAAATGTACTACATATTGTCTATTAAATTCATTCAAAAACATGTTGTGCCAGAGACACACTTCTTGATTATTACATATGCATTTGTTTAACAGTCATTGCGTGTTATGAAAAATGGCTACCTTCTTTCAAATACTGACCACAAGACAAAAGATCTATCAGTAGTTACATTGATTGGATGAATATATAAAGCTACTTATAATAATAACATCACTATATTTTGAACGTAGCCATGTATTTTGTTTCGATCTCGTACGCCTGTAATACTGAGGTTAATCTCAAAAGTTTGTTCTTACAAAAATCTTCAGACACACATCTCATTATTGGTAGAAAAGTCCACTGAATCAAGGCTTACGCTGCCCAAAAAACATGGCCTCAGTCTCCAAACTTGACGTGATTATCTGCGGCTTTGAAAGGGTTAGCTAAAAAGTCAAATAAAACAAGGGAATACGTATATGCTAAAAACAGACAAATCATAATACATGTAAGGGACTGCTTGTGTCCATCCCAATCATTTCTTTTTTAACATTTAACAAAAAAAAAAAAAATCTTTCTAAATCAATAGTTTAAAAATGTAATATGGGCTTAGCCTCTTTTATACATGTAGTGTGGACTTCCCCCATGGTGGTGGACGTTGGCTGTACTTCCCATCTGAGTGGGGTTCTTCAAGGATGTCCGCTTTCCCCTTTAATATTCTAAATACAAAAATGTGGATAAAAATCATTTCAGCCCGGTACTCCTGCCCAAAGTCCAAACTCGAAGTCAGGACACAGTATAGAACATCACAACAGTCAGTGGTACTTTACCCATTAACCATAAAGTTAGCGGTTCAAGCCCAGCCTGACACATGATAGAACTTGACTGTAATTGGTCGTGGTTAAACAAAGACTTTTCAAACGTTTTCTGCCGTGAAATGTATGAACATCCATGATCCACAACATGTATGAAAGAGGCTTACAATAATCACATTTGGGTTGGACACAATAGATTTGAAATGGGACCTAGCTATATACTCCCACTTTAAAATGATAAAGGACAAAGTTGATTATTCTGATATTTATAAAGGAAACTTAATAACAAGTCATTTTAAAGAGATAACACTTCTATATAGGGCAAACTAATCATTTTACAAATCATCTGAAGAGGCATTTAGCCCACCAAGATCACCGCTTTACATGATTGTAAGATTCGAGCCACAGCGTTTGATTTTTCTGCGGCTCATGTGCGACGTCTCAATGTGTTTCAGTCATAGTGAAAATGTGTGGAGGTAGAGAAGGTGAACGGTAGGAGGTCTGGTCTGTGGAGCAACAGCGAGTTTATGAGGTAGGCCTTAGCTGTAAACAAAACCGTAACAGCGAAAGGAAAGTTTTGCAGTAAAAAAAAATCAAAAAGAAAACGTAACTTATTATTCAACAGTGGGAAGGAAGACCAGGGAGTCTGTGGCAACGCACGGGAACTTCAGCTCACAGCACACCTTTAGTACAATATACCTACAGTTAATCAGATCATCAAAAATATACAAAAAAAAAAAAAAAAAGAAATGCACAACTATGTATAACTCAAGAGGTAGTTGCTAAGTCAGTACATGATATGGGTTACAAACGGCATATCACCATTGCTTTACAGAGGTGGTTGGTCAGTCAGTGGATGATTCCCAGAAAGAATAAAATACACTTTTTTTGGTTAATTCCCTGAGAATAGTTCATCATCCTGAGAGGAATTGTGTAAAAATGTAAAAATACACCATACAAAACAGAGTTGTGGAGCGCACCTGTGCTCTGGCTGTTTGGTCATTCATCTTGGTACTGTCGCTGCATTGGTTTGTATGGAGCAAGACGACCAGTGGGGGAGAGGGAAGAACATGGGGAGGAGTAACCAAGAGCATTACTGGGACTTTAGAGACTTATGTTTTTTTTAAGTGTGAGGTCATACAATAATCTTAAAGTCAAATTTTGGTTTGAAATTCAATATTTTTGGTGGGGGAAAGACAAAACACAACTATTTTATTCTAAATGATATTGTCGTTTCAGTATCCTAACTCTTATTGTATAAACCTCAGTATTTGGAGTTGCTCGATACTTTGACTCCCCTTTCGTTCCCTCTCACTTGGAAAATCTGCTTCCTTCCATACAATTGATATTTAATGTAATGCGCTCACACATTCAAAAAGCTGTACAGAAAAAAATTTAAATGACGCGCGCAGTCTTTCTCTAGTCCGAGAAGACGAGAAAAGCACGTCAGCGTTAAACCTTTAGATGCCTTCAAAAAATAAAGCCAAACTCTTTGGTACAATACCATTATACCAAAATAGTTGGTTGTCTACGTAGAGCTCTTCTTAAAAACAAAGTTAGCACACAAGCTAATTAGATCTCATCATACAAAGTGATTGATTTGTCAGAACATTACGATATACGTCGTCCACCCTCGGACAGCTCTTTTCACATTCAATCTGGTCAGAGAGAAGTTTGCTTGCTGTTGGGACACTTTTGGGCTGTTCTCAAGTCAATCTTGGGTCACTTTTGCTTTTACATTTGACCTTCATTGTAGGGATGGTCTGAGATTAACAGATATTGGTATCGGCCAAAAACAAATCTGTTCAATCTGCAATAACACATTTCTAACTGCAACTTTTGAGCCACGGTAGGATCATTGTGTGACCAGTGTGGGGTGACGTATGGGCCACTGTGGTAAGGGTCATAACGAATCACTGTCGGAAAATGGTTGGATCGTTGGGTCACAGTTGGCTCACTTTTGGGGTGCTACCAAATTGTTGGGTGACTTTAAAGAATTGAGTTACCTTTGGGCTGCTGTTGGAAAAAAAAGCCCCTGTTAAATGCCTAACTGTTCGGTTTGTGTGGCCTCTTTAGAAGGTCACATTTAGGAGTTACTCAGGTCAGCAGTCAGTAAAACAAACCCCTCGGGCTTAGAATTCAAGTTCTACCATAAGCAGCACAACTTCGCCCTCGTTTCCCCACTAGAGCTCTACATCTCTCTTTAGTGTAGCAGCAGCAGCATCACAATATCCCAAAGTTCAAAACATTGACGTGTCCGGTTGGCTGGTGCTAGCTAGCAGGCTAACAGTACGTATCAGGTTGGTAGGCACAGGTGGGAAAGGAGTGCGAGCAGCTTCAATGTTCCGCCACGTTCGTTATATGTTATTGTTTCCCAAAACAGGAAGAAACGATGAGGTAATAATGTTAATCCGAGCAGCTGAGATCATTTGTGATACTGTTACGGTTTTAAATGCGACGCCAGTTCTGTGTGATCAAAATAAGGCTTTGAAACGATGAAACAACATAGCTAGCCATGCAGTAATATACAGGGCTACATGACCAAACTAAATTCTTATATACTTAAAAGTTAATAGACCTTTTTCAGTTATATCATATATATTAATGACTTATACTATTTTGTGCTGATTCGTTAGCTAACAACGTGGATACATGTAGCTTTTGAGGCTAAGGCTTGTCTAACTACGATATTAGGGATCAGGAACGATATAGTGTTGGGTTTTTTTTAATGATAGGGCAGTAGAAGTATAGTAGACTCTTTTCGAATGGTTCCAGGTTTGATTCCTACGACTTCTGGTTAATCCTTTCAATACACTACAAAAGTCTTTACACCGATCCAGTAGGTTCTGCAGTGGGTAAGAGTTTGCAGATGCGTTTCTCTCACCTACTGTTAATGAACATTTCGAAGATCACCCCAAAATTGGTTGGCCTTTTAATTGGATTGGTGAATTTCTTTTTTTTTTAGTTCTTCGAAAATGTTGAAATTCACTAGTCCACTATTCTTTAACTCTGACAAAAACAAAGGCTTTCTCCAAGGCGCGTGCACGAACTACACATTCACGCGCACATCTGTATAAGACAATCGATTGGTCTGGTCGAGGGCGAGAGAGTTATGTGGCGGAGTGAGGGTAGAGATAAAGACATCAGTAAAGTAATCAGCAGCTCGCTAAAGGAAGTCTGGACCTCCCAGTGGATAGGCGTCCATGTTTTTTCTCCCTTAGGGTGGTTTGTAGCCCCACAATCCTTTGCATGGATTATCTTCCTGCTTTTAGAGGCTAATCCGTCTTAAAACGAGCTACAGTGTGCGTTGAGAGGATGCATTATGGAAAGATTAGGCCACCAAAGATATACATGTGCGGCTGTAGTATGAGCCGCTACGAGAGGAATGAAATATAAAACAACAATCAGACGGCCAAACTGTAGGTCCAAAAAATAACAGGAGATTCGTATACATTTCATACAATATTTCTTGAGCTGCGCGGATTTTTAAACATGATAAAAAGTCTTTCCCTGCAGTCCCCTTTGCAGCGGAGGTTAGCTGCACCTCAGAACTCTCAAACATTCATTACATGCATGTACCACAATGATCATTGCCATAGCTGCGCTGGTTCAGAAAATAAATCTAATAAAATGTGAGCAAACGTAAAGAAAAGGATTGTAGCATAGGTTGCATTCACGTGATGTTGCAACATTCTCAAAGACATGTTTCTTTATTGAGATGGAGGACAGGGGGAAATTCTATGGGCAAATTTGTGGAGTGAAAATGCAGATGTTTGGATCCAGTTTATGGAGCTGTGCACTTACAAAAAACAGATCTGGCATTAAGTCTTCTCCGTCAACACATTTGAACAATGGCAGACTTTTTTTTCCATAACTTTGACTCCAAAGTTAAAAAAGAAGGGAAAAAAGTCTACCAATCACCAATGTGGGGATGGATTTCACGGTGCAAAACTGGACATATCCACCACTTGCTTGTCTCCATGGAGATGACTGCTTTGTTTAGAACAGTGTTTCCCAAACTTGTGAACCAACTCCTAAGATATTTAGCTTTGTTTACCACAAATCCAAACCATTTGTATAAGGTCTAAATTAGAGGTAAACAAGATCTAAAATGAGACTAAACCATGTATTAGAACTTCCAAATAATTGATCACCCAAAAAGGGACAAACACATGAAAAGATTTGTCCCAGAATAAAACAAATCCTCAAACTGCAGAGGGCCTCAGTGCGCAGTACCACCAGTGGTACATGTACCACAGTTAGAGAAACACTGCTCTAGAATGTTCCACAGCATGGCATTTGATGTGTCCATCTCCATGAAGACCGGTCAGTCCTGCCACCAGGCCAAGATAGAGGTCAGATCTATGAAGGGTGAGCACTCTAACTGCATTTTTGAGCAAAAAAACCCCGTTACAGGCAAAGTAATCCCTGGAGACAAGCAGCTGGTGGATGCCAGTTTACAGCCCCAAACTCAATGATCAGGTTCAACATTTGTGGAGGTTCTGGGTGGATACGTCATTTAAAAATGGTTGCTCACTGAGAATAACAAACCCCTGCCCTCCATCTGCGATTAGGAAATCATCACATTCTATGAACACAACCGATCGAAGACCTCCCATTGGTTGACGAGGTAGATGAGAGCTGCTTGATTGACAGGCGACATGCTGCTTCTTCAGGACTTCCTCCAGCGCTGGGACCGTGGAGCCCTCAGAGAGTGCGTCTCCTCTGGGGACGAAGAGGAACCCTCCAGGGGGGACGAGCCAGAGCCGCCCCGCCCGCCCTCCTCCTCCTCGGGGGCGCACAGGTAATGCCCGCTCCCTGTGCCCGAGCTGGAGGCCGAGGTAGACGCGTGTTGTGGGTCCTGAGAGCCTGAGAGGGGTGCTAGAGCCTTGTGTGGACACTGGGCGACCATGTGCGTGATGCTCTGGCAGTAGTGGCATTTCTTTGGCTGAGGGGGCAGGCCACACTCCTTGGCGTGGTGGTCCAGACCTCCACAGTTATAACAGCTGAAGGAAACAGACACAAGAAAAGGAGAACGTTTCATAATAGAATGTCACAATGATTTAGACAAATGGACCATGTTATAATGTTATTTTCCTCATTGAACACACATCCTGGAGTTTTGTTTCACCGTCACTTGTAGGCCTGTCATGATAATTACTATATAAACTCATCGTCCGATAGATTAAGCAATGCACTATGATATTTCAAGACCAGGGCTCAAGAGACAACAGTGAGGCAGCAGCAAACCACCATTCATTCTGGACATTGACTTGACAAAGACTGGACCTTGGTGAAAGTTTATCCTGTACAGTTGTTACAGCAGTTTATTAAAGTTAAGGTCATTGGTGCATTAATCATTTCTTTAGTAGTAAAAGTTCTCAAATTGCCTTCATTGCACAGCTAATTACTTTTTAATTGGTCAATAGGCTTTATACAAGACAGTGTGAAGAGCAAGGAGGACATTCAGCAAATTATCAGAGCCGGGGATCAATGTTGCAAGCATGGCTTTGATAATTTGTTGTTTTATATTCCTGATTCCAGTTGTAGAACCTGAAATACCACAGCATGTCTTCAAAAAGGTTTTAAAAACGGAATAATACTATAGCATTTAAACACTTTAAATGAAACCAAAACTAACCAAAACTAATTACAAAAACAAAATGTATTTAAGGTACATACAGATGTTTGAATAACATTAGACTAATGCAGAATGCTTTAGTTTTGATCAATTAACTGTTGATTATTCTAATTCAATAATTAATTCTGTCGTGTGGAAATCAAATAATGATGCATAGAAAACAAAGCATATATTCATAATGTTAAATTGTTATTGCTTATTGAACATAAAATCAATGTTCACATTTTAGGAGCTTTAAAACAATTTGAGTGCTCTACATATTCTAGCCATGACTGACCACTAGATGGCAGACCAGCACCACTGACTGTGTGTCTGACTGTGTGTGCTCCTGCTGCTGGGACACGCCAAAGCCCTGCTGTTATTTCATTTGACAAGTAGCAAAGCATAATGAGAGAGGGATCAGGAGGAGGGAGGAGGGAGAGGAGGGAGGAGAAGGGACGGAGGAGGGAGGAGGAGGAGGGAGGAGGAAGAGTAGGGAGGAGGGAGGAAGGGGGAAGAGGGAGGAGGCAGGAAGGAGGGAGGAGGAAGAGGAGGGAGGAGGGAGAGGAGGGAGGAGAAGGGAGGGAGGAGGGAGAGGAGCGAGGAGGAGGAGGGAGGAAGGGGGAGGAAGGGGGAGGAAGGAGGAGGGAGGAAGGAGGAGGAGGAGGAGGAGGAGGAGGAGGAGGAGGAGGAGGAGGGAGGAGGAGGGAGGGAAAACATCAACTGAAGTGAAAAGAAAATGCTGGAAATACAAGTGCGATACTGTAAAACTGTCTCAGAGTGTCACTGTAAAACTGTCTCAGAGCGTCACTGTAAAACTTTCTCAGAGTGTCACTGTAAAACTGTCTCAGAGTGTCACTGTAAAACTGTCTCAGAGCGTCACTGTAAAACTTTCTCAGAGTGTCACTGTAAAACTGTCTCAGAGCGTCACTGTAAAACTGTCTCAGAGTGTCACAGTAAAACTGTCTCAGAGCGTCACTGTAAAACGGTCTCAGAGTATCACTGTAAAACTGTCTCAGAGCGTCACTGTAAAACTGTCTCAGAGTGTCACAGTAAAACTGTCTCAGAGCGTCACTGTAAAACTGTCTCAGAGTGTCACAGTAAAACGGTCTCAGAGCGTCACTGTAAAACTTTCTCAGAGTGTCACTGTAAAACTGTCTCAGAGCGTCACTGTAAAACTGTCTCAGAGTATCACTGTAAAACTGTCTCAGAGCGTCACTGTAAAACTGTCTCAGAGTGTCACAGTAAAACTGTCTCAGAGCGTCACTGTAAAACTGTCTCAGAGTGTCACTGTAAAACTGTCTCAGAGTGTCACAGTAAAACTGTCTCAGAGTGTCACAGTAAAACTGTCTCAGAGCGTCACTGTAAAACTGTCTCAGAGCGTCACTGTAAAACTGTCTCAGAGTATCACTGTAAAACTGTCTCAGAGCGTCACTGTAAAACTGTCTCAGAGCGTCACTGTAAAACTGTCTCAGAGTGTCACAGTAAAACTGTCTCAGAGTGTCACTGTAAAACTGTCTCAGAATGTCACTGTAAAACTGTCTCAGAGTGTCACTGTAAAACTGCCTCAGAGTGTCACTGTAAAACAAATCACTGCACTTACCTGGTACACAAGTCGTCATAAGTGAATAGACGAGTAATGTCTATTATTACTGAATGTGCAGAAATGATACTGGTCCTAGCTTTGGATTAAATATTAAACACACATTTGATTAATAAGGTCATTTTTTATCACACAATATATTTAGAATTTTAAACTAAATAATTAATTGTTAACTAAATCTGCAATGAATAGTTAGAGACACACACAGCTCTTCAGCCCTGCTCTAGTGACTCTTGTGCATTTGATGCAGTTATGTCAACTATAATAAAGTAAGCAACAATATGTATATATTTATAGATAGATTCAACCAATATGGCTGATATTAAAAAATGCTTTTAAGTTATTTTATTTTAACGTTATGTTGTTTGATGTATCTGTGTAATTGCTGCCTTTGGGCCCAGGCTCCCCTGTAAAAGAGGTTTTTCATCTCAATGGGACTCTCCTGGGTAAATTAAGGTTGAAGTAAAAAATATATATAAATATTTGCACTTTTAACTTTTTTTTTTTACAGAAATTAGCATTTGTTTGAACACTTAAGTGCAGTACTAGCTTGTGAATGTCTAAAAAACATTGCTATAATTGCTGTATTATACAGTTCCTGCTGTGTATGCACTGACTTGGTTTCAATTCATTAAATAATATTGACCTGTAAAAAACAATATCAGACATAAAAAATGAAAACTAAATGTTCAAGGATATGTAACTGAATAATTAGTTTGTAATAATTAATGACCATAAAATAGACTTAAGTTCACTTGAAAATAAAGTAATTTCAGGGACTTATTTTGTTCTATACATTTTTGTGCTCTCATTTGGCTGTATTGTCTCATATAGCGTAAACATACACAAAAATGTATTGGAAAAATATTATTTGTGTGAGAAAACACAGGCTTTCAGTGAGCAAAGTCAATACTACTAATGTAACCATGGCTTTTCTGACGCTGAATGGGACGTGAGCGCGATCAGACGGTGCAGTGTGGTGTAGTGACCAGCAGGGGTCAGAGCAGCTGCAGGCTGACATGACACATGACATCACACATGAACCTGTCTGTGGTCACTCACTGGACCAGAGCAAATCTCATCACAAATATGCACTAAACCTGAGGACTCAGCCAGTCAAGTCTCTCTTTTCTAGTCTGCTCCAAACACGTCAGTCAAATTTCAAACATACAAACAACTTCCATAGATATTATTTGGTCATTTTAAGTCAAGCAATTATATATGATATCAATGTTTTATAATGAAAAGGACTATTTTACTTCATGCAAATCTGACAAAATGTATTCCCAAATAGCTGACACTGTTGCTCTAAAAAGTAAAATGTCAATTAATCACATTATTTTCCAACTAAATAGGAAAAATAACATGTTTATTTTAAATTGTGAATAAATAATATTAGTGGCCATATTTCACACCACTCTGAAAGTTTAGACAGTTTCTGTTTTAAATTGCTCTTGGTTTATTTCCTGCACTGTTGCTTAATCGTTTGAGAAATAAATAGAAATGTAAAAAAACAGTCTTCAGACACTTGACCTAAGAGCAGATCAATTACCCAAAATAGACTCAATTATTCATCCAGGTAAAGCAATGAGGCTGCTGCAGGCCGATCGCTTTACAGAGTTTAGTTCTCACACCTCCAAACATTAGGCTAATATGTGAACAATGTAGGTGTCAACTTCAACCAAATCACACCTACAAAACTCATCTTTTATTGGATAACTCTTGGATTAGTCACTTTTAATTCTCCCTGAAATCTGAAATGCTGAACTAATTTAAGCATGCGTTTCAGAACATGTTTGAAGAAGCCTAAACTACAGGGAAACGATCAGCTTTTACACAAAATATCTATGTCTGTGATGACAACTCTAATAATAATAATGACTTTGATTTGTATTTGGTTTTTCTCTGTGACAGCTCAGAAGTTACAGACAGAGACGTTTCACCCAGGTCAGGTCTCACTGCAGAGCGGAATAAAGACAATGACAAAGTGAGGCTTGTTTCACTGAAAACTCAACATCGAATACTCAAATATAATTGTTGGACACTGTCAATACAATCAGAATGCACTGGCTTTATGCATTAACCTACATGAATATAGTTCAACACTAACTATAATCTGTAAGAATAATAAAGTCACATTGGACAGCGTTTCAAAACAGAAAAGGCTTAATTTTATGCAAAAAGTGACATTATATATTTAAAAAAGACTACTGTTTTTTACATGCTGTAGTAGATTTATGAAAAAATGTGTCCACAAAAACTGGATCAAATCAAACTAGAAAATCTGCAATGGCTGAAGCCATTGCTGGAGTGTCTGTGTCTCTCCCTCTCCCCCCATCTCCCTCTCTCTCCCTCCCTCTCCCCCTTTCTCTCTCTCTCTCTCTCTCTCTCTCTCTCTCTCTCTCTCTCTCCGTCACAAAATTCTAAAAAATAAAGCCTAAAGAATAAAGTCTAAAGAATTCCGCAGACGCTCATAATGCCCAAATTCATTTAAATGGGGAAAATGTACTAATACTTTTGAAAATTCTGCAAAAAGTACAAGTTTTTCAAATGTCAAAAGTAATAGCACACGTACTACTGTGAAAACGATCATAATCAGGTATAACATGTTGAAATCGGTTAAAGCGTTAAGGAGTGGAAACTGGCTGAATGGAGTACTAATACTTTTGCAAATTCTGTAAAAAGTACACGTTTTTCAAATGTCAAACGTAATAGCACACATACTACTGTGAAAGCGATCACAATGAGGTATAACATGTTTAAATCGGTTGAAGCGTTAAGGAGTTGAAACTGGCTAAATGGAAAATCATGTGTTTGCATGTCAAAAAGCAGAAAATAAAACACATTTGGTGAAAACATGTTTGTGTCTTTTTCGAAAAATTGTAAAGGCAAAAGTAATGTACGTCCTCTGGACAAGTGCCACTTAGAATTATTATCTTTAGACTTTATTCTTTAGGCTTTATTCTTTAGACTTTATTCTTGTAGTCTCACTCCATTTTTGTAGTTCCTCCTCTTTTGTTTTCCTGCCTCTGGACAGGCGAAGAATAAAGTCTCTTTATTTATAATCACGAATAACGTGATTATTTTACATAATCACGTTCTGTATACAATTATATAATTAGAGTATATGTATATTGCATCGATGTATATAAAACACAAGATAATCTTACCTGTTGTTGACAGAGATCCCAAACTACTAAAGAATAAAGCCTAAAGAATAAAGTCTACCTCTCTCCCTCCCCTCTCTCTCACTCCCTCCCTCGCTGAATAAAGCCTAAAGAATAAAGTCTACCTCTCTCCCTCTCTCCCTCCCTCCCTCTCTCTCCCCCCCCTCTCCCCCCCCCCCCCCCCTCTCTCTCTCTCTCTCTCGCTCGACTGGCTCCATCACAAAATTGTTTTTCTTTTTTAAAGCCTAAAGCCTAAAGAATAAAGAATAAAGTCTAAAGAATTCCGCAGACACTCAATGCCCAAATTCATTTAAATGGGGAAAACTGATACTTTTGAAAATTCGACAATTCTGCAAAAAGTACAAGTTGTTCAAATTTCAAAAGTAATAGCATAATGAGGTATAAGATGTTGAAATCGGTTGAAGCGTTAAGGAGTTGAAACTGGCTAAATGGAAAATCATGGAAAATATAATAATAAAAAATATGTGAAATACAAGAACATATAGTGCCTGCGTGACATCACGCAGACACTCAATTACTATATAAAATGTCTGGTTTGAGTTATGTTCAACTTGTGACCCAAGACTTTTTTTCATATTATTTGGATTCTACAATTATCCAGTTTTATTTTTATACAGAAACATAAGTTATACAGAAACATAATTAAACTGGTACAATTAGGAATAGTGTCACCAAACTTTCTGTAATATATAATGCTCTGTCTACTGTCAACTAACACCTGAGACTGACTCATTTCACCTCAGTTCATCTGTGGCACCAGAGAAGACACAGACCGTCGACACAGATTTGGATTTCAGGCCCAATAATTACAGCGAAATGAACAAAAACCTGGTCAAAACATCTGCACTTGACATTTGGAGCCACATTCTACCACAGCGTTATCTTCCCTCCTCTTCCATTTGAAACTGTAATAATAAGCTCTTGAGAATGCTACGACCTCGCCCTAAATTATGCGAGTCTTTCTTAAACATATTGCACACTGCCCCCTGGATTGTAACCACAGAACCCGGCGTGAAGGTATTGAAATGCATATGCGCCCCATCTGTCCGTGCTCCACCTGCCTCTAACCTTAAAGCTGCAGATTGATTTAAAATAGCGGCGCCGGCGAGTCAAAGTGCCCTATTGAATTCCATATTACGCCGCGCCATAACCATAGCAACAGGCATGTAGCCAGGCAGAACGAATAGGTTTGACGGAGACACTCGCAAACGGCTCGCCTCTCGCAGGGATGTACATATTATATAGGTTTCCTGCCACAAAAGCTGAATGCGTTGATTGTTTCTGGTGTCACCGGTCAACACTTAAGAGCATGTGTCTATAATGTATATGGATATGTCACTCACACGCCCAAAGCCCTCCTATACTGAGCCTTCTTTATACCAAACACAGAGAAGGATGGGGCTTGGCTTGTAATGTTCCATGACAACAAATATGTGCAATAAGTGTGTGTGTGTGGTTCATGAGCTCAGTCTGTTTATGATTGAAACGATGATACACAACATAGAATGTTATTGTACAGAGCGATTTATCTTTTTGTTATTTACTTAAAAGAATTCACTGTGTAAATAGAACAGGGCTTCTCGTCAAAAAATATGCCAGATCAGAGGTTCTGAACCCGAACGCCAAACATGAAAGTGATAAGCACTTGGCAGTCTCTGATTGAGAAAAGAACTATGAGCAAAGAGAGAGTGAGGATGAAACAAACACAACTCCAGGTTTCTCTCCGTTAGCCTCATGTCATGGAGATGATCCCACATTAGGGTGACTCAACAGTTACCTGACATTTCATAAATTAGCACCACATGCAGTCTAATACGCTCTCATTGCACAACACGAGGATATATGCGGAGACGCCTGGATTTGAAGTATATACATATACAGGATGAATATAGTTAGCTGTACATAATGACACTGCACATGACTGATTCTTGACACTCACCGGTCTCCCTTTGGTTTGCGCTTGTGTACGGGCATCTTGCCTTTGGGCCTCCTCTCGCTGCCCGAGCACGGCCCTCCTCCGGGCCCCGTCACCCGCAGGGACTCCAGGCCTTTGGAGGACTTCTTGTAGGAGAACTCCAGTGGCTCGCCCTCCTTCAGGCTGCGGAAGCCCTCCATCACCAGCTTACTCTGAGGACACACAGCACACAGTGTGTCAAGTTTATATACTTGGTTTGTATTGATCAGTATCTCAAGTATTAACATTCCAATATTTCACCATTTTCATTCAGTACAATCACCAATTAATTGAATGTTTTTCCTGTTGATGCAGAAGCCATTTACTAGTTAATAATCCACTGCTGTGGCTCCTGTAGAAGCCTGTATAATCTGCATAATATCCTGTACTGTCATTTTCTGCATGAAACCGCCACAAAATATCATGTATAAATAGAATAAATAAAAAGAACAATAAATCACATCTGACATAAACATATGGTTTAACCGTTGAGTCAAACGGGAGGAATTCTGTTGAACAAAGCAAGGCAAAGTTTGATATACAAATGTTTCTTTCTGCTGTAAAACAAGGTCAAACTTGTCTACATGTATGGCTTCTATAGGCAAGCGGAGCGTAAAGATGTGTGCATACGCGCTTTTAACTGACTTTACCTTTAGCCTCCGTATAGTCGTATAGTGCAGAACATTTACATATGTAATTACTCTTTCTCCCTTTGAGCACATAAACTTAACTGTGATGCACAAAAATGCTCAAAGAAACAAATAAATTAACATTAAAACTAAAATATTCAGACTTTTAGTTTCTACTTACAAAAGATGATTTCTATTTTTGGAACAACAAGGTTGAAGTAATTTCCCAACAATATTTCCCGGCAAAGTCAGTGTTGCACATGCACTCGTATTAATAAAAGATTCCTGGTCTGACTGGAAACTACCTACTCCTGTGCAGGAGCTAAAAAAATTGTTTCTGTGTGGCCCCAGTCCCTAGTTCCTACTCAGTGGGACTGAATCAAATAGGGACAGGTACAGGAAAAGTAACAGGAACTGGAAAAGGTTCCTACAGTGAAAAAAAAACATTAATACACAATCAGTTATGAGGGACGTGAGGGAGGCTCTCGTCCCTGGACAGTTTAGCTCGGGCACTCGCTCTGTCATAGCCTTGAGCTGGTGGAGAAGTAGTTCTATGTCTGTGAGTGGTGCTTGTGGACAAAGCTCTCTGACATGGCGGTTGTGGTTGGCAGCACCTTCCCACATAACGTTAGTGTGTGAGAACTTATCTCTGAGCAGTTGCACTTTATCTACTGTTAACACATTTCCTATGAACGGCAACAGGTAATGAACTTCTGCACAGTCCACTTGTCTACACATCAACTGGTGCTACATGCATCCAGATGATTCATGTAGCACCAGAGCCCCAGCACCAGCAGTCTCACATGACAGGGCACTTCTGCTTCTGCATCAGAACAGGGAAGTCAAGAGGCCGTGCTTTTGATCTCATTTGGTATTTGAAGTTGATTTAAGAGACAAAAGAATATTCAATTTATTGCATATGAAATATTATTTCTCATGATGTGCAGCATTAGTCACATTATAGGCTCCTATTCACATTTCAAAACAATTTGAACAATTGTCAGTTTGATATATATTTATGTGTAAGATCATGTCTTTGTCATCGGCCGGTCGTTTCAAACTGCACATGTCCAGATACTTTGGCACACGCGCTGAGATGTTGCTATAGTATAATATTTATAATATTGAATTTTATTATTTTGATTTGTTATTTCCACCAGCCATTTCACAATGAATCCAAACACAAAGAAAGACATTGCCATTACAAAACCATCCTTGAAATATTTAGTAAGGATTTTGAAAAACGACTTCAGTAGTATTATAATGAAACTATGACGTACTGATATACTATTCTTTTAGGACTTGGTTGTGCAGAGGGAAAGCACAATGTACACAAAGTGACTCTAAATAACTGAGATGGGGCGAGTGCAGGACCTGACGCACAGAAAACAGAGGCGTAGAAGGCGAGATAAAGGTGTGTTATTTTCACTCTGCAGGTCGCGTTATGTTCAGTCAAATGAAACATGAAAAGAACACGCTCAGCTCAATGAGCAAATACTATCTCAACACACAATACTGTGTCGTCTTATTGAACACAAATAAAACATCTTTCAGTTACGGGTGGACAATACATTGGATTTATTTAAGTATAGTATATCATTTATGCTACAAAAAGAGCTGATTAAAAATAAAAATAGTTGTGTATCGGTATTTATTTTCAAATAAAGAGGATATGGTGACATTTGTGATTTATTTGACAGAGGGTTAGGGTTATTTTACATTTGCCTGATAATTAAACCTCAGCTATTAAACTTAAGACATATTTTAACACATTTCTGTTGGATAGACATAATATTGCCCGAGTGTCATATTTTATAAGTCTATCAACTTTTGTCAATATTGCCCACTTTAAATATGAATGTGCATAGTTTATATACACAATACTGAATTTTAATTATACCCAAAAAACACAACAAATATTTCAAGTCTCCAAAGTCTGAACAAATGACATGCTTTTTGCTTTTGTGGACCTCTGCATTACTCATTTCCCATCCAGCGCTTACAATTATAGAACAAGAGCAAAAAGGATTAAAGGATTAATCTGATCACACATCACACATCTCACATCACATTTAAACTGAATTTCAAACACAATTTTCATTAACATTTAATTAGGATTAAGTCAGATTAAGTCAGATCTGAAACTCATTCTCAGTTCAAATTAAGGAATAAAACAATATTTCAAATATCTTTTACATCCATCATAATAATAATAATAATAATAATAATGACAACAGTAAATACACACATCGCTTTAAACATTTTTCAGGCTTTGCTGTGAAATAATTATTAGTTCATTCAGTAGTTGGAGCGGCATCTTCAGATAAATACCATTTCGGCTCTTGCAATGAAGCCGTCTCGTTTATTTACGCCACAATGGGTGAAAGAAATGCACTTGAAACATAATGCATTTATTAATATTCATGTGTTTTTGGGCTGGAGCTTTGTGCCGGCAGTAGAGTGTAAAACGGCTGGTCACAAACTCATCCATTCTTCTTTTTTCCTCACACTCCTCCTTCTCCTCTCTGTTTCTCTCTCTGTCGGGTTTAGCTTTGAGCGAATAGTGGAGGAAATGGAAATGAGTGCGCGCAGGGCAATGTGCAGAGGAATGAACTGAAAGGGCAACAAAGAACTAAACGCTGGCTGTATTATTAGTATTATTATTATTATCATTATTGCATTGAAATGACGTGTGCAATTTGTTTATTACACACTGGACACGTTAGATGCGTCGTGTTCAGTGTTTAAATGATAAAACATGCTTCAAAACAGAAAACACATCAATCACATTATTTTTGGGTTCAATAAATGCAAAAATGTATTAAACATCGAACATAATATGTGTGCAAATTCACGCATAAATAAGTGTGAAAACTAGAGATGCACGATTCCAAAATTCTTGGCCGATACCGATTTCCGTTTTTTAAGGAGGTTGGACCTGCCAAAACCGATTTTTCCGATACCGATTTTCTATCTAGCCACTGATTTTCCCACAAACTACCCAGTATTATATATGTGAAAAAGTTGCATGTATACAGGACACACGTTTTAGAATATAAAATGTAATTTATTTTGTGGAGGAATAGAAAAATAAATAACTATATATATAATATATATATACAGAACTATATACTAACTAATAGGAAAAAGGAGTCCATTTCTCCTGCAGAAGATGCAGCTCCAATGGTTCCAGATTGAAATCAAATGAACTATTTTCATATAGTAATTTATACATTTGTAATTTTACACATTCTTTTGAATGAAACCCTCTGCAGGAGAGGAAGCAGGTGGAACATGAGGAGGGTCAGTCCTAGAGCGCTGCCAGCACCTCCCTCTCAAAGCTGGAGGACTCTGGCTCCAGGTCCACTTCCTTGTGGGCCTACAAAAAAAACACACATTGCAATTTAGATGACACAGGCTAAAAAACAAATTGTAATCCAACCAAATGCTTTTACACACCTGTGGGTGCAGCAGAAGGGCCAGCATCCCCTGAAGGAGCAGGAGCAGCAGGAGCAGGAGCAACAGGGGCAGGGGCAGGAGCAAAAGGGGCAGGAGCAACAGGAGCAGGGGCAACAGGAGCAGGGGCAACAGGGAGGTCTGAAGGCAAATCCAGATCTTCAAAAAGAACATTGTACAGCAGTTATATTTTAGCCCAGTACATTTACTGCAATATTATTCAAACTTTTACTATTATAATACAGTATATTTAATGAGGCACATATGTTGCCAATATGATTTACCAGTTTCATCAGCTCTTTGATAACTTCACACTCTCACTAGAAGCACAATCAGCTGTGCATTATAGATTCTAGAGCACAGCTGATTGTGTGAACATTTCTTTGAGGCTGTGGGACAATTAAATAGGCTTGACATTAGATTGTAGTCACTCATTTCGCTGTTCGAGTCAGTAATTTAAGTTTTGTATCTACGTAATGTATGTCTCAAATGCATCAAAGTATTTTTAAAGTCTCATTTCAGGTGGATGAGATCTCTTGTTAGCATTAGCTCGTAGCCTAGCTCTGCTAGTTGAGCAGAACAACAACCCTTCAGACAGCCCTGCTGCTGCTTCTTCTTCTGGCCCCTTCTTGTGTCCCTACTCTTCTGCAGATAACTCTGAATAAACACATGAACTCATCATGTGTTCATGTGTTTATTCAGAACACATGAACACCAGCGCAAATTATTTTGACCGCATCAACTATCAACACGTAGATTTGAATCGTCTCAAAGTTATAATAACTTACCCCACAGTCCAGTCTCCTCTGATCTTCCTCCATGCTCTTGTGTTCCACCAAAGTTGAACAAATCTGAACTTTTCTGCCACGAACGATTTTAACGCTTTGAAGCTTATGCCTGTCAAAGCGTCTAGAGCGAAAAACGGCAAAACGCACCCTCTGCGCCGCGGCGAAAAAGCAGGAATCGCGCCGCGGGAAACGCAGGAGGTGTTCGACGCGCGTTTACATAGACTTTGAATGTAAACTGGACACTTTGGCCGCCGCGCTCTGAAAGAGTCTTGTAGTTTTAGCTGTTTTGCTCTGGACGCGCTGAGCTGCTGCGCACCGCGCATGCGGGTCAGTTTGGATCGGCCGAAAACCGGCAATTACGACATGGACCGGCCGGTCACCGATTCTGGCCGATTCGACCTAAAACCAGCTTTTTTAATCGGCGGCCGATTGATCGGTGCATCTCTAGTGAAAACGTATTCATATTACTCGTCCGGGTACACGTTTAGGTCCCATCCACACGGGGACAAAGCGGAGTTAAGTTTCTATAACATTTTCCGTAAACGTTGAACACAAGACGCTTGTAAAGGTTGTAATAAATATGCCGGGTGTCTAGGTGGCGCTGTTTAAAGTGCATGCGCTGAAAATTGCACACGGGTTTTACACAGAAACACGTAGAGAAAGAGCGCTGAGAGAAAGAAATCTGCAATTATTGTTGTTGCTATCGGAGCGTGGGGCGTGTGTCGTTAAGTGGAGGCGGGGCAACGATGCAGCCTTCACAAGGACGATGTGGATATGGCGTAACCACGGAGACGCCAAACCAGCGTTTAGAGATCTTTGCAGATTTGAGTTTAGCTTTGTGCGGACGGGGCCTTTAATTTTATCTGTGTGTGTGTGTGTGTGTATATGTGTGTGTGTGTGTGTGTGTGTGTGTGCGTGCGTATGAGTGTGTGTGTGTTGAGAGCATGTGTGTGTGTGTGTGTGTGTTTAAAGCATGTTTGTGTTTCTGTGTGTGTGTGTGTGTTTAGAGCATGTGTGTTGTGTGTGTGAGAGTGTGTGTGTGTGCGTGTGTGTGTGTGTGAGAGTGTGTGTGTGTTTTTATTTTTTAATATTAGTATGTTTTGTTGTTCTTTGTTAAAATATATATATATATATATATATATATATATATATATATATATATATATATATATATAAATGGAGACTACAGGCTTTAAGATAGAGAATATTAACAAAAAAAATGATTTATTAATTTCTTCTGCCCATTTTATTAATAATGTCAGTTTTGTTTTGTTTTTTCGTAAATTTTAGAGTCTGTATAATCCAGATAACGACGATCAAATAACAACTATGATTATTTTCTATTGTCATGATTAGTTGATGAATCGTTACAGCGTCAGTGTCAGAGCTAATGGTGAGAGCTAAAGGTGATTGCATTGACAGATTTAAACCTATAAAAGATCCTATTCTATAGAGTTTTCAAGCTTTTTTCTATTGAATTTGAAGCCAGAGATATTGATCATTTGTCTTGGTCAAATCCGCGTGTCAATATTGACATGCAACATTTCCAGAGCGTTCTATTACGTACGTGTTGTGAGTGTTTTCCCTGTTCCTCTGATGTGCCGGGGCATTTACAGGTGAAAGGTCACACACCATGACGCGTTCTTCTTTTCAGCGTCAGACCCATGGATGTATTATATTATCTGGATAGGGTACGCCCCCTCTGCCTCTGGCTCCAAATTGAGTAGTGGCCACTCTGTAGAATGCAGCCTTTTGGTCGGACCATTTCAAGAGTTCGGCCTCTAAAATTACCAAACATGCTAAATTGTTTGTAGTCTAAAAATAAAATAGAAGGAATTTCACTCTTCAACTGTTTCTAAAATACTTTAAAAATACATTTTTAACCTTCCGGTGAACGGTGTACGCGCACCGAGCGCGCACGTAACCCTCGTGAACGAGCCTCCGGAGAACATGTGACGGAAACTGAACACAAGCAGAAGAATGTGACCAGACGAGACCAACGATACACGTAAGTTGTGTTTGTATGTCATTCCTCACGTTTCACACATCGTTCCATGTGAAGTGTAAAACAACGATTACACAGTTAACACAAGTTAACACAAACTAACACAAGCTAACGTTTAGCTAACGTTTAGCTACACAAAGATGCATTGGAACAACAAGTCGTGATGGCTCATGACTTCTGCAAATAAATAACTCATTATTTCTCCTACTAAATGTTCTAAGAGACAAAAGGTTAAGCACAGATGAAGGAAAACTAGAGAAAGAAGGGGAAATAAAGTGATGTTTGTATTATGTGCAATCAAAAACTACAAATAATTCAAATACAACCTGCTGAAATGGGTCATATCTTACATATATAAATGTAAACGTATTTAAAAGTGACAGTCGTGTTCTCACAGGGCTGATAAGACGACATTTGAGGTTTTATTACATATTTCATAATGAAGTGTTTAAACAGCAAAGCACACGCTTGTTTTCTATTGGAATGTCATGGATTTACTTCCATGGAATATGTAGAGATTTAGCAAACATGTCAGTTATGTTCTAACTTTTAAGGTTTAAACTTATGCAAAAGTAAATGACTTTTGGTTCTAGCTTTAAAAATGAATGTGAAAAGAGGAACTTTTGTGTTACAGAGTGAAATGTAAATCTGTCAATAACATATTCCAGCTTTTCTCTGTTAAATGTGCATAATATATCAATGTTCTAATGAGTATCTTTCTCATCTTCAGTGCTGACCAGTGAGTTTGGTCTGTCTGTGCTGTCCAGAGCTCTACAGGTCACTGCAGGTCACTGCAGGTCACTACAGGTCACTACAGGTCACTGCAGACCTAATCACTGCAGACACAGTCATCTCAAGTAAACTCCTGACGACTCCAAAGCAAAAGGTATTTTAATATTAACTTGTGCCTCGACTAAAAGTAAACAGTGTAGAATCAGTACTTTGAATTTATAAAATGTCTGTTTTGTTATGACCAAAAAAACTAAATGATAATTGTTCTTCAAAAGAGACACTGCTGTGTCACATGTGTCTGTGAAGCAGCTTCAGGACAAACATGTGAAGTGTATGTTATGTGACTTGTATAATCTAATACATATGAAGTGTATGTTCTATGACTTGTATAATCTAAAGCTGTAACATGTTCTGTTTGTCCCTCAGTCAAACGATGGAGCTGAACGGAGGAGTTTACTGAAGTCCTTTTCATCAGAAGACTGCGTAGCCATGGAAACAAAGTCTTGTTAAATACTGAGATATTCAGTATTTAACGCAATAATGTCACATTCATGTGCATATAACTGATGTAAAAAGAGTGTTTATTTTACCATTATTATTAGTATTATCTTGTCTTATGCTAGCTGTTTTTATTTTATTTTTATCTCTATTTTCCCCCTCCATTCCTTATTAAGAAATGAGAGGTTCTGTCCATAGGAGTTTTTGTTTATAAGAGTTCTTCTATTAAGATCGATCTATTAAGAGTGTTTTTTAAACTTCCTATAAGTTATCTGTCCTTTTCCTCTGTATCTACTGTGTTGCAACAACGAAATTTCCCCATGTGTGGACAATAAAGGAATATCTTATCTTATTCAGTATGTTCTATTTGACTTATACAGGTTGTTTTATCATTGTTACTATTTTTATGTTGCACTGAATCACCAAAGCAAGTTCCACTGTTTGTGAATTCTGTTCTATGACAATGACAATAAACCTTTTCTGATTCTATTAATGATGATAATAATAATGAACAGTACACAGACTCCAAAACTCCTTAATAAGGGACTCCTACATTGTAGCTTTAAAACTCAACTAAAACTGTGGCTAAAATCAATTTATCATTTGTAGTTATAATCAGATTTGCATTTATTGAACAAGTTCATTCATGTTCATTATTCTTATTAAATACATCAATAAACAAATGTGTTTTGTATTTATTAAAGATTGACATGACACAAAAACGACACAAAAGGAAAAAGTGAATATAATTAAATACTGCTTAACTCAATTATGTAACAGAATTGATGATTATATTTTATATTTCTTCTCATTTGATTAAAAAAAGCATATTGGCCAAATCATATTATGTAAATAAATAACTGAAAAGTTAATAACAAAATATATACCCAAACCGAAAACTACAGAAAATGATGAGGTTGACGTTATTACACCTCTAAATGTAATTTATTGTCATTAAACCAGACTTTTTATCTTAACACTTCTTTATAATTCTCTTAAATATCAGACCTTTACAACATGATACATGTATATTTATAGATGGATATAACAATCCATCATTATACGTTACGTAAACAGACTATTTCAAGCCGAATCATTCCAAAAGTCGTGTTGACTGTTCTCAGTCTTTCACGCTGCTGTGACGTGCGCCCTCCCGACGCCAAAGCCTTATGGCGATGACGTCACAAAAGTGGGCGTAAATGAAACAGTATTCAGGAAGTAATGCGGAACTAAAAAACTTTTTTGGAACCATGCGCCAATGAGCACGCTCCATAGGTTTCAATGGCGGCCATCTTGGCTTCCGGGGGCTTGGTCAGACCTCTACTAAAGTTGCACCAATGAGGAAGCTACACAGCCTCTTTAGTCCAGCGTGCTACAGGAAGACCGGACCACCTCCTCCACAAGGCCAAGGACACGGCAAATAACTCCCCAATATCTGGGTCAAAAAATCCGGAAAATCAGCTTACAGAATATTAGTAACAATAGAACAATAATAATTTAATGGGATGTTAATGAGAACAGGAATATTATAGTCTTCGTGATAGTTTGTCTCTGCAGTATCAAGAGTTATGTATGGGTATGAAAAATCAGAATGTCGGGTAAATTGTGGAAGAAAACTGGCAAAAACCTGGAGAACGAGCTGAAATAATAAAATAATAATAACGTTACAAATGAGGATAAGACTTTTTTTTTTTTTTTTTTACAATTCACGTAATTTGGGAAATCATTAAAACTACAGTGGGAATGTTAAAAATATCATTACTGCACAGCCTTAATTGCTAGCACTAAATTGGGGTGAAAAGTAACACAAATACTGTAATTCTGTAGATTTTTGGGGTAATCGTACATTTCTGGGTTGATTTTTAAACAAATACTTTTAAACAAGTACTTGTATAAATGTAGTATAAGTGTACTTTGTTACATTCAAACACGGCTCTGCTTCTTTAATTAGAGCCACTCTTAACGACACTGCATCACACGCTCTGACGTCATTTAGACCAGTTAATGAGTGGATTGTGTTATATTCAGTGTTTTAAAAAGTTAATGTCTTTTTAGTAGTACTTTAGATCAGTCTTTTGTATCAAATGTGATGAATTTAACAAATAATTGAGAAGTATTTTTCTTGCATACTTTTTACTTTTACCGCAGAAGTCGTACTAATATAAATGACGTATCCTAATACATTTGGCTCGGATTGAAACGAGAAGAACGTTTGACTACAAAGTCTGCAGAGCTCGCGTTTCTGGGACATGACTGAAGCTATATTTAAAGACAACCTATTTAAGCCCAGACAATATAATTAACACTAAAGGGAACAACATGATAAAACGGCACCGAACACCAGTCAAAGTCCCAGAGGAAATGATGAGGATGTTATAGGAAGAAATATGCAAAGACCAAGACAATAAGGCGTGTGACGAGAAATAAAATAATCAATCAATTAAATAACTTTATAACTTTATAAATAAATAACTTTATTTTCTATCCCCGTCACAATTATGTATCGCTAACCCAGAAACAACATAATAGTGAAGACTGGACGCTGCGTGTTATTATTACTACTGAGCCGTATTAGATTAATACAGCGGTTAACAATGAACAGAATGTAAAATAGTGTAGGATATGCAGATGTCCTCCCCCTTTTGCCATGGTGACAGGAATGCGGGCTAGGTGTTATCTACTGCCCGTGTGGAGTTTTACACCCCTCAGAAGAAAGAGGATGTAATAGTGACAACAGAGACGCTCTGAACTTTGAAAATAACTTTTCATCAAATGACTCCTCTTGGATTACAGAGAGTAACGATCTCTCCAAGACAAACGCTAAAACGCTGAAAGACTATGCGGTTTTAGTGGTTTTAATAGACAATCATCAGATTGCCAAAATGTGTCCACCAGATGACTTTACATGTACATATTGTGTTATCGTGTTTACATGTCATTTTAACTGTTTCATAACTTGTTTTGTGGACAATTTTACCTATTGTGTAACTCTTGTGGCCTGAAGCCAGATCTCGTCTCCTTATCAGCTCTGACCCCAGCGTGCATGCTGATTGGCTGAAGCCACGGCGCCAAAACCCCCGCGGGGAAAGACAAAAGGAAAGAGCAGGGAGTTACAGACCAGTACCATCCGAGCTCCAGAGCGAGTTCCATCCGAGTTTCTTTCGAAGCTCGACCCTCCATCCAGGGTCCCACCAGCAAGGTCCATGAGGCCTTGGGAGCAGGCCTCGGGCCTAGTTAGCGTGAGCGATGCTACGGGACAAAGACTTTTCCAAAAGAAGCTAATGTTCCCTCCCGAAACTAAGAAACCTATGCCCGTTTTTAAAAACGTGATTGATGCTGCATCACGCAAAATCAAGCAAGGACCTTTTGCAACTTTTTCAAGTCCACAGCCTTTTAGATCAGCCACATCGGTGGAGCAGCACGACGGCCTTTTCATTCGGGAACGCCTCAGAGCCAAGGAGAACGCAGATCGCAGAACCGATCCAGTCCTTCTTTGGCCAGACAACGTCAGAGCCGAGCTCCAGGGCAGGCCCTTGGACTCCACGCAGGCCCTTGGACCCCACACAGGCCCTTGGACTCCACGCAGGCCCTTGGACTCCACGCAGGCCCTTGGACCCCAAGCAGGCCCTTGGACTCCACGCAGGCCCTTGCACCCCAAGCAGGCCCTTGGACCCCAAGCAGTCCCGTCTCCTCAGGATCACAGCTTCTGGTTCTGTTCGTATGAATGCACTTCACTGGCTGAATTTCATCTTAGAATTAACTCTAACACACACCTAGATAGATCTAGAACCATCATGTCTAGTGTATTCCATCTGTTATCGACTCAATTGCATATTCCTGATTCATATTTATCTGTTTAATTGTTTGGTCATTAAATCTCCATAACCCACATTTGGTTAAGTGTTCCTTCATTTCCAGAAAAGGGGTCAATGTCACGGTTACGTTCTCAAACCTTTAGATCAAGGAGCAAATGAATTTCTAATTAATTAATTAATCTAGATATCTGATTATAGAGTTGTTAAATTGCCGGTTATCCGGCTGGTGCCCCATTCTTCTCTTAAAAATACGATTCAAACTTACCCACACTTAGGCAGTGTGTCATGTTTGAATTCTTGAACAATTCTTTAATCAATATCAAACCTGAATGCCCCCCCTCCTCCACAAGTGGGCAGACATTCATAACCTTACAGTACTTGTACTAGTATGTTACCCTACAATAGTCACGTACGCTTTAGTTTAAACACACGTAATAGCATGTCATCCACTTTATTTAGAAGTTAGATTACTCTTGAAAAAACAAATGTCCAAATATACAGTAGTGTTTTCATCAAATGTTTCTTCTCACATTAATGTGCATATAACTGATGTAAATAGTGTTTATTTTACCATTATTTTAAGTATTATTTTGTCTTACGCTAGCTGTTTTTATTTTATTTTAGCTTTATTTTTCCCCTCCATTCCTTATTAAGAAATGATTATGTGTAATGATCTGTTTATAAGAGTTTTTGTTTATAAGAGTTTTTGTTTATAAGAGTTCTTCTATTAAGAGTTTTTTTTTAAACTTCCTATAAGTTATCTGTCCTTTTCCTCTGTATCTACCTGCGTTGCAACAATGAAATTTCCCCATGTGTGGACAATAAATTAATATCTTATGAATATCTTATCTTTCTCTTATGCATATTAATGATCACTACGTTCTACTTCTGCGTAAGTAAAAAGTGCTTTTGTAAGAGAACATTTATGGCTCATCACCTCAACAATGGCACATTAATACGGACAATCCCGCCTTGATTTTGTGTTTCGTGACTGTTTACGGAGACAAAGTAAATGATTTTGCATTCATAGTTTGTATATGGGCATGTGCATTATTATTCCATGCAGACGGTAAGCTGAAATAGTGACATATGCTCTGCTTAAAAATGTTTGTATCGTCCATATTAAACCACAACTGTTCCAAAGCACAGCACCTGTCAAATGTAAACCCACATTACAATGGCAAAAAAACAAAAACTTCAATTATTTAAGTTTGGACCACAATTTAATCAGAATAGAAATATGAATGGTCACAATTAGCAAATCGCAAAAGCCGTAATCATTTAGTCATGTCAGATTTATGGTTTATTGATTTGCTCATCACATTTTTACAGTTACTGACAAAGCAATTTACACACAAAGTTTTCCTTTCTTCTTGGCATGTAAAGATTACGAGTAATAATGTTAACAAATCATAATGAGATTAAATGTCCTTGTGTCTCATGTTGTGAAATACATGGGATTCTTGGATTGGTTTAGTTGTTCTTGTTTCAATCTTCTCTCACATATAAATAGCACTGTTTATGTTTAAAATGTGTACATTGAAACAAATTATGATTTATTTATTTATTTCCAAATTGAATTGTTTATAGCTCTTCAATTTTTTTAGATGAAGCAATGCAAATGTATGGAGTTCTATTTGTAAATGAAATAAATCCATGCATCTGCACACACTGAAAAAATGGTCAACACAGAGATATATTGTACGTTGTTTATGAAGACAAAGCAGGGTAAAAGTCATTCTCAATCTGCCGACCTGGTTTGAGAACTCTGAGCTAAGTAAATCCGGCCCTCTGAGAGTTACCCGGTAACCCTGAGTTACCTGGTAATCCTGAGTTTCGGATGAAAGTCGAATGTCCAGATGACAACGTTTGAATCCTTTTCTACGATAAAACTTATTAATATCCTCTTCTTTTAACCTTTCATACACAAAGAGATATGGTACTTTTTATACAATCCTATGGGTAATAATACATGATATGGATATTCCTAGGGCTAAATATGAATTCACAATTAACTAATCACAAAAACATTGGTTTGTCTAAAATGCCTTTAGTGTCAATAAATGCTATTTCAAATTGTGGTTGGCTAAACAACAATTTAACTGATATTGTATTACATTGTAATATTGTATTACATTGTAATATTGTATTACATTGAACTGAAGGGACAAGATCTCGTGCCACAAGATTACGCACATGTGGAGAACAATCTTGTGAAACTTTTTCTAAAAGGCAAAGTAATGTGTGTGGGGTGGAACGCAGTGTTGTGAGTTTTACAATTCACTGCATGTCATTCTCCACTCTCATTCCCGTTTCCCAGCACTCCAGTTGAATAAAGCCTTCAGGCCAAAAATATCCTTAAAAAAGATTAAGTGCTGATCATTTACACCAGCTGTAGTTCCAAAAAGCAATACAATGACAGCAGAAGTACAACATAAAAGGATGTGAACTAAATCACACCATTTATTGACTATAAATAGGTTTTGTGGGCCTGATCTTGTGTCTTGATTTGTCTTGTGTCAATTGTGTCCCATCCCACTCCTACTATATGTCATTGTAAAGCAGAATTAACATGTTCACTACAGTGTTAGAAATACCATTACTCTCACTGTTTACTCGCCCTAATCCACACAACAAAGTTAATTTGTACTGATTTCAGATGAAATAAACATGTGCTTGTATTGTATGCATGCGAAGAGAGAGAGGAGGGAGGGAGGGAGAGAGAGAGAGAGGGAGGGAGAGAGAGAGAGGGAGGGAGGGAGAGGGAGAGAGGGAGGGAGGAGAGAGAGAGAGGGAGGGAGAGGAAGAGCGGGAGGGAGGAGAGAGAGAGAGAGGGAGGAGAGAGAGAGAGGGACGGAGAGGAAGAGAGGGAGGGAGGAGAGAGAGAGAGAGAGGGAGGGAGGAGAGAGAGAGGGAGGGAGAGAGAGAAGAGAGAGAGGCAGGGAAAGCGAGGGAGGGAGGGAGAGGGAGAGAGAGGGGAAGAGGGGGAAGAGAGAGGGGAAGAGGGGGGAGAGAGAGAGAGGGGAAGAGGTGGGAGAGAGAGAGAGGGGGAGAGATGGGTAGAGGGGGGAGGGAGAGCGAGGGAAGGAGAGAGAGGGAGGGAGGAAAAGAGGGAGAGATCGATCCTCTACATCCTCCTTCGGCTCAGAAATAGCCGGTTTTCATGGCCGCCATGACAGTCCCGGCACTCAATACAGGAAGTCTGTAACGTGAGGGCCGACTCACCAGGGGATTCTGGGAAATCTGAACCTGAGGTGGCCCACGCTGAGGACAGGCGCATACGGCAGAGATGTTAACACTGTTTACAGCTGAAGTGTGTGGCTATTCAATATGTGTGATTTTTAAACATTGAACTTCAGGACTTGTCTGAGTCAATAACAATTATTATTAAATTAGTTTACAATTATATCAATAATTTCTAAGTTGTGATTAATCAAATTAGTTATTGGAGTAAAATGTACCTACACATATGTAAGTTTATAAAATGTGTTCAATTAATAAAGTGGATTTGTTTGTGTTAATAATAAAATAAGAGAAGGCAATATTATGCCAACAAACTCATATCACATTTTTAAGAACCTAGATCACAATATCAATACATTTCATGTAAGGTCACTTAGTAGTGCTTTACTCTCATTGGTTAAATCCTCCTGTCATTCACATGGCAATCACCTGGAGCCACTACAGACAAACAGACTAGCAATTAGGTGTGGATAATAATGACAAAAAATAATATCATTTTATGAAGTTTCCTAATAATAAATAATAATAACAACAATATTCAGACATACGAAAGGCACGTGTAAAACACATGTGAACTGTAAAGACTGTAAAATGAGCAAAGCAATTGCAAAAATATTCTTGTATACCCTTATTTGGAAGTTTACAAGAAAAATTGTCGCCACTTCCATTTTTAATCAGCTCGTTTTGTCAGTATTTCTCATTATAATTGATACTCATTGTAATCCTTCATATCTTCATAACAACATCGATGTTGTTTGGAAGATACGCACACCTCATCAATATTATTCTGCCACATTGAGCATCAACTCTCTCAGAAAGTGCTTTAAAGTAGATGTGAATGTGACGCAGCGACAGTGGCGTTTTTACACAGGAAATACTAAGTGGACAAAGCTGCTCCGGCTCAGACGGACACTGCCCCACATGGAGCTCATAAAGCGGACACGGATCGCGCTCGAGTCCCATGCAGCACACCACCTACAGAGCTGCCCCTATGCTACGCCGGCCCGACGCGTCGCCATCGGCCGCCGCGACCTTTGCCCCCGTGAACCCACAACCCCCACCGCCTCCATCAGAACACTCAGAACGCCTGAGTCAAATTAACGTCCCAGAAGCGGCTGATAATTACGTCGGCGGCTAAATATTTGATCTCGGGCCAGGGGAAGGAAGTAGTACATCATTGGAGTACAATTATCAGAAGGGGAAATGGAGTGGAGGTGGCGGTGATAAAACACACGGCGCGGGCTAATAACCGGAGTATTCACGGCGCGGGCTAATAACCGGAGTATTCAGGAGACAAGGAGAGGCTTCAGCCGACCGCCGCAAAGGCCGGTCTGTTCTGTGGGGCGGACGGAGGGGCAATGGGGGGGCGGCGGCGGAAGCAGTCAGTGAACACAAACAAACATGTGAGATGGAGAACAAGCCTGGTTTATCAGTTTAAGAGTTTGTTTTGGGAATTACCTTGAATAAGTAAGATGGAAATCAAAAGCCTGTTCCGTGAAATACTGTACATAGCCCAATTTGTAGGGTTTAGTATTGTAGGGTTTGGGCAAAAGTATTGTTGCTAAATGTATAAATATGATATTATTTTCTGTTTACCAGCATTGTAGGGCTGTGGTCCTTTAGTCAATGAATGAGTCGATGGTGTGAGAGAACGCGTCACATAAAACACATTCAAACAGACGGGCAGAAAGAAGTTTAAAAAAAAGCAGAAAAAGATGACGATAAACCAGAAGCAGATTCTTGCCACAAACATGGAATAAATTATTCTCACGTCTTTTTGTGAATTGCTGACATCGGCCTTGTGATTAAAAAAGTGTATTTCAGGTACAATTTAGACTTGAGCTTAAGAGTTTTGGGAGTGGCGCTTTAATCTGCTTTTCACGTTTCAAATAAGATGCAGTTCAATTGTTGTTAATTTGCTCCTGTTGTGCTTGATGTGACTCATGTCTGTTCAACGTCTCAGCCCCGGGACGTTTTAAGGATGAATAAAAACAAGTGAACAAACACAACCGACGTGGGAATATGAGATATAACAGAAGACAACATAAACGTCCAACTTTCCAATTTTACAGTCGAATTAAAGACTAATTTCTTCATTGGCGTTCCATTTAAAACACATCCCAGTCACCAGCAGTGCCATGAGGTGGAAGGCAGTTTAGATAAACCCAAAACAATAGCTGCTTGCTTCAAATTTGAGAATATAGAATGAAAATAAATGAGTCTGGCAAAAACACAGCGGATCAAAATGTGGACTCGAGCTCTGCAGAGGGAGACAGACTCAAACCTGGAGGAATGACACAAAACACAACTCCAGGTATGTTATTGCGGAGGAAAAACACTATCAGATTGTAATAATGCTCAAATACCACATATCACAGAACGATACGCTTAAATGCAAAGATGAGAAACTAGAAACGTGTGTGCGCTTCTCATTGGCCGAGGCAGTAGCACACACACACACACACACACACAGAGAGAGCACGGTGCGGCCTGTCTGCGCTCGGATGTAGACGGGGCCTGTGGGAGCGCTAGGGGCGGGGCTTGAATGAGCAAGTGGGCGGGGCCTACATGAGCCGGTGGGCGGGGACTTTCATGCCAAGTGGTGACACGGAGCAGAGGTTAATCTCACCAGGGGCCCACTCTAACCTCTGCACACAGCACTCACTCTCCAGAACACCAGCAACACTAAATAAGGGTTATTTTCAAACACGCAACTGGATAAGACTGTTTAGAGGCAGATAATGGCTAAGTTTAAATCAATTAAAGATACACAAAGAAAGATGGGTTGAGAAATATTTTAGCAGCAAGAATAATTTTAATGTTTCATACACTTCAACTAAATGCATAATGTAAAATAGTCAAGACAATCTTTATTTTGTATCTGTATTTTTCATGATGTTGATGAATCAATAAAAAGTTAATTTGTAGATACAGATAAGTGCAATTTTAAAACGTGACTTTCAGTTTACACTATATAAAGGTTTAAAATGTAATATTTAGCAATCAAAATGTTCTTCACTTTCAAGTCCAATTGACATTATCTATTTGATATTTTCTGTAGAAGATGGTGGAAAAAAGACAGTTTTCCAAAATTGAGGTATGAAATTTAACTATTCAAATCAAAATTAAACTAGTCAACCAAATATGTTTTTAGATTTTAATATTTACTTGATGAACATTACACTTTTGTTTAAATATATTTTTTTCACAACTTTAAAAATACATATTGCATATTTTGGAAAGTATAAGTTTAAATTGTTTTGTACCTTGAAGTTACCTAAACTATTATTATTTTCACCACATTTTCTAATAAGTTTGATCTAAGACTTGACCTCTAAAACTGTAACGTCCCATGCTCAAAGTGTGTCCCTGAAGTAGCCAGCGCTGCAGTTCAAGTGATTCCTGACAAAGGGCCCCCCTCCCACCTGAGGACTGAGGGGAGCCCCCCCACACACTTCAGCAGACCCCCGCTCACAACAGACCCCCGCACAGCAGACCCCCGCTCACAACAGACCCCTGCTCACAACAGAGCACTGCGGCTGCGCAGGACCAGGACCATCGCAGTGTACTATACATAGTACATCATATCCTCATATGTATATTCTCACATGAATCTGTGTCAGCGCTGCCCACCACAATGTTAAGAGGCGGGACTGGAACCAATCACAGAGCAGCTTTGTGGTTTGGATCAACGCAGTCAAAACAACCTGAACCAAAACACACATGGAGGCGTCGACGGCTGTAACTTGGCATATTTGCGGTGAGATAAGGACTTTTTTGTATTTTTCAATTTTTTATGTGCACACAACGGTGCTTTGTACATTTATGGCAAAGAAAGAGGACTGTGCTTTTCTGGACACTGGATTTAACACAATTTAGATTTTTCTGCTTCTTCCGCTTTGGGCGAGAGTCTTCCCAGAGTCATGTGAAGAACACAACTCAGAGTGAGACACAGGTCAATGTGGCGTGAGCCAGGTAAGAGGAAAGATTTGGCACAAATGAAAAGCTCTCCAAATGTTAAATTTAAAATGTTTAAAATGAACGTAATGATCCATGGGTGTCATAGATTAGAACTACGGTAAATAGAAGACAAAAGCACAATATGTCTTCTTTAAACAAGACACCATGGAAATGAATATGTAAAATATAGTCATCAGTATATTGTATCAAATACATATTTATATAAACTAAATCAAAACAAGGCAGACTTGAGACTTAAAATCTGGACTAAACTGGACCCTAGCTGACATTGGGCGTAAGGTCATTTTGCCATAATATGCATCAGGACAAACACACTTAGACACAGGGAGAGGCCTGTCACAATAATGACTATATCCACTTATCGTTTGATAGGTAAAAACATGCACAATGTTATTTTGAGACTCAATAAATGTGTGTGTGCATGTTTGGCTTCACGAGTGATCGCTTCCATGGAGCAAATGTGCAGAGAAATATGCAAAGGGCTCACAGAAGTGAGCCCTTTGCATTGAAGTGGCGTTATTGGTATATATATGTATAGTTTTCGTTTTACCTATATATGTTATCCATATATATATATATATATATATATATATATATATATATGGATATATATGTATATCCATATATATATATATATATATATATATATATACTAGTCCACAGGAAAAGAGCCATTAGCAGACGACAACAGAGCAGCCGTGGGTCTGCGCCGTGCGGAACTTTGAAAGTGGAGAACGAGTCCGTGACAGTCGGTGTCGCACTATTTTTCTTATTGTCACTTTGTGATGTGAGCACTTTTCGACCGTGACGCAAAAATATTTTCACCGCTAATGCCTCGGGCGTGCTCTTCGCCACTGCACAGGTGCTAAATCATACAATCCTAACTGATTCTGACTTCCGTGAGTTAGGAGTGTATGATCTAGTGCCGACCCAGTCGGTCTGCACGCTCAGGTAAAACGAAACCGGTTGATTTTTTCCAACAGCTTTTGGATTCTCTCTCACAATTTGACATTCTCAAAGCGTACGGCCAATAAATATGCGATAAAATGTTTAAGGTCGGGTTTTCTTTATTTTGAAATCCAGCTCGGGCGGGTCACCGGAAACACACCATTTGTTCTTCTTGGCGTCAGCTTTATATTCTACTTCAAATTAACATTATATACATTTTAAAATCACTATTCTATATCAGATATATTGAATTGGTTTTAAAAAGTATGAACATGATTTATTATAATATAAAAAGGCCCTGAAGAAGTTTTCAAACAGGACCTGATATAAGTAGAATGGTTGCATTATTATAATAAAACTCAATCATTTCAGAGACAATATATCGTCTGTCAAAAGCCTTTATCGTGGCAGGCCTACAACTCCACATAGAGCCCAGCTTGAACTGGAATCACACCCAGGACCTTGGACTGTCAGAGTTGGAGAATTGATCTCACAATTCTAAAGCAATTGTGTCATTCTGATTGGACCCTTGAACAATGTTCCAAAACACATTCCTTAACTAAGAAGTGTCCCATAATCCAAAAAAGAAAAACAAATGTTGCTCAAACTTCAGGTAATGGAACCTCACCCAAAATGACTGCGTCACAACTTCAGTGCATGTCGTTGGTTTCTTCAATAAGGTCAGCAGTCAATATTACATCATCCTTTGAATAATCCAGCCAAAATTACCTTTAGAGCAATACAAACCATGACATTTAACCTGCCCTTAAGCTAAAAGGTTGAAGACTTTTTCTGTTTAATTTATATCCTCCAGCATCCACTCTTCCTTCTCCTCTCTTTCTCTCCTCTTCCTTTTTTATTTTACAAACTACTGACTACACGTTTAAATACACACTACTTTTGAGTGTGTATTTAACTGTCCGGGACACACCTTTAGCAGCAGCGGCAGTGAGACTACAAGCTACTAGGAGGAAGGCCTGTGCAGGGGGCGGATTCCTTTGTCTCCAGGCCCCACCCCCTCACCGCACACCCCCTGAAGCCCCGCCTCCTCCTTCACTCTTCAAGACTCCTCCTCTGTGTTCTCATGCCCCTCCTCCTCTCACTTCACCTCCTGATGTGTGGGACTGAACCAAACCATAAAGGCTGCACTACATTTGCCTGAGTCTCTCTGGGGTCTTATTACAAAAACACTGTATCATTATTGACACTTTTGTATTGTGTTATATTTGCGGACTCAAACAAAGAATAAGCTGCTTTTACATATTTTTTACAATAAAATGTTTTCTGCAAACATCAAACTGTTTTAAAGGGGGGAAACAACAACACTGCAACACTGTTATTTAGACTTCTGAAAAGGATGAGAATCAACATTTCAGAATCAGAATAAAGTTTATTGCCATTTGTCAATGAACAGGATTCACGGACATAGGAACTTAAATAACAATTACCAATAAATAACTACCGGGTATTAAAAGTAAGGGGGGAAAGCTGTTTAACAATTGTATGTATAATTTGTTCACTCTTTACTGTTATTCTGTAGCCACAGCTGCCCTGGACTGACTACATTGCTGTGTCCATGACTACAATCTGACTGTCGCTCACCCTCCCTTCACACACGGGGCAGGTGAAGAATGCACTGGCATGAGCAGGGTTTGAAACTGAGGGGCGAGCGCTCTAACCCTTGAACCTTAAAAACATTTATTGCAATTTTATGTTTTTTCAAGGTCGTGCAGCACTGAATCTGAAATGATGGCACGAACATTACACTGCAAACCCAACAGATGCATTTTTTTTGTGCATTGGCACAATAAAATTAGCTTACAACAAAACCACGTTTAAATTCTGTGCCAATGTGAATCTTCTTTAACCCTGAGCGAAAACAGCGTGAGAGGGAGTGCAGGGACCCACTGGTGGCACGCACTGACTTAATGAGCCCATATGGAAGACGAATGCTAATGTTGATTTTACTTAGAATATGGCGCGGTGCTTACGGGGCATACGGACCCTCGCTGTGTAAATGTCACTAAGTGGAAAGACCACAGGCCGCGCACAAATTAACTGCAGGCAGAATAATAGTATACGCAGTGCAAATATCAAAACTGTCTTTAAGGGTTTAAGATGTGAACACATTATTCCCACACACACTTTAACGTGCATTTTCGAATAAAACATAATTCAAGCATGAATAACTGCAATTAACTGAAATGTGAAAACATAACATTGAAAATGGGCGATAAAGAATTATGATAAAAATCAAGCTCACACAAACAGTGAAAAATAGTTGTTGCTGCGTGATTTCCTGCAAATTGCAAATCAAAACTGCATTTTGTAAAACAATTAATCTGCTTATGATTGTTTCGATTTATCACTTGTTGATTACTTGCAGGTGAATTAGATTCACTTTAGTTTTGAGTCATAAAAGCTCTTCTCTCCACACATGGCTTGTTTTTGAGTCTGTATACAGGGGTGGCTCGTCATTGAGGAAATGGGTGCAACGCACCAACAACAAAATTAAAAGAAAAAGAAAAGAAGTGGTCTAGTTGAAGTTTACAATGCATTAAAAAGCCCAGAAATATCTTTATCCAATCAGCAGGGCCAGTGTATGGCTACTGGCACATAGTTTCACCCTTTTTGGTGCAATCTCCGTGTATAGACCTTATTCTGCCCGGCCTACTTTTCCCACTTCCGTTGTAATCTCACTTCCGGTCCAGCGAGAACTCGGTTGGTTTAAATGGAAAACGATGGAAAAGTCTTGCTGCTAAAATATGCTATAAAGTCGATTGATTTGTGTAAAATATCCCAGGTTTATGGGACCAACAAGTCAACTCGAGGCCCGACAACAGCTTTTTAATCCGTGTAGAACTCATTTTTTCTCTGGAGGTCGGCAGCCCTACGTTAACAAATACAACCGGAAGAAGGATTACGTCGTATGGCAGGTGCCCGGATGGGCTTCTGGAATAAGGTGAATAGGGTGTCAAATGAGCTGTCACGGTGCACGCCGGTGTTGGGACCTGCAGTGTGCACTGGAGCTGCACTAGTGACATGTGTTTGTGATGTCTGCTCTCATTGAAGCTATAGAAGCTTTATGGCAGTGGCTGCATTGTTCTGGTGTTGGTATTGCTGGTGTTGTTCTGGTGTTGTTCTGGTGTTGTTCTGGTGTTGTTCTGGTGCGGTTCTGGTGTTGTTCTGGTGCTTTTCTGGGGCTGTTCTGGTGCTTTTCTGGGGCTGTTCTGGTGCTTTTCTGTTGCTGTTCTGGTGCTGTTTTGGTGCTGTTCTGGTGCAGTTCTGGTGTTGTTCTGGTGCTGTTCTGTTGCTTTTATGGTGTTGTGCTGGTTGTAAGTGGTGGACTAGGTTGTGGGGATGCAGGCAAACTTCATGTTTAAGCTGTGCGTTGTACAAACCACGATACAGGCATATTTCGATTCAATAAACAGAGAGACGGCACAAGGCATTAAAAGAGCCGCTTTATTTTGTAAAAGCGTTGAAAAAATATGCCGCGATACGCATTGGCTTTCCATACATTTTAAGTACTTTTTATTAGTCCGGAGAATGCCGAAGCTACTCGTATTTTGCCTGGTCGGCCCCAGTACCCTTGGACAAAATTATTTGGACGGGGCGTTTTCAAATCCTATCTAAAAGCCTGACTACACATGACGCCATAATCTCAGTTGGAAGGTGGGGCCTATATAAGTCTGGAAGATTCCCTGTTTTTGAAAGAAATATCAAAACTTATGACCCTCAAATGTTGAAGCTTATCATTATTAGTTTGGGATTGTTTCCACAAACTTCTCATATTCATCTCTGGATTAATGTCCTTTCAACTGACAACAATCAAATTTTTTGGGGTTTAACAATGGCTTTCTGGGGCTTTTGTTAAGATAGATTTTTGTGGCCCGTAGGCTTTATTAGACAGGAGAGGCCAGGGTGAAGTGGGGGATGAGAGAGAGGGGAGGACACGCAGCAAAAAGCCGGAGTCGGGACCCGAACCCACAACACTGCGGCCGCAGCACCCGGAGCCTGGCATACGTGCGCTGTGCCTTAACCACTCGACCACCGGGTAACATTAATTTACTATGAATTGTCCAGGCGGCCATTAAGAAGCAAACTTCTAAAGAGGGGCGCGCTGTTACCGTCCTGCAGGAAAAGCATAAGCTGCTCAATCAGCTGGAACACAAGCTCATGACTGACGTGCAAACGAGGTGGAATTGTTCTTTTGATCTGCTGTTTGTGCTGCGCTCCCAAGCCTTGAAATAATTATTTTTACGTCCCTGTCAACATGACAGGTACCGATCATTTGGTACCTGTCATGGCTAATTCTGAATCGGTCACAAGGAAAGGAAAACAGAATAACATAATTAAGGAAAAATGAACTTTTATTAACATGTCTTGTTATCATTTACAGGCTGAGAAATAGATTTTCAAAGTTAGGGGCCAGGGGGCCCCCTACCTAAAAGAGTTAGCGCCCCCCCAGCAATTTCAGGGGCCCACAAGTGCGCGTGGCATCGCGGCGTCATAAGAACAAGATAAATGTGTTGTTTTAAACCTGGTTATTAGCATGTAAAACAATTTAAAGTACTTTTATCTGTTATTTGATATGAAGAGCACAAATACTGAATTCCTATAAACCAGAGATCATGATCTTTAATACTGTTTAATTTAATATAATAATGTTTCTTAGATACAAAATAAATACTGTTTACAGCATTTGACACAAGGAGATCTTGTGGAATATATAAAATCACAGTCTACAACATAAACTACTAACATATACATTGCCCCGATGCTAACAACTCCAAAGGGGGCGGGGCCCTTGGGGCCCTTGGATACTTCCACATTGACATTGTCCCTAATGTGCAAAATTACAGCTTTTGTTGCAAACAACTTTAAAAAGACTGAATTGCGAACTGAGGAGAGATAGACGCCCGCCAACCTCGATATCACTTGTGGTGCAAAATTAGACCGGGCATTTCCGAGTACAACCGAACGCAACCGAACGCAGCGGCCAATCAGATGCCGGCTTTCATCGACATTAGATCACGGACACCGCTCGGCCAATGAGAAGAGAGAAGACTGTGAAGTGGCATGTCTGTCAAAACGAAACTTAAGCGATGGAAATGCCCGCGCACATGCGCTCCGCTGCCTTCCTCCGCTGTATAACTACAGCAATAATCATGGTCTGTAGTACAGCGCGCCCGAGTCTGTGCATAGGAATCGCTTTGGGCATGTTCACCGCGCTGTTTTTGCCTATTAAAAATATATATTACGGCGAAAAATTTGCGTCTGTCATTATGTCCGGAGTATTGATTTTGGAGTCGGTCAAAACTGATTTTTGCGCCGGTCATTGACCGTGTCCGGCCCGTTATTTCGAGGCTTGGCTCCTCTATGCCGAGGTGAGAAGGAGCTGTGGACCTGATCAGAAGCTCCTCTGGGCCGAGGCGAGAAGGAGCTGTGGACCTGATCAGAAGCTTCTCTGGGCCGAGGCGAGAAGGAGCTGTGGACCTGATCAGAAGCTCCTCTCGGCCGAGGCGAGAAGGAGCGGTGGACCTGATCAGAAGCTGATCTGTGCAGAAGATCATGCTGATTGTTTGGCAAGAAACATGCAATACTTTACAAGAATGTGTTCCATATATTTCTATTTGGATCAGTTGGTTGGATGTATGAAGTTATTAGAGCAGAATGGATTTATAAATAAGTGCTTTGTGGATAAACATGTCATTTCATACATTTTCTTATCCAGAGTAAAAACATTACCCATGCAGTAAATTTTTAAGATCCTTTTTTAAAAAATGTATCGGGACACGTATCGTGACCCCTGTATCGGCACACGTATCGTGACCCCTGTATCGGGACAAGTATCGTGACCCCTGTATCGGCACACGTATCGTGACCCCTGTATCGGCATCGTGACCTCTGTATCGGGACACGTATCGTGACCCCTGTATCGGGACACGTATCGTATCGCGGGGGTCTTGGCAATACCCAGCCCTACTACAAATGCACTTCTGCATTAATCTGGGTTTTCCAGGGAAAAGATTTAACCATCGTCTCATAATGATTCAAAATATTTATAATAAAGGCGCAATGGACGATTTTTCGGCGATTTGAGAACTCAGGCGGAAGTGCGCATGCGCACTCCCCCGTGCGGACTGATACAACACACACGTGCGTTTGTTTATTAGCGCGACGGATCGCATCGCATTTCTCGTCTCCCGTAGATTTCCGTCTTCTTTTGAGTCAGCTCGAACTGTCTTTCTCCGTCTTCATTTTGTCCCGTACACTGAGGGAACTATATTATGATAGATCAATGCGCTTAGACACGCGGAAACGTGGGGACGAGCCAGAACGTGGCTGCAAGTGAGCGGTAGGTGCGTTTTATGATTGATACGTGGCAGGACTAATCGGCAGTCCACGCTACGAGGAAATGAGACTCAGATTTGGGCCAAAAAAATCGTCCATTCAACCTTTAAGATTGAATGGACGATTCAATGGACGATGGCAATTCTAATAATTTTGTATCTATTAATTAAGCGAGAGAAAGTAGTTTAATGAGAAACAATCCCAAATGTTCCAAACAGTTTCTTAAAGGCGTCCATTACAAATGTAATAAACAGCTGCAGGAGCTCAGTCGTGTTCTCCCAGTGCCCACCAAGCATCAAAACTGGTTATCAAATGAAAAATATGAATTAATACCAGACTGTCAGTTTTCAGCACCAGGTTGTACCGTGACTTTTTCTTCAACAGTATCTTTTCACAGAACCCTGCCATACGTTCTTTGCCAACGTTTTAAAACATTGTATTAGAAATGTACTCAGTGTTTCTTCTACTCTTATAATGTTGTAAAGCCACAGCCCACACCCGCCTGCTCTGCTCCGAATCTCCTTCAGTTCCATAGACCTCCACTCTCTGCAGCCTCACCACAGCATCTGAGTACCAGCGTGCATGTACATAAAGGGCTGTATCAAAGCATATCAGAGTATATCAATCAGAGGGTAATGTAATGCCCCTATAGGCACTCGGATGCAGCCTGTCCACGTCGTACTGCATTCTGGGAAGAAAAAAAGCCACTACCGGTACTCTGTATTCTCACATTAATAAAGTCCCCATAAAGACGCAGATCAGGATAATATAAGAATTATGAAGCTTAATCTGAGGACACACTGCAGGTTTTTACTTGATATTCAGTCGTGCTTAACTCCATCTCTGTCATCACTAGTTGCAGCAGCAGTTTCAGTCTCGCAGTTACGACTCAAGTTTGTAAGAATCGCAGAGTGGAGCGTGGAATGACGTTCTGAACCATAGTTACAGTCATTCAAACATGTTCAAAGCCTTTTACTATCTAACCAAAGCAGAAGAGCTAAAACTCATCAACCACATCTCCAAAACCTTCTATTACTCCACGTTAGGGATGTCATGATATGAAATTGCAGTGTTACAATTATTGTGAGGAAAAACATCACCATTTATCGATATTCATGATTATTGTCCAAACAACAGTGACATCTTTAATTCGCTTTACCAAATTTTAAGACAAAATACAGTTTAATTTGACAAAAAACAGCCAGATAAAAAGTCTAAATAAGTCTTAAATTTAGGTCTGTTTTTTGCATTTTAGATTTCCATTAATTTTTTTTTAATTTTGCTTCTAAAATTGTCACTATTATAATTAGTTTTTCTCTTATGAATATATTGTTACCCAAATAATCACAATTATCCCGCCTCAACTACGGCAGCCACCTGCACTACCATTCACCCGCCAAACTCCTCAAACACAGGGGGAAGTTAACAAGAAATTGCACTTTTCAGGGTAGTTTTCAGACCGCATACTTCCCCTACTTGAGTAACATTTAGTTTGTAACTAACTGTAACTGAATGTTTTGGATCATCTTGTCCTCATTTTTGTCTATCGTTTGAAATGACCAGAATTTGAGCGTTTTTATTGTCGTTAAAATGACATTATAAATCAGATTTCATGTCAAGACAGTTTTACTCTTTGAACTTTTTACTTTACAATGAAAATGGATGGATGGATTGTTATTATTGAGTACAGTTGTTGGCCACTCCTCCCACCTCCAAACCTTCTATAGATTCCAGTACATCCGGAACTCGTCTCCTCACCCGCACTTCCTCCCGTAAACACTTCACCCCCGTCCTCAGAGATGATAAAATGATCTGACTCAATCGACAGCTTTATGTCTTATCCTATAGTAACTTAAATCCTACTGCAGGGCATCAAGGTCAGTTTGTTATAGGGCAGGACCTTACACTCCTTTTATACGGGTCATGTACAATCAGTGTACACTATTTAATTTATTCATTTTTGTTTAGTGTTCCTTAAAAGAATTTCCCCTTGAGCGTGAATAAAAGTACACAAATCTACATGTCGAACTCTTCTCCTCTGTCATTAGTCATTTATCAGTCAGAAAGTTTGATTTCTTTAAGCTGGGCACAAACGGTCATCACAAAGAATGAAAGTGAATTAAGGATTTCACAGTTGCTTGGTCAGTAATTGTGAATATTCATAAAATGCATGCTTCCTCACACAATAACTGTAACTAAAAGTGGATATTGTTACTTCCCTACTGATAACAAGACATGAATCATTAGCTGTGCAGTAAGATAAGATGCACATTAACTTTGATATCACTGTGTAGCGTTCACAGCACAAACCCAGGATCATTTGAGACCTCCAAACCGCAGACGACACACACACACACACAGGCACACGCACACACACACACTCCATGACAAAGCCACGAGCACACTGTAAACTCGAGCCCATCCTGTATCCTTTGTTCCTCCACAATTTATGTCGCTAGATGAAGATCAGAGACGGCAGACATGTTTTTTATTCAACCATACATCACCGCTGCCATTTGACCCCTGATACCCCCGACAACTGCCCCCGCCCCGCGCTCTCTTTCCCATCAGCCCAGAGTGGAATCACCTCTCGGGTCGGTGTCAGATGAGACGGTGAAAACGACCCTCCCTCTCCATCCTCCCCGACTATCTTAAAAGCGTTTTATAGCGCCGTAAAACTGGACAATTTAATGGGAGGGAAAAGGAGTAGTAGTTTGGGTTTTGCTTTGGACTAAAAGAGAAAAACAAGCTGGGAAAGTAGTCCATACAAATGTCTATACCACAATGCTAATAAATGTTTTTTTCCATAATTATTGTATCTGAGGAGGCTCCTCCAGGACAAGTACGAGCCAGGTTTGTGGAGATGCAAACTCATAGTAAAGGACACATGTTTTATGACATTTTCTAGTACAATAAAAACATGCTCTGTCTATTTATTTATTTTAATCTGAGTTACCAATATTTGTTTGCGGTTATGGCCAATAACCCTCATATATTCTCAATAAAACAAGATCAAATAAATTAAATAAAAAATAACCATTAATTGTAAATATCAATATTTTCAAATCTGCAAATGGGAATACAGAGCCTGGAGCCGTTTAGAAAAGGTTTTGGTGCTGAATATAAAAGATTATTTTTACATTTTTAACCATTATGATACATTAAAAAACAGGCATATAGTTACATCTGGTTTCTTTCTAATTGTTCACACCTGAGCAGGCTTCGAAAATTCTTTGTCTTCCAAATACAACAGTAATTCTAAAAATCCTGTATGAACAGGAGTTTTTGATGATCAGATCTAATTATTAGGTTATCTGATTACTTTAGTTATCAGATTTTTACTGGCCATGTTAATGTACAATGCCTTCTGAATGCTATCAATTCCGGGCGTGTTTGTGCTGCTACTGTCCGTCAGGTCCAAGTGTGAAACTAACACTGTCACTGCCACACGACACACGACATAGAGTCTGTACAGTGGAAGAGCCAGAGGGGGTGGACCTGTAACCTGTATGTGCCCCCAGAACCAACACTTAAATGATGATGATAAATACTGAGTTCACCAAGGCCAATTCTCAGACTTAAGACTCAACCAAGACTAAAACAGGTCTGGAACAAGGTAGTAGTTACCTTTGGCTAAACAGATCAAAACATAGAGTATAGAACATTTATTAAGACTTTGAAAATCCTGATATGATTGTGTAATAGCCGTATAATTTATCAATTAACAGTAATTTTTACATACATGCTGTAAAACAACATTATTTATTATTACAGCACACTTATTTAATGTGTTTATAGCAACTAAAGCAATGACATAACTAAAGAAAATTGCATTTTGTTATTCCTGCACCAGAGTAATTTAGTTGCAAAATGAGACATCTGCAAAATGCTGCAAAACCCTCTGCATGGATCCTGCTATTTAGTGATAACAACAGTTAATCTATTATTACTTAATTATTAGTATTGCCAGTTACCAAGACTTAATGTATGAATTTAAATTAAACCAGAGCTACTTCAGCAATGAAGCTTAAATACATATATAAAGGGTTCCTTTGATCACAAATATAATATATAATTATTATATAATAATATATTATTGATAATAATAATAATAATAATAATAATAATAATAATAATAAAGCAATTAACCAACGACCAAAATATATTTTTCTAATTATCTAAATCTAAAGAACACGTCAGCAAATTTGTTTCAGAAAAAAACTATTCAATATCTGTGCAAATAATAATTTAGTAATTCATAATCAAAATAGCAATAGACATTTTTGAACAATACTAGTCCATAATTTGTTAACAATTCCTGTGTGGGCTTCCTGAATCTTAAAACAGTAATAACTGTTAGTTAGTGATAGTTATTTTGGGTTAATACATTATTTGTAATTAGTATTTCCAGTTCTTTTAATGGTGCATGAGTAAGTATGAAGATAGGAGTAAGAGGGGCGGTGCTAAACCAGGACTACAAATAAACTAGGACTACAACTAAGGACCAGGCTTACAACTAAGGACCAGGCCTACAACTAAACCAGGCCTACAACTAAGCCAGGCCTACAACTAAACCAGGCCTACAACTAAGCCAGGCCTACAACTAAACCAGGCCTACAACTAAGCCAGGCCTACAACTAAACCAGGCCTACACCTAAACCAGGACTACAACTAAACAAGGACTACAACTAAACAAGGACTACAACTAAACAAGGACTACAACTAAACAAGGACTACAACTAAACCAAGACTACACCTAAACCAGGACTACACAACTAAACCAGGACTACAACTAAACCAGGACTACAACTAAACCAGGACTACAACTAAGCCAGGACTACAACTAAACCAGGACTACTCAACTAAACCAGGACTACAACTAAGCCAGGACTACACAACTAAACCAGGACTACAACTAAATCAGGACTACACAACTAAACCAGGACTACAACTAAACCAGGACTACACAACTAAACCAGGACTACAACTAAGCCAGGACTACAACTAAATCAGGACTACACAACTAAACCAGGACTACAACTAAGCCAGGACTACAACTAAACCAGGACTACTCAACTAAACCAGGACTACAACTAAGCCAGGACTACACAACTAAACCAGGACTACAACTAAACCAGGACTACACAACTAAACCAGGACTACAACTAAGCCAGGACTACAACTAAATCAGGACTACACAACTAAACCAGGACTACAACTAAACCAGGACTACACAACTAAACCAAGACTACAACAAAATCAGGACTACACCACTAAACCAGGACTACAACTAAACCAGGACTACAACTAGGCCAGGACTACAACTAAATCAGGACTACACCACTAAACAAGGACTATAACTAAACCAGGACTACAACTAAACCAGGACTACAACTAAACCAGGACTACAACTAAATCAGGACTACACCACTAAACAAGGACTACAACTAAACCAGGACTACAACTAAGCCAGGACTACACAACTAAACAAGGACTACATCTAAACCAGGACTACACAACTAAACCAGGACTACAACTAAATCAGGACTACACAACTAAACAAGGACTACAACTAAACCAGGACTACAACTAAATCAGGACTACACAACTAAACCAGGACTACAACTAAGCCAGGATTACAACAAAGCCAGGACTACAACTAAATCAGGACTACACAACTAAACCAGGACTACAACTAAGCCAGGATTACAACAAAGCCAGGACTACAACTAAATCAGGACTACACAACTAAACCAGGACTACAACTACGCCAGGACTACAACTAAACCAGGACTACAACTACGCCAGGACTACAACTAAAACAGGACTACAACTAAACAAGGACTACAACTAGGACTACAAACTTGAATCCACATGTAAGTAAAGGTGATTTAGTCACAAATATAAATACTTAAAGGCAAATATATCAAACATTTCTTCAAGCAATATCAACACGGCAACTGTAAGATTAGAAATAATAATATCAATGTAAAATACTAATAGTAGCGTATAGTATAAGAAAAAAGCAATTAACTGAAAAACTAGCAAATTACACTGAATAACTCTCATTATTACATAAACTTAAAGAACACGTCAGTACATTTCGTATCAGAGCAAACCTGATCCATAACCGTGCAGATGAGATCATAAACACATTCATACACGATGTAGCAATTCTACAACAATCGAGCAAAAAAGGCGTCCACGCTGTTATTAAACCCTGCGCATGGTAAAACTGCATTTAACCATGGTTCGTCGGCATATGAAACTGCACTGAATTTCCAAACGCACAACTCTGACTTGAGTCGTTTTTTACGGTGCGAGGGGAAGTCAGCGGCTGCAGGAGCGAGCGCGGGGGCGAGCTGCTTCCACCACATGTGCCCGGACACCCTTTTTTTCACTGCTCCAATCGGCCGCTTTTTCCCGCACAAGTTACGAGCGCGACGCCGTGTGTGTGAAGCAGCTCTTACTTGGTGGACGAACACATCCATCGGGGGGTCCACGGGGCTCCCCTCGCTGCTCGTCATGGAGATAAATCCAAAGCCCATGCGGACGTTGAACCACTTGCAGAAGCCCGTCCCGGCCAGGACCTGGTGCGGCGCCGCGGCTGCTGCCCGGCCCCGCTCTTCGTGCTGCTCACCCCGGCCGCCGGACTTGGCGCCCCGGTCCTCCGCGCCGCGGCCGCCTTTACCCGTCCCTCCTGCGACACACACACAACCAGCGACATCCACAGCGAAGTTACGTTGTGTTCATGACTCTATTATTACCACATGGTCAAAAAGAAGGAGATGGAAGGACGTTTACGAATGTACGACACGCGTTAAAAAGATTTTTTTTAAAAATGCTAAAAAAAAAAAAAAACACGAGGGGGAAACTCCAGAAACGTGCAGTAAAGTCATTTTTTTAACACCGCGTCTACGCCGCGAGACGCGTGAATTATTGACCCCCCCCCCCCCCCCCCCCCCCCCCCAAAAAAAAAAAAAGTTGTTTGCTCCTCGTTGACAGATGTTTTCGCCCGAATAGCGCACATAAACCGCTTCTCCTCTCCGCCTTTACCGCGGATTCCGGGGCGACCTCGCGGGGGCAGGTGGCTCCGCGGCCGGACACACATGTAACAAAGTGTAAAGTCGCTGTAGCAGGAGGCGCACGCGACGCGGAGAGGGAAAAGCAGCTCGTGCTCTCTCTCTCTCTCTCGCGCGCGCGCGTTTTATCTTCGCGTTTTTTGTTGGTCTCGCGCGCGCGTATGTGTGTGTGCGTGTGTGTGCAAGAATCACGTTGCACCTTGCTGTTTGGTCGAGCGCGCGCGCGTGTGTGTGTGTGCTGCGTGCAAGCGGCGAAAAAAGCGGCGGCGTGAGGAGGTGTAACAAGACAATCATGTAGAGGGGGGAGAGAATAACCTTCGGCCATGTTCCCCCGCCGACCCTCTGCGCCCGAGTTGCAATAGAGAAGGAGCTTCCTCTGCCAAAGCGGGCTGCGGCTGTAGTCACCATAAACCCGACATCCTCGCTCTCTAGTTCAGCTCGCATGGTACGGCGTGCACGGGTTCGCCTCGCGCGGTTCGGCTCATGTCTTCCGCCCCGTGTCTCTCTCTCTCTCTCCCGTGTGTCTCTCTCTCTCCCGTGTGTCCTGGGCTGGTGGTGGTGCTGGTGGTGGTCTCCCTCCCCGTGGCCGTCCGTGGGCTCGTGCTGCTGCTGCTGCCGCCGCCGCTGCTGCTGCTCTGTCCGCGCTTCCTCTCCTCGCGTTCTCTCTCTCTCTCTCTCTCTTTTTTCCCCTCTTTCCCTCGCCTGCGTTCTCATTGGCTGGAGAGCTGGCTGTGCCCCGTTCCCGTAGTGCGAACACGTGACGTTTGCCAATGACATGCTTTCTGGCTGCTAATTTCTCAGGGCCTTTGCACGGTCACCGCCGCCGTTACGTGCGCGCGGGTGTTTTTTTTTTTTTTTTTTTTTTGGAAGTGCCACGCGTTTCAAACAACAACCAAGAAGCGTTACCGCGTTTTATCCGTGGCTTCTTTTTGTGCATTGCATGGCGGGTATTGGTTGTAATCAGAGCGAGCCCCGCACGAGACTATTATCCTACGTGATTGAATTAAAAGGGATTAAATACGATTATGATGGGGGTAATTGAGCGATTTGGGAAATAGGAGAAAATGCGTGATCGTGACTGACGCACGTGGAACAAAAGGCATCCGCAAAGCGCGTCAGCCAATGAGAGGCGAGTGTGTGTGCTGTGAGCAGAGTGAAGTACTGAAGTACTGTGGAAGCGCACGAGGGGTTTTACTGGGAGTCGTAAAAGTACCTCTGTGCATCCCCTTCCAAGTGTCTATAAATGTCGGGATTGTTACGGATGGATCACGCATGGATTTACTCTTTAAATGTGTTCATAAAGTTAGATTAGGACTAATAGTGTGGGCTCTATGCTTTTGTCAGGGTTGATTAGTAAAACTAGTAAAAAATTAGAGCTTACTTTGACTGTTTACAAGATGCTTCCTCCTGTGCACTGGATATTAAAATGTTCATATTAATTGCCAAAGAAAATATTTACACAACAATATGCATTCAATAGTAATCTTATTTTTAAATGTGTAAAATCGCGTGTGATAATCTGATCTCATTTTAAATTCTAACGTTACATTTTGTTCTCAAACTTGTTTAAACTTACACAGGCGACAATAGGACTAGGGTGTTTATGGACTTCGTGGCTATTCATATTTAATGTATCGCTGATGATTTCTCTTGTGGTAAACTATTCCCGTACAACATTTACACAAACCGATTCCATTGTTTTATTTGAGTCTAAAGAGGAATGAATACATACTTTATAAAATGGCTTTACAGAATTCAAAGTAGAAAAACAGCCCCAAAAAAAGGTTTCAGATTTGTTCTTTTGAAAACTGAATTACATCAACAAAATTTACCATATAAAAAGATCGGACGGAACGTTAAATAGACACATTTTCCAGAGTTGTTGGCTGCCATATTGTCTTGCAGCTATAGCTCAGAGTTAGCTCCTTCTTTAGCTCTTAGCTCCTAGCAGCATCAGTGTCAAGAGAAGAGAGAGGACAGAGAAAGGAGAGGGGAAATAAGAGAGGACGGGGAGGGAAGAGGGAGGGAAGAAGAATGGTCAAAGAGGAGAGAAAGAGAGGGCAGAGGAGAAGAGGAGAGAGGGAGGAGAAGAGAGAAAAGGAGGAGAGAAGGAGGGCTGAACTCACGGCTCAGGAATGTCTGTGAAAACCCAGAAAAACAAACCCACGTTCTTTTTTTTAAAAAGCACAGAAAAAATGTGGATGTCTTCTGGTCACATGATGCTCCACTTGTCATTTTCAAATCAATACAACAGCGACTTAGGCCCAGACCTGTGCCAGAAATCCTGCCCGGAATGTGACTGGCTGGGCTGAAATAACAGGAGAGGAAAGCACAGTCTCAGACAAGGGAAAGAGGTCATTCTTAAGGTAAAGATTCAAAATTGAGACCTTTTCGGCATTGCAACCATGGCGATGTACAAATACACGTAAACATGCATGATAGTAAGTATGAACTGGTGTGATGCAGTCTTTTAATGTCAGTAGCTGCATTGTAAGTTTAAGAAAATGAAGTATTCAGAATGTTGGCACAATCAACGTGGAAGAAAAACTTGGAATGTATAGAAACTTACTGCAAGACAAAAATAGAAGTAAAATGCTCATGCGCTCACTTTGACAATTGCACACATAAGTACTTGAATAATACATGTTTCTTTTGTTTGTGTGTTTATAATAGTATACTTGTCAATAAACATGTCAATTGTATCATTTAATTACGTAGAGCTTGAGGGTTTTGTCCTGCAAACTTTTTTTTTTTTTGGAAGTGCCACGCGTTTCAAACAACAACCAAGAAGCGTTACCGCGTTTTATCCGTGGCTTCTTTTTGTGCATTGCATGGCGGGTATTGGTTGTAATCAGAGCGAGCAAACTCGTTTGAAAATCCAACTTGAGTAAACCGTTTGGAAAATACGAGTAAAATGTCTTATGTCTTTAACAAACTAATACATTGTGACTAACTCTATATATATTGTGGTTCGGTTGAATTCTGAACGCAAAAAAACTGCTCATACTCCTTCCTCTGCATTAGTCACTAAGAATGAGTCAAAGTAAAGTATTTAAGCTTTTCCCAATATCCATAATGAGGAACGATAACATCAGCATAAAAGTGATGAAGCACATGAAACATCCACATTTGATTTTGCTTAGAGACGTTTCCTTTGAGATGTAAACACATATCTGGCACATATTAGTGGGTGGTGTATCCTGGGGTGGCCCCTTGCTCCTGTTTGGTCAGACTGAGTGGTTCCAAGAACAGCACATGCTTTAAGTTCCACCATGAGTCACTCAGTGAGTCACTCCAACTATTTCAGTCACATTTCAAATATGAAAAAAATAACATTTATATATTTTTTAAACTATTATTATTTCATAAGTAATCAATTCAGTGGCTTCTAATCGGCAAGAGGTTTGCCAAGAATGTAACATTCCAAGCCATAATAATGATAAAGGAGCACACGTTATGCAGCATAGATCCAAGTTTAATACTCTCACACCAAGGCCACAAACACAAATACTTTACTCATGAGTCGGAAAGGCTGTTTATTGTCTATGAATGAGATATTAGTTATTTGCCACAGTAATAGTGATTTAGAAAAGAAATGTAACTGTTGCTGGACTATTTGTGTTTTTATTATTATTATATTATTATTATTATTATTATTATTATTAATTGGCCAATCTTCATTTAGCGTAGTAGAGTGGTGTGGGGACCCCCAGGGGCAACAGAATGACCCACATAAGGAGCGTTATGGACTTGTCTTTGTTTCAGAGATTTCATGGATCTTCTTGACCAGCTTGAATGTGGAAAATGTAATGCACATGCTTCAATTTTATAGGTTAAAATATAAAAATAAATGTGTGATGTGAGACATTTTCTTCAAGTGCACTGAAGTACCGTACTTTATGGTCATAGAAACTCTCAGGAGGTACACAATTATAAAACCACTATCAATCAATATTATCTGTGTAAAGTTAAAAATAAATAAACATATCTTCCATGTAAAAATACTGTGATATTTCTGTAGTGATTTGCCCAGAGAAACTCCAAAAGTAGGACACGGAAATAACTCTCCCTGACAATTATTGAGTCATATGAAGCATTTTCACAGTTCAATCTAAATTTATCTAAAGTCATAATTTCAGAAGCAAAACGTTCAATCAATAGTCCAAAAAGTAAACCTAAAAGTAAAATGATTGATTTATGTCACAATAACTTTACTGTATCATTGAGAACTAATTTCATGAAGCTGGTCACAGGAATGATAGTATGTATTACATAACCTTGATGAAAGTAAATTAAGGATTTTACTGTTGTTTGGGTTTCAGTAATTGCGAGTAATGTTTAAAAAGACTTCTAATATTTTCTAATATATTTTCCAATGCTGATCTTGTAGAAGATGTTAATGCTAAACGTTTCCTAACGAAACACAAGGCTAACAAAAGGTCCATTCTTCTCAAAATGCATTATCAAAACTAATTTAAATTTGAATAGGACCTTGTGGTCAACATTATATTTTACAGTATGCTTCGCAATTTGATAATTCCCCACAACTCTTAAAAACTATATATATATATTTTTTTTTTACAATTTACTTCAGCCCTTGGGTAAAAGCACATTTAAAAATGTTTGAATTGTAAACTTTTAAACTCAGAAAGAAGTCTTTCCCCTTAAGCTCAAACATATTTGGTGCCCTTCCAGCTTTGTGGGAACCCTAGGGAGACCCTGCGTTTCTCCTTCCCCTCGCGCGGTCACCCAAGGCCAGGCACATGATCAACAACAACACCCTCTGCTCTCTCTCCACCTCCGAGGAGCAGAACTCATCCACACGTGCGTTATCTGCGTCCCACCGCCCTCCGCTTCTCACAGGGTTATTCCCGGTTACAACAGAAACAAGGAGGTGTGGGGGGAAAGGTAGAAAAAACATGGTAGAGGTATGCAACAACAAGCACTCATCTCTGCCCCTCCCCTCCCTGTCAGGCCCGCAGCTCCTCCCCCCGGAAACGCAGCCCCCTGGCCCCGCCCTCCGCACCCATACAAGGCCTGTTTGTGAAGAAGCCTGAAGAGCGAGGAGGAGTAGGCCTCAGTTTGCAGCGCCAGAGGAAAAGTATTGTCAAAATAATGTGACATAAACACGAGTTCAAAGCTAACCTACAAAGAGTTGCGTAAAACTTACAAAAAGTATCCAAATATAAGGCATAACATGGAAGGAGTAGTAGTATTACATATAAATGAATCCATTCAAAGTATAAAAGAATAAAGTGAATAAAGAACAGTAACTTTATGTTATGTAATGTGTTCTCACAAATATAACAGCAATGTGTAAAGTTTAATGGAAGACCATAAAAGACCAGAATACTGTCCAAAGAAAAGTATTTTTCTTATTACATAATTTTACAAGATGGAGTTTCAACAGTCTTTGGCAGTTGAACGTTCTGTTGTTGTGTGTGTGGATTTTGTCTTGTATTTAATCTTTCAGGATGACGGTAGCAGACCACAGCCTGGTTAAAGTCCCCCTTGTTGTGTCAAAGTGTTGGTGAGACAATTTACTATTTTAAAGTCTACACATTTTGGGGTAAAATAATACAAATAATAATATGTACTGATGAAAGTTAAGATACAGAGGATTTAAATAGATTCTGAGGTCTGTTTTGACCTCTAGTCGAATATCCACCTACAAAGCCTTAATAAAACACTAACAAAGACTCAATTCACAATGAAGTAATTGTTTATTAAGAATGAGTCAATCTTAGTAATAAATTGATAAATATCTAAACACCTTAGTTTAGTAGTTACGAAGCCGAATTAAGGTCAAGTTATTATTTAGTGACATCAATAAATTAAATTGATACCGAAATTCAAGCAGGAAGACCTCATTTCCTCATTGTCAGCCAATCACAGCATGCCTCTGCCTCAAAAGCTACTACCATGCAAACCTCCACTCCCATTCACCAGGTCAAGTAATATTCCTCTCTGTCTGTCTCTAAGCGCCAAGGTTTATCTAAGACATAATGCAGTTAACCACCTTTTCATTTGTGATACTGACAGCACGAGTGCAAAAACAATAACTGATTAACTGATATTATATATATATATATATATATATATATATATATATATATATATATATATATATATATATATATATATTGCTATTATATTGTTGTTTCATGTTTCACTTTTTCTCCATAGAAAGTTTCTAGTTGTGAAACTTGTTTTTATTCCCTGGCAATGGCAATAAACCTTTTTCTGATTCTGATGTTAAAAACATGAACGTGCACTAACAGGGTAACAGGGCCCATCTCTTCAAATGAAAAACTCACAGTTTATATCTTGTCTCGTCATTATAGTTAAACAGCTAGAACATTTACTGAACCCTTAAAAGTGAGTGGAACATAATGTATCAATTGCATTACTTAAAGATATCATTGAAATTGTGTAGGTTTGTATGGATCTATTTAAAACTCAATCATGCTTTCTTTCTGACACAAAATGAACCGTCTCCTCGTGCTGGTTTTGCCTGGTACTAAGCTCTAAATGAGGGGAAATAACAGGACCATTACATCACCACTGGATGTGTGATTTTACATTTGACACTTCTTCTACAGTCGTCAACGCTAAAGCTACTCATACTCATTACTACATTTACTTGAATTCTAATCTAGATTTCTAATGGTCAATGTTCAGCTTGGCTCACCGGCCTCACAATCCTCTGGCAGTAAAAGCAAATGGTTTGGAGTTCAGACTTTGGAGGAGGAAATGTTACTATTTTTAAACGGCAATAATTACGCCTGTATTGTTTATTCTCAAGAAATCAATATTATAAGACAAGTATTTGTCGTTGTTTGTTTCGTTGTTGTACATTTGTTGTCCTATTTCCTAGTCCTATGATAAAGCTAAAATTTAACATTATAGGGAAACTTTTTGCCAGCTCTAAATCCTGGATGCCTAACCGACTGAGGGTCAATATCAGAGAGGATTGTGGGTAAAAGATTTGGTAGAAGAAACAGTTGGTTTGACTGACAAAAACTGGTAAAAATGTAATTGAAAATCATGGGAGATCAGTATGAGAATCACAGTTGTGTTTGTTACTAGTAAACTCTGGTTTCCTATCAACTTTATGGTAAACATTGGGTTTTTAGGGCTGTAGTCGACTCTCAGTGATCGGTAAATGTATATGACCCAAACTGCAATCGAAAGTCAGACTCATGGCAGCTCAAGCAAAAACAAGACAGAAAACAACTAGAGAATTTCACATTTGTGTGTAAAAAAGTCTCAATAAACCTAAAATGTCATTCCCATATCTCTAGCAAACTCTATAAATCGACTATTAAAGATTTGGATTCACTAAGACGCCGTTGAGACCTTCAGCTCTAGAGGTTTTTGAATGAACAGGTTTAGACTAATGAACATCTTTACTGCAGGACTATTTTCAGCCCATTTAATTTCCTTATGTTCACATAACATTATTAATACAATTACAATTAATCTTGACTTATCGAGAGAGAAGACTGGAATCTGAACTGCTGAACTAACACAAGAATATCAGTTGGTAAAGGTCTGAAACCCTCATAGAGACACAGGGGCATTTAGGACTCTGTAGACAACAGGGGATTATTATCTAATTCATTTATTTGGCTGTTCGCTTTTGCTGTTAAACACTTAAAGATAATTACAATATCACTTATATTTTAGTTTATTATTCAGACATAACAACGTTCATACTAATAATGACTGATCCCAGCTGTGGTTACAGAAAATAGTGCTGTTTCATGAGAAGTTAAAAAAGGCCTATACTTCAAAAGGTCTTAAAAAAAGAAAACGCCTGCAGTTTTGAAATGTTGGATTATTGTTCGGTTCTTTGGTATGAATGCTTCATTCGGTCAATATTTGGGGAAACAGGCAAAGCTATCACAAGAAGGGCTGCAACAAGATTATTTTAGTAGCCTGATAGACTATAGTCTGCAATGTTTTTGTTATTTTAATTTTATTATTCGATTATAGATATTTAACTAAATAAAGGTTGAAACATGTTGATTTAATAATGCTACTATCTGTGTAATAATAATTCAGTCTTTTGGCAAGTGCTTCATAGTCCAGTAATTAAAAATGATAATGATAATGAGGGATTACACCGATTTATTACAAAATATTAGTAAAAAATGATTATTCCAACAGTCAGTTGGCACCATTATTGTGATAAGTTGCTGCAGCCCTAATCAAAGTGTCACATTCTGAATCACATTTCTAAACACAAATCAGGCAAAACTTACATCTATTCAATACTCACCAAATGCTTTACAGATCACTGCTTACTCTGTCTCATCAAACCCCCTTTGCCCGTTGCTATTTCACCCATAACTTTTCTCATTACTTCAACAGAAATCCTCCCACCAAATCATCCACTCCAGAGTAACTCGTGATGGCTCTAGGACCGTGGAGTCGTGCGCGTTTTTGGAGACGTGCTTTTGGCTCAGTTCACCCTAGCTAACCTCGCCCAGCCCCCACTGCCACCCGACCGTCTCCCGCAGGAAATATCCGCCGGTTTCTGCCTTTTCAGTTCAAAGGGTTCACCGAGTTCGTTTAAGGCTGTTTTCTCTTGCCCTCAAACCGCTGTTGTCACTCGTTTACTTCATGCATTCCAGTCACCAAGCCTTCAATGTGTTTTTGAAGACAAGGTGGGGGTAAACACGACCAAAAAGGGGACTTGTGTGCACTCCATGACCCCCTGGCTCACACATTGTACAAGATATAGATATTTTAAGTTTTATTAATTGCAAAAAAACACACAAATTCATTTCTAGGTGTCCCCAGACATTGTTAATTTTGAGGCACGGGGCCTTAATGTTCTAATAGATGCAGGCTCCAGGAACGTTTCACCCAAACTACAGTTACAATTTCAAACTTTTATAGGTTTCCCATTTTCATTTTGCATATTTCGTTTGCAAATATTTCACATGAACGAAAATGTAAAGCGGTTTTGTTGGAGTCCACCACGTGTCCACTCAAGCCTTGTAAAAAACTTAACCAAAACACGTCCCACGCCATTCTCCATGCGTTCACACACCTCAAAGCGCGTCTAAAACCACGCAATAATGTCGGGAAAACAACTTCTTATGCACAAGAATAACTTATAATTGTTCTAAAACAGGTTAAACACTACATGATGCTTTCCAATTAGGCTGCGGGAACCTGCCTTTAAGTTGCAATGTGCACAGTGACTTTAACCGTGCGCCTTTTTACGCGTCATTTGAAAGACTTTTACGATTGCTACGCGCGCGCACATCCCCCACAGGAGTAAACAAGACCAGATAACTTACAATGGCTATATCAGTGACGTCACAGAGGGGGGAGGTTATTGGGGAATGCGCGTGAAAGGCCGGTGCGTCTTAACGACCGCGCACAATAGGAACAACATTCAGTTTTTCGACGGTTCCAGGACTTTTTTATGTGTCTTTATTTTTCTCCTTGTGCAAAAGAGGTAAGTTTGTTGTTTAATACGTGTTGTCCCCCAAAATGTTAGAGGGAGATGGGAATTCCCTACCCACCCCCACTGATATTTTCAATCGACCTTTGGGGCTGGTGCTATACTCGAGGGTTGTGTTTATACTAACTTTAGCGCACAAACTAAAGAAATAAAATAGGAACCGGACGTTGCAAAGCCTTTTCTGTGTGAGCATTGACAGTCCATAGAAACAAGCATTGGAGATACGAATAAATAAATGCTAGATTATGACAACATTCACATTTACAAGCGACAAAAGCGTCAAAAACAAGACATTTTGCAATCGCTGTGCGTAACAGCGCATTGTCCATAAAACATTAGACAATAAAAAGACACCAGTAATTGTCATTTTTTTACTGTGAATCCGAGTCGTCAAATGTGATAAAATATCTGTTTCCCAGTTAAACTGGGGTGAAATTAAGATGATAAAAAGGCCCAGGTTTACTGAATGTTGAGCGTCGCACTCACCTGTGGAGGAAGCGGACATGTCTGCTGTCTAAATAAGGGCAGGCACCGGTTCACTCGTGTCCCCCCGGGGCCGCTGTGGTCCTGGACCGTGGATAGTCCGGATTGTCGTGCCGGGTTCGTGCGCGCGCTCCGGCTCCCGTTACATGTTACGCTTAACTTTAACCTGGCGCAGAAAGCCAAGTGGAATCAAAGAGCTTTTCCATGGATGAATATTTGATGGCGGCGCGGTAAGAAGAGAAGCGCAGAGGCAGATTTGTTTAAACGTGACACTCCAGATTGACTGTGAGGCCATGTCACAGATCTGGAACTGCTCCTGGAACTGCTCCTGGCACTGCACCAGGAACTGCTCCAGGAACCAGGAACTGCTCCAGGAACCTGGCTCGGAAGCAAAGCATTGCAACGTTTGAAACCATAAACATATGGCCACTTAATAAGTATCTATATTTTGAATAACTTAGGTTTGCTTGTGTCTATTTACACATTTTAGGCTATTATCATCATTTATCTTTTAAATATTGCTGTGCCAAAAGGGCCTTTAAAATGAATGCTCAAAATGACAAAGTAGAACATCTACATTTGTTCTACAAATGACAGACTTCAGTTCTCAATGTGAATGTAAATGTCTGAATGCAAATGTACATCTCTTTACAAAATAAATGAATGATATTCAGAAGTGGAAATATGTGTAGATGAAATGAAAACTATTGTGGAGGCTAAACCAGGCTCTGATTTCACTCACATGTGTCTGAGTGGATTTACTTACTAAAATCACTTCATATTTGAGCATATTCTGTGTCGCCGTTTTGATATTGAAATCACATTATGTTTTGCTTCACTTTTGGGACATAGGCTTGTTTGTTTACACACTTTAAAAGTGTCTCTTAGGCATGGCATGCAGAGACTCACACGTTTCTATCTTATTTTTTACCTTCAATGGCGACATGAAAATGGTCCTGCAGCTTGACAACACGTTTTCACCACCACAGCCCAATATTCTTTACAGCTCAACTGAACACAAATGTTTTCCAGCGGTTGTGATTTTTGAAGAGGTTTGATTATGAGGCAAGTGGGTAATACGTGTGTAGAATTGTCCTCCAAACTCATAGTTTTCAGATTGCTCCTCATTCAACAGAGTAACAGGCTCTTACTTAAGAACAAATGTTGTAAAATATTACATTTGTGTTTCTTGCACCGCTCCTTCAGATAAGATTTAATACATTTTTTGTCTATCCGTCTGTCCTGGTTTTGTCCTTACAATTACATTAACTTCCAAATTGTAAATCAGATGTGACGTCTAACGGTTTTATGTGTTATGGACCACTACTTTGTACTAGTACAATCTTTGGCTACTCTTCCTTTTGTACGGTGATGTAATAGAATCAACACCAACTAAGTAATATGGGCAGATGGAGGGCGGGGCTATGTGAGAGTCAATGTTTTGGAAAGAGATATCCAAACTTATGATCCACAGATGTTGAACATTCTCATTATTTATTCACTGTGATTGAACAATGCCATTTTAGAAGCATTTGTGAAAGAATAAGTTCACTTTTTTTATTCATATTGACAGAGAAGGTACTGAACTTTTACTTTATGTGGACAGGTTGTAATTACAGAGATATTACCAATAACAAGGGCCAAACATCTGCATTTTTGGCAGTTCCAATTCTACCAAACTTGTGATTGTGAGATGCAGGAAAATTAACCCATTTCCTTATAGTTCCGAGTTGAATGTTCTTTCTTAAGTGGGCTACATCTTTTTTTATTTATTGTAGGGCCACTTTTTAAGACTTTTAAAATGACAACAACCTACAAACTATGACTGTAATATGCAGGGTAATTACAACTTCAGTCCATGGACAAGAAACAACTCAACAATTCAAGTGGAGTGTTTAAGACAGAAAAGCAGATCTGAAGACAAAACACAGGAGGAAGAGAAACATTTTTAAATTTAGGTAAATCAATTTGTGCCCCGCCTAAGGCCCGAAGTCACTGGGAAAGGCTCCAGTCACCCGCGACCCCGAAAGGGAACAAGCGGTAGAAAATGGATGGAATTTGAAAACGCAAATTTAAGAAAAAGAGCATTAAACGTTTTTTTTTATGTTTATAAATTGCCAAAATGTAACATATTTTAGAAGTCGGAAAATGTGTAGAGCCAGGATTAAATTTCTAGCTTCATTTTGGTGACACATTCGATACAAAACATTTACAGAGAGGATTTTGGACCTCTTAATATTTGAAATTGTGTGCAAAAAATCATTCTAATGTCACCTAATTTATTTAGAATTAAAATATCAATAAAAAGGGCTTGTTGAATGAAATATCAATAAGATAAGATATGCCTTTAATGTCCACACATGGGGAAATGTTGGTGTTACAACGCAGTAGATACAGAGGAAAAGGACAGATAATTTATAGGAAGTTTAAAAAACACTCTTAATAGAAGAACTCTTATAAATAAAACTCCTGTAAACAGGTCCTGTCATAATAGGGAATGGAGGGAAGAAAATAAAAATAAAGATAAAAATAATAATAAAAATAAAAATAGCTGGCAAAAGACAAATAATACTAATAATAATAGACAAATAATACTAATAATAATGGTAAAGTAAACAAATCCTCTTATATACAAGGATTTATCAAATTTAGATGCTTCTTTTAACGGCTGATCTTTAAACAACAGTTGCAATGTTCCATATTAATCTAGAGACAAAGTGCAGTGATCAAACGGACCAAAAAACACACAGAAAAAATAAGAATAAATAAGAGTTAGTGGAGTCTTGCTTTAAACGTCGGATACGAACAGCCTACAGAGGCACAGGCCCGGTGTAACCTCCACGTGGGCCTACAAGAGCACAGCCTTTTACCACTTTTAATTCCCAGTCATTTCCAAACAACGTGCCAGGCTTTTATTTTGGGGACAAAGATGGACGCGTGGTGGTTTGACGCGCGACGGCTCTTTTAGGCCGGCCTCTTTCGTAGTCCGAATGGCACGCTGTGATTGGTGCGTCACGTTTTAAACAGGTGTGTGCGCGCAGCTCATTGGCTCCGCGGGACATGCCTCGGCCCAATCGGAGCCCGGGGACGTCACCATCGTTACCGGGGCCACCGCATGCGTCAGGGCTCGACGGAAAAATAATGAATACGAGGGGAATTGCGGGATTAAAATGGCTTCATAGTTGCTTAAGTGGTTTATGATAATTATATAGTCTTGTAGAGAGAGTTGCGCTGTCTTTTCCTTTCACGTTTGTGCCGCGCGCGTTTGAAGGCGTCAGGAAAGGCGTGCTGCTGCTGCTAAACTGGGCCAAACTGGGACGAGCCGTGGCCTAATCATTTGTCATTGAACCTGATTTCTGTTTCCAAGGCGCGCGGGGCTATTTATAGACCGAGGACAACGCCCCCTGCTGGTTCCGCTCGGCAGTGACGTTATGTGACGCAACACGCGGTTTGACGCCACAGTGGAAAACAATAGTTAAGAGAGGATAGAAGCTTTTTTTCCAAATAAATAAAGGTAAAAAAAATAAAAAAAATAAATCAAATAGATGAAAAACAAACATGCAGTATATATTATAACAACAAATCTATTCCAGTCCAAAATGTAGCCTACGAGCTTGCCTAAAATTACTAGGCCACATTTTATGCTGGAGGTTAAATGAGTCATTATAACTTAATACTTCATGGTTATTCTGCGTCTGTTCAATCTGCTTTATCTTGCGGTTACCAGCAGCACTGCATGGACAAGTTAGGCCTACTTGAGGATATTCATGGAAATTCACTTTTTCTATAGGCTATGAAATAAAATAGGTTCTAACTTTTATGTTGGCTGAGTAGATAAATGTAGTCCAGTCCATGCGTCATCATAATAGTAACAAATGATTCATCCACATGAGAAAGTGTCCAGTTCAAGATGTGGAGGAGCCTGAGTTGGGCCTGGTTTTACATTAAGGCTTTTGTTGAAAAACACTTTTATATATGACCAAAAATATATATATACAAAAAGCAGGCCTAAACCACATACATTTTCTATTCATGTAATAGACTAATTTTAGCAAAAGTTCCATGTGCCTTAATAAAATGGTAATTGTATTTATCGTGGTCGGTACAGAGCTTCAGTCCATTTTAGTTGTAGGACTATGAACTTTTTAAATTAGGCTCGTCTCACAACACCTTTTCCTTTAGGGATATATATTCATAGCATAATTACATTTATTTATGAGGCCAACAAAGTTTCTTCTTTTGTTTCAGCACATGCCCATGTTTTAAGAATGCAAATGTATTTGTATTTGGTTAATTATTAGTTAGGGGTTAGGGTTACGGTCACCTATAGCAACTTTTCAAATAGCCTATGGTTTATTTATTTTTATCTTATCTGCAAATATGCACTTGGCCCTTATTTTAAATGGTTTCAGTAAAATGTGGTCATTTTAATTTCACATGAAAGTCTTTTTGCACTAAAGCTTTGTGAGATGATTCCATTATGATATAATAATCAGACTGTAGGCCTACAACTAATATAAATAAGAATCATACAAAAGACCATTTGACAATATTATGAAACCATGAAATATTCACATACATCAAATATTGTAATAGGCCTTAATATGGGAGTTTTTATTTATTTATAGGAGATCTTCTACTGAAAGTGTTTTTCAGACTTCCTATAAGTGATCTGTTCTTCTGTATCTACCTCTGTATCTACCTGCGTTGCACCAATGAAATTTCCCCATGTGGGACAATAAAGGAATATCTTATCTTATCTTATGTCACGTTTTTCATGTCACAGATAATGTGATTATCATACTGCATCTAAAATAAAAATGAATAAACTGTCTAAATAGACCTTTTCAAATGCCCGGTCATCAGAATGTAAGAAACAAAAAGAAGTAGACCGTGATACTTAATCATTAACAGACATTATGGTCTAAAATGTAAGAATAGTATGAATTGAGAAGAAATCTTAGTTAGCTTGATTCTTCATTACAAGGGACAGAAAAAACGACTGTTTTACGACTACTCAAACTTGTATTCGAGCTTCACAAAAAGCAGGTTGTAATTTGTGGTAAGAACTATTGTGGGGTCAACATTTCTGAATGCTCTTTGTCCAGTAAAAACAATAAAAATGGATTTTGCCTTCATCTAAAAGTGTTTTTCATTATCTCCTACATGAAAATAATACTAATGTGAAAAACAATTATTAATGCCAACTATATTCTGATATCACTCACGTACCTGAGCGGGTTTCATTTGCCCAAACTGCCATTGTTCATCACATTTTATAATTCTGTGGCTGTTTTTAACTCTAATCACATTATGTACTTGACTTTCACCCCCAGAGTTTATAATGTGCTCAATTTAAAAGGCTCTGTTCATAAAGGACAGTGATCATTCTGCTGCCATAAGTAGATCATCTTTTCCTTGCGTTGACATAATTAACGATGGCCTTCATGCTTGTTTTCCTCAGCCCCGTCTCCCTCCCGTCTCCCTCCTGCTCTGCGCTGATGGTGACGGATGACGCCCCCTGACGTTGCGTGCACGGCGGCCACAGAGCGCGCGGGGCGGCGGGAGCCTCTGGTCCCTGACACAGAACATTAACGGTGAATAATCCACGTGGGGCCCTTCTCTGTGTGAGAGACCACCATCCCAGACCACCCGAGCTCTCAACCGCCCTCCTCTGCGGCAGCACGTGCGGATACATCGTGAGACAGAGACACCTGGCGGACGAAGTGGGGATTGCATCAGAGTGAATTGTACATTTATTGCTTTATATTTCTGTTAAAACTAATTGCTGCTCGTAGCAAATAAATAATTAAAAAAAAATCTCAACAGTCAAAGAAAAATGTTTTGTTTGTGTGATAATGGCTTAATGATTGATGACTTTTATTGTGTTTTATTTGGTGGGGACAGTGCAGGATAAAAATGCCGGAAACATCGGATTATTATGGGCTCATTTGCACTCAATGCCCACGTTTTCTTTCACAAACACTCACTCACACACCAGTGTTCTTGAACAAAGTGGGTGAAGTGTCTTGCCCAAGGACAGAGCGCACTAGAGCCTCAGCTTCAGAAAGACGAGATCATCTTTGAGGTTGTGAGGCTGGTTTAAAGAAGCCACAATGGTCTGCGGGAAAAACGGCCGATTACAAAAGTAAATGTAGTCCTTAAAAATCCCATGTTATTTAAATATCAGGTTTGAGACATTGAGGGATTTAAAAAACATAGAAACAATAAAAGTTATGTATGCCTTAAAACAAACAAGCTCTGAAATGAGCATTATCACGTTTTATAGAAGTGCAAGTTAAATTCAAAAGAACACAATACACCATCACAAATGGTCCTAAATATTAATGGAAATGCTGTAACTGAACCAATCCCCCTGCAATCTACAATAAAACTTTAAAATAGTTTGTCATAGTTCATGGATTAGTGTTAAGTCCTTTATTGATGCGTTCAAAGAGGAATCAGAGCAATAAAATCCATGTCTAAGTTTTGGATGTAGTTTATCTAGTTCAGGTGGTCAAATGTCTTTCACAGAAGGCCATTGGTGGTCACTACAGTGAATTATTCTGATAGTTGTATTTTTGACTGAACCCTACCTTTAATACGGCTTTTAACATTATTGCTATAATTAGGTCTGTATCATATTTATTTGTACTTTTCAGTAAAAAGTACAGTTTATGGTCATTTGGGTCCACTCAGGAGAGCTGAGGGTCAACAACAGTTTGGACACCTCAGATCTAGCTATATTTTGAGTTGAAAGTGTTTAAGCAAAAGCATTTTCGGCTTCACCTTCACGAGCAATTTTATTACTCAGACCTTAATTGTTCAACTAAACGTCAAGAGTTTGATTCCCTCTGTTTTAGGCTGTGTCCTCCTCAAACAGCAGCCTTTACAAACAGATCCAGTGTGTACGCCGCTTTAAGCCCAAAGTAGCATTTATAACCTACAGTCATCCATAGCAGAACACAAAGAAATCTAAGCCACAGCCGTGTTTAAAAGGTTTATTGTGATCGTGTCCTGTTCCCTTAAAGACAGCACAAGCGTTAGAGGTAGAAATCATTTACTCACTCACAATTTTAGGCATTTCTTTCAAACAGTTTTTCCTGTTTTCTACAAACGTAAACCCTATATTAATACTGTTCTTTTACCAGTATTTCATTGACACATTAAGATATTCAATATTAATGCCAGCCTGATAAATAAATATGTTTAAACCACTTGGAGAAAGATCTTCATGGCTGTATTAGTAACGTGTGTAACTAACTTTAGCTTAGCACTTTGTCAGGCCAGTCTGAGCTAAAAACATGGATCCACTTGAAACATCAAGAGCATTCTAGGTCAATAGTGTTAACTAAAATCATGGAGAAGGTTCAGTCGAATATGTAGAGTGAATTAAAGTTATGCAATGTGTAAGTGTGATAATTGAGATTGAATTATAGGTAAATACAATCTGTATTTGATGGTAATTGCATTTAACAAAAGAAAAACAGCCCACAATTGTATAATCAAATGTCTGCATCTATGGACAAGTAATGAGCTGTAAACCTGACAGCTAAAATGTCCTGATGAATGAAATGAAAGGATTACATTTCTGTACAAAAGCTCCATTTGTTTGAACAGTATCAAATATGACGATACACACAGTGGCCATATTATTAGGTACAGCTGAGGTCGCGGGAGCGTCCGAACTGAGAAGAAACGGGGATTAAACGTCGCTGAGAACATGAATGTCTTGTAAACTTCATAAAATATTGCTTATTTGAAGACCGAGAGTGAATAATACACAACACAAATACTTGATTGCACATTTCCCCTCCATCCTGGTGCTGGATTCGTCTCCGTGTCTAATAAATAGGTTGTGTTCACGACAGAGGATTTCTTTATCCATCCATCCATTTTCTGCCGCTTTATCCGTGGATTTCTTTATTTATCATGAATTTAGTTTGAGGAGACAATAGAGATCGGTTTGTGAAAGAACTTAAAGGATGAAGGTTGTGTGGGTCTGTGTTTGGCTCTCCATCTGAATGTAAGAGCGTCACAATCGAGAATGTCGTGAACGCAACCGCTTTTTTCCAAACGCTGCTGTACCTGATCAAATGGCGGGCGTGTGTTATTTGACCCAGGAGAGGCCGAGGCAGCGGGCGATGAAGGCGTACGTGTCGGCCACCTCCTGGATGACCTTGCGGGTGGGCTTTCCTGCTCCGTGGCCCGATTTGGTGTCCACCAGGATGAACAGGGGGTTGGCCTGTTTGGGGCTGCGGCCCACCACGTGCTGCAGCGTGGCCATGTACTTGAGCGAGTGGAGGGGCACCACGCGGTCGTCGTGGTCCCCGGTGAGGAGCAGCACGGACGGGTACTGCACGCCGTTCCCCTCGGGCACGTGGATGTTGTGGAGGGGAGAATACCTGCAGAGGACGCAGAGAGGAGTGAGGACGGTGTCAGTGAAGCGGTGTTAAAGTCCTTTAAATGGGTGTTTAAAAATACTGTAGTAACAGATAAAACTGTGGTGCCCCTGAACACCTGAACTCTATGAAGTTAAGGGGTTCTATGGGCTCGGCTCCCTCTGGTCGACTCTAAACAGTGGCATGATTTAATACAATAATTTGCAAATTGTCCAATTAAAATTATGTTTAAAAGATGATCTGAAAAAAAATAAATAAAATCAATTGATTATTTTTTTTTTCTTCTTAAAATTGTTTTAAAAGTATTTGTATGTATTTATTTAGGAATAATTTTAGGAAAACCTTTTGTAAAATGTATAGCTTTCTGCAATGAACCTCTCAGCTCACCGTGGTCCTCCTGGCTGATAATAAAAGTGAACTACGAGCTCTCTGATTGGTTTACGAGTGACTCCTTACGTGCCCTTTCATTATTGACTTTAACTTTACAGTGACTCTGCTGGTCCTCCTGCTGAATTAAAAGGTGAAGCTAAGGTAGACGCTAATCAGAGAAGCTAATACAGTATACTGGCAACAAACACAAACCAACAGGAGACAAAGATTATTGATCAGAAATACATGCTTGTTAAGAGGTATTTGTTAGTGTTTGTGGGGCTGTAGAATTGTACTTGGGGTTTGGGAACATGAGACTCCAGGTTGAGGGGCAGAACAAGCGCTTTTATCGTTCACAATTCACAGCCTGCGGGACATAACAGGAAGAAAACAACAGCTCCTGGACAGAGGCTTTCTGCTGCTGTAATCTAACACTATAAACATTAATCCTGTCTTTATTCTAAGGGAAAAGACACAGACGTGACAAAGTTACAGACTTTTAAACGCTCTAGAAAAGTTTCAGACTAAATTTATTATTAAATATAAACGCAATGAATTCACTTGCGACGCACAATAAACACAATGCATTTTCAGACATTATTGGACGAGTTTCTCTCCAAAACAATCAGCTTAGACACGTTTACTCCATGAAACTTGAGTGTTTAAAGGTTCCATATCATGCTATTATTCCTGTTTTGTAGTCTACTCTGAGTGCATCTTTGATAATAATAAGTGTTGTGCAACACCCATAAAACCACCATGGAGGGGGCGTGTTACAGGTACTTCCTGGAGGATGGGCTGAAACAACGTGCTGCATAACTCCATAACTCACACGGGGTGGGTTACGCAGGCTAACCCCCGTTCGTCTGCTCATCAGAGGAGAAGGATAGAGACTAGCTAAAGACTGGAGTAATTTAAAAAAAAAAAGAAAAAAAAAAAAAACACGTTGGGTACATATATGAGATCCCAATAGCACTGTAAGGTGAAGGTTAAAAGCTCTGAAAAGTGGATTTTGCATGATATGGGACATTTAAAGAAGGAGAAGAGTGTGATCAGAGTCTGAGGAGGAGAGACTGTGTCTGCTGCTGCTACAGGAGGAGGCGGAGCAACACGAGGAGGCAGAGCAACACGAGGATGAGACCGGAGGGTTCAGAGAGACATTAGTCTAAGAAATAATATAAATGAAACAGGAAATTCATTTTAATCTATTAAAGAATATTCATATCATACCTATAGCTACAGTACCTATATCTAAACATAGAGCTAAATAAATGATAGCTCTATCAAACTTCATCCTTTTCTCCCCAAAGAAAAGAATATCATGTGATTTAATTGGTTCTAAACATTTTTATATATATTCTATCTTTATTTTGGAATAAAAAAGTAATTAGTTTCCAGAAATATCTTTGTTAAAAGTACAATATCAGGCTAATATTAGAGAGTCAGCTTCACCTTTCCATATCGGTGTGCCACTAATTGTAATAAGATAAGATATTCCTTTATTGTCCCACATGGGGAAATTTCATTGGTGCAACGCAGGTAGATACAGAGGTAGATACAGAAGAAAAGAACAGATCACTTATAGGAAGTTTGAAAAAACACTTTTAGTAGAAGATCTCCTATAAACAAAAACTCCCATAGACAAAACCCAACAAGGGATGGAGGGGAAAAAATAATAAAGATAAAAATAAATAAAGTAGCGTAATGTAATGTTGATTTCTTTATAACAAAAACACTGGACATTTCTAATTTGTTGATGTCTAATTTGGTTCTTTCCAGTGAGAATGAGCCTCACAGTCTCATTTGTGTTGCCAGTTTCAAAGCTGAAATCCAGTGGTTAAACCTCTATGTCCTCTCTCTGATGTGTCACTACCTAAAGCACCAGCACCAGCTCCTGCATCAGCCATGCATCTGTGCTAGTGCAGCCTCTGCAGCTCAGTGAGTCTGGAGGTGAAGGAGCTGAACATGAGCCATGGCCTGAACTGAGAAGTGTGTGTCCTTGATCTGCAGGTTAAGGCATTATATAAACCTGGTCTTGTTCTCTCCCTGTTCCACTTTCCTCTTTGTTTGTGCTGGATAAGTATAAAGGTATATGTATATTTGGACAGCCCTAATTGCTTGTACATTTCCGTATGTGAGCACGTACTTGATGAGCCACTCAAACTGCTCCTTGTCCTCAGAGCAGCCGAAGTCTGTGGTCCAGGCGTGTCCGATGGTGAACTTGTGGAACTTGAGCATGTCCATGACCCCAACCTGAGCCACGGCACAGCCAAAGAGCTCCGGGCGCTGGTTCACACACGCCGCTGCACACAACAACAACGAGAGAATCAGTGAGTAGTGTCTAACGAGGAAGCAACTGACGGAGCACCAGACATTGTTTGACTGAGAATCATGTGAAGCAATGATATCTAATAATATAGGACAGTGTTGAGCCACAGACACGTACCCACGAGCAGACCCCCGTTGGACCCTCCGTTGATGGTGAGTTTGGATGAGGAGGTGTAGCCCTCTTTGACCAGGTACTCGGCCGCACAATGGAAGTCGGTGAAGCAGTTCTGTTTGTTGGCCAGCATGCCCGCTGCAGAGGAAAACATCAACACGGTTTATACTTTAGCAGGACTAATTCCATCCACTTCATTTATAGAGCACATTTTACAAACAAGAGCGGTTTCCAAAGTTCTGCACTAAAAGTATTTCGACAGGGTTTTATTTGGACTGAGCCGGAACATAGTTTATGATTGTGGACAGGAGGTATTTAGGGAACTTCTCAGATTATGTCATGTGAAGGTTCTTTCACACCTCTAATCTATGATGCCCGGCCGCCTGTGTGTGGTACTGAACCTCTGAGGAGCTTGTGGGGGCAGATTCTTTTAAAAAATGTCCTTCTCCAGTCATAACCACAAGAGGAACACTGATTAGTCCCATGCTCCATTCACAAAAAACTCTGTTCGTTTGCATTTAACTCAACTTCAAGTCAAACAACACTCTACCTTTTTATTTATGTATTCATTTCAGGGTATTAAAAAGCATTTCTGTAAATATGTAAATATCTGCGATGCCTCCTTTGGCCAAAAGCTAAATATTACAGTCTGTTTTGTTCATGTTACACCATGTGTCCGTGTCGTGTTCAGGACTATAGTTTAAAGACTCTGTGCAGGACGATGCTCATTGTACGGTCGTACAGCTCAAAGGGGTGTTTGCCCAAAAATCAATCAATCCTGACGTCACTGGAGGAAAAGACTAATCTGGGAACATAGAATAGCACCGTTTATAATATTTACCGCAAAAGAAAAAGACATACAGGAATAGGAATACATAAACAGTAGAACTATTTTTGTGTCCTGCCTGTAGGTCCTCTTCTTGCAGATAACTGACTGATTTATCTATTCGCAGCTTGAATATTCAGCACCGAACTCCACTCAAACACGTTACCCTTCCTCACCTTTGTGCCAGGTCTCCCCGTACTCGCCTCCCCCCCTGATATTGGCCACAGCGAGCACTCCCCCCAGGTGCCGGACGAAGATGAGGCGGGACACGCTGTAGCTGGGGGTGATGGAGATGTTGAAGCCTCCGTAGCCGTAGAGGAAGCCGGGATGAGAGCCGTCCAGCTTGATGCCCTTCTTATGCACGATGAACATGGGGATCTGAGTGCCGTCTTTAGAGGGGTAGAACACCTGGGAGGGGAGGGCAATACAGATACACGTGCATTACAATAAGCATGAAAACACATTAGATAAAGCCCGTAGAAGAGGGCCTTACCTGTGTGGTCTGGTAGTCCGCGGGGTCGAAGCCCTTGACCGTGACTTCTCTGAAAACGTGAGGCTGCAGAGGCTCCTGGGTCAAGTCACAGTGGTAAATGATGGCTGGAAGGAGAAGGACACGGTTCTTTTGTTTGGGTTGGAGAGGGAAACGACCAGCTACAACTTACTACAATCCGGGAAATATAGATGTGGGTTTGGAAATGAGAGTCAACCCACACACGTCATGGGGCAGAGCAAACCAACACTCACTTTATGTATGTGAGGAAGTGTGTCTTGCTAAAATGATTCAAAAATGTAATATTGCAGTGCCATCTAGTGGTCAACAACATTTAAATTTAAAAGGACATAAAAAGAGAGTTTTATTGGTACCACGTGTTGTTTAGTGTAAATACCTGGAGAGAGGAAGGAGGTGAAGTAGTAGAAGATCTCGCTGTCCCTCTTGCGGCCGGTGAAGCCCACGATGGAGCCCACGTCCAGGGGGAAGGTCCGGAGCTCGTCCCCGGAGCTCAGCTGGTACATCTTCAGCACGTTCTTCACGTCGTGGAGGAAGCACACGAACAGGAGGCTGCAGTGTGTGCACGTCGCAAACACTGCACAGGACGGAGGGACCACACAACAAAGAGCGTTATCTCCCGAATGGTTCAGTACGGTAAATATTCTCTTACCAATCTTAAAGAAACAAAAACGTTTCGGAACTCAATCTAATCAAGAGAAATCTGGTCTGTTCACGGTTCATTTTCTCACCGATGACGTCCTTGTCGTGCTGTGGGATGAGCTCCTTCCAGCGGCTGGGGTCCGGGGAGGAGAAGTCGATGTTGATGAGGCGATATCGAGGAGCCTCCAGGTTGGTCTTGAACGTGAACACCGTTTCCTCGTTTGTCACGTACTCGTACTCTGCGTCGAAGTTGTCGATGAGCTTCACCCACGGCAACAGACCTGTGGAGACGACAGTAGCGACGGGACAATAGAGTCAGTGTTACCGTTAAAATTATAGTGGGAAGAAACGTCACAATATAACGATTATTAATGATATATATACGACAAGCTTTATGAAATCAAACTTTCTGAATGCAAAAGTAAATTTTTTTGTGATAAACATAAAAAGTGCTGTACATTTAAGGTTTACTTTTTTTGAGTGTAGATTAGATTTAATTGATTTAATTTGCTTAGAAAATAGTCACAATTATTAGTTTACAGTTCTTATAATGACATTGTGACCGGAATCATCACGATTATCGATTAACAGGATAATCTTGACGTCCCTATTGCTAATAAATAAATAAATAATTTCTAAATTAAATAATCTTAGATAAAATGTCATAAGGCTATTTTGGGTTGTTTTATTCATTTATTCATCATATAATGTTCTTTGCTCTTCCTGTGCTGTGCTTCTTGTGCCGTCTGTAAAATCCAGCACTCTTTTGAAAGAGTGCTGGATCAGAATTGAGTGCTGGATCAGAATTGATAAATTGAAAGACAGAACAGGAACTTTACAGGGGAAATTAACCAGCATACTCCCTGAAGAAGCTTTCAAAAGAGTGCTGGATTTTACACAGACAGCACAAGAAGCACAGCACAGGAAGAGCAAAGAACGCCTAATCAAGAAGTTCAACATTCTTTTGAACAAAAAGAACGCAGGTAAAGATCAGCTAGACATTAGGACTGAGACAGACAAATTAGTGACCAGCAAAAACAATTGGATTAAGAACCTATCAGATCGGGTCCTGACACAGGCAGAAAAGGACGTGCTCTCTAAAGGGCTCAATTTTTCTGTAACCACTAAACACATCCCTACAGATGACTACATCACAGCCACTGAAACTGCAATTAGGAACAACAAAATGACTGAATCGGAGGCTGCGGACCTGAGGTTACGTGTCACAGCGACTTCAAATATCACATCTGAAGAGAGAAAAGCACTTTCAGCACTAGAAAAAGATCACAGCATCAACATCCTCCCTGCAGACAAGGGACGTTGCACTGTGATTCTCAACGCAGCTGATTACGAAGCCAAAGTCCACACCCTCCTCGAGGACACGACCACATACGAACGCTTGAAAAGAGATCCCACCAGTAGCCACTGGTGGGATCTCTTTTCAAGCGTTCGTATGTGGTCGTGTAGAAGACTGTTTACAAAAGTCTGGAAAAAGAGGAAGTGATAGACCGTCCTCTGTATTACAGACTGTATCCTGGGGAAGCCATGCCATGCATTTATGGCCTTCCAAAAATACACAAAAAAGGTGCAGCACAGATTCCATCACTTACAATGTGGCCAAGCATTTATCAACTATATTGGCTCCACTGATGGGGAATTCGGAACATCATGTGAAAAACACGCATCATTTTGTGGACAAAGTGAAACATCTCCAACTAGACCCAGATGACCTCATGGTTTCATATGATGTTGCGTCCCTTTTCACCTGCATCCCAACCTCTGAGGCAGTAGCTGCAGTGAGGATCAGACTGCAGGAAGACACCACCCTACAGGAAAGGACCAAACTGACACCTAAACACATATGCAGACTGTTGGACATCTGTCTGAACACCACTTACTTTCAATTCCGGGGACAATGTTAGACAGATTCCATGGGCTCGCCCGTCTCTCCCATAGTGGCCAACCTGTACATGGAGCACTTTGAGAAGGCACTGGCTTCCTTCTCAGGCATTGCCCCAAAGCTGTGGCTTCGCTATGTAGATGATACTTTTGTAACAATCAAGAAACATGAGTTGGAAGCCTTCTCAGAGCACATCAATGCGGTGGACCCACATATCAGGTTTACAAGAGAAGACGCTTGGCCTTTCTTGATTGTTCCACGATCAGAGGGGAGGACGGGAAGCTCCAAATAGAAGTATATAGGAAACCTACACACACAGACCAGTATCTGCTCTTTGGTTCCAACCACCCACTACAGCACAAGCTGGGTGTGATCAGAACCTTACAACACAGAGCTCAAGGTGTGCCCACCAGCTCAGAGGGCAAGAAGAAAGAGGAAAAACACGTCTGAAATGCCCTTTCAGCCAGTGGTTACCCCGCGTGGGCACTCAACAGAGTGAAGAGAACCAAGAAGCAGGACAAAAGGGAAACTGAACCGAGAAGGAAGGGTGTTTCTATCCCTTATGTCTCTGGACTGTCGGAAAAAACTACAGAGAATTTTTAGACAACATGAAGTCCCTGTTTATTTTAAACCAGGGAACACTTTAAGACAAAAACTGGTTCATCCTAAGGACAAGTTGCCGACTCAAAAACAGAGCAATGTAGTTTATTCTATCCAATGCAGTGAGGAAAGTTGTAAAGAACGTTACATAGGTGAGACTCAACAGCCTCTTCACAAGAGACTGTATCAGCACAGAAGAAATACTAGTTCAGGACCACAGAGCGCCGTACATCTTCATCTTGAAGCCTCTAATCACTCATTTGAAGACAGTGAGGTGAAGATTTTAAGCAGAGAAAAAAGATGGTTTGAAAGAGGAGTCAAGGAAGCTATTTTTGTTAAAAAAAAGAAAGAAAGACCTTCTTTAAACAGAAATGGAGGGTTAAGATTCAACCTGCCTGTAGTCTACAATGGGATCTTGAACCCCTGGAGAGGTAGAGGACCAGGACATTCAGATGCTAATCAGGTACTCGGGGTGGGTGAGCCAGGGTCTCACAAAGACAAAGGGGATACTAATAGCCCATTAAAGGGCTGAATAGGCTAGCTCGGTAGAAACAATAGGGTAAGTTTCGGTTGAAAACAAACAACAAACTCGTTCCACTTCAGGAAGGTTCCGCCCAATGGGCTGGACTTACCACAGAATAGTATAAATATCTGAGTTCTCGACCTAAATTCCCTATTGACAATGACTCTTGGATGAGAGTCGAAACGTCTATTTTTTCTTCTAACCGAGTCCAGATGACTACAACTGAAGCTTTTTCTATAATACCAAATGCATCGGGTCCGTTGTGAAACCCGCTGTGTTGCAGGCGTTTAGGTAAGAAAAGGTAAGTCAATGTTTGTGAGTGATTGTGAAGGCAGCAGCTCTTACCGGTGATTTTCTGAGGCTCTGTCCCGAGGTCGCAGTACCAGAGTCTGTTGACAGGATCGCAACCCTCCCTGATGGACAGCAGCACGTAGCGCCCATCGTCTGAAACCTGCAGCCGAGGCCAGAGGAGACGACACCGTTTTACATCACAATACCGTTCACACAACAGCAGGTTTGTATTTGGTGGAAGTAATACCAAAAGTACCGAGAAACGGTTTGGATACATCCTCTTATTTATTTTCACTTTAAAATCACTCCTAAATACAGCTTGACAGTAGATTGAAGTACCTCGGTGCCGCTCATCCACTTGGGGTGCTCGGGGAACTCTGCGCACAAAACGTCCTCAGACTGTGGGGTCCCCAGCACGTGGTAGTACAGCTTCTGGAACAGGTTTGTGGAGGTCTCGGTGCCTGGGGAGAGAAACGTTTACTTCTATTACAAGCAATTTAAGTTGGCCTGTCACAAACAGAGACCATGCAGTGGTTCCTTCTTATTTCGTAGCTTTTAGGGCATTTCAACTCCTCTTTAGTACTCCTCCCTACATTGAGTGGGCTTCACATTAACTGAAAATAAATCTACACAAGATCCTGTTATTTTTCTTTTTAAATGTATGCTTTTGTGTTCAAAATAGCGTTTAAAACACTCCAATCTTCACTACTTGACACCGATTTGAAATCATATTTTTGTTCAGCTGAACTCTAGTCTCTGAGGGGAAAACTGTCATGTAATAACTATGGACTATATAGGACAATTCACTTCACTTTTTCCTTTTGGAATCAGGAATAAAAAAGTGTTATGAATTTATTTGTAAATATCCTATGTATTTCCTTAATTTAGCTTTTAAATATTGTAGCCTTATTGACTATTTGAGCCATTACATATATTTATACCACACAACACAAAAAAATATTCAACACAATTATTGTATGTTTGCTCATATCTCAAAAAACTAGACAAATGGGGGTGCGTACCATCGCTCTTGCCCTCCTGGTCCGGGTAGGAGTTGTAGAAGAGCCCCTTCCCGTCGTGGGTCCAGGACATGCAGCTGAACTTGACCCTCTCCAGCCGGTCCTCCAGAGGCGCGGCTCCGTCGACCCGGAGGAAGCGGATCTCCACCCAGTCAGAGCCACTAGCACTGGTGCCGTAGGCCAGGTATTCCCCATCCTCCGAGAAAGCATAGCCTGCACCATAGACAAGCAAAGTGTTTTTATTCACTCTGAAAGTGTATTATTCCATAGTGAGCTGTGTGTACCTCGTAGTGCCACTGTGCCGTCGTCAGAGAAGGTGTTTGGGTCCAGGAACACTGTGGGCTCTGCATCGAGGCTCTCCTGGACGTACATGACGCTCTGGTTCTGCAGCCCAGTGTTGTAGAAGTGAAAGTACCTGCCACGCATAATATATTACAGATTTCACAAAATTCAGTCTGAAACAGGGGTGAGCAACTCTTTTTTTCGGCTATTTTTAGCCTTAGCTTCAATTATAGACAATATATTCAATATTCTAATTTTGTTTTTCTTCACAACAAAAATTACAATATCATTAACTTTTCAGTATCTACAAGCTATAGTGGAAAATTGTGAAACATAAACGTGTCTATCAAATCTAGGCTCAAAACAGATCTGGTTGTGCATATTAATGAAAGGATTTTAAATACAATGTACTTATGTAAAGCACTGAATTTGCAATGTGTAGTATTTGTGCTCAATAAATAACATGTCTTGCCTTAAATTCAAGGGGGGAATGGATACGGGGCACTAAGCTGAAATAATGGAACACAAATATCCAATAGAAATGGTTACATGTCACACTCCAGTGCATACTTCTGGATCTGCAATAAAGCTTTGGACTGTGTCGTCAGTGAATTTTCAGTAGAACAAATATTTTTTTTTTTATATATATATATATAATTTTTTGTTTGTTTGTGTACTTGGTTTATCGTGATGGGGATGAGTTTCACATACTGTTTGAGTGCTCAAATAGTAAATCCTAAGTATTATGTGAAACACACAATGAGTTTATATTACACGTGTAAAACAAAAGTTAAACATTTATTAGTTTGGAGCCTTTTTGAAAAAGGTCTTTCCTTTGTTAAAATAGTATTGCATAGCTAAGCAGACGAATAAGAGAAGTGTTCTCCTCACCTGCTCCCTCTCTTGAAGGGGCAGCTGTACTTGGGGTAATCGTACAGCTCTGTCATTCGCTCTTTGAACAGCTCCCGGACATCACACTGCTCCAAGTACGGTAACGTCAGCTGGTTCTGAGCTGTGACAAAAGCCTGTGAAAGGGTTAAAATAGATTGAACAATAGTCAAACTAATAAATGATTGTTTTGTTTGTAATTATGAGTGTATATTTTGTGGCCCCACTCTGTATCAGTATTGCAATATCTTTATTTAGAGTTCGACAAATCTATCTTACAAAACAAGTCTGTGTAATCCTCATTTGTCCAGGAGTGTTTTATTGCAGAAAAAGATTCATTCTGAACATGCATCTTTTTCTATGACAAATCATTAAAGCATGAACATAATTATTTTCAATACAACACAAATAGATGTGTCAAACAGTTCATTCATATAATGCAATAATATAAATATTGCAGTATTTAACAACCATATTGCAATAAATACAATATAGTGCAGCCCTAGAGCACTGTCCACTGCGGAGAACTACAAATCCACCCAGTAACACATTGTGCTTGTAATGAGCATGCCATGTAGATACTGGCAATAATCTATATAAAATGTAATATACATAACAATATATTGTATAATAAACACTTCAAGACAATTACATAAAAACATATTATATATTTTACATGGCTGAACATGCTGGTTTGAGAAAGATAGAGCGAATCAGTACAATTAAATAGTAGTATTTAATAATTATCAGATAAATCCCTAAACTTTCTTATTTCTTTACCCATTCAAAACATCTCAATATACTTATAAATGATAAAACTTACTTGTGTTTTTTCGCTGTCCGGATCCTCCAGCCAGTTGTAGGGATCTGCTACTTTTTGTCCATGATAATTGTCAACCTACAGAAGAAGTAATACTACTAGTACACGGAATACTTGTGGAAAACGCCAGCTATGCCACACAATTAAACCCCCTCATTTTACACTAAAGACATATTTGACAGTAGTAGCCCACAATCCTGAATATGCAAATGTCAACAGTTCGGGTCTGACAGTGCTAAGCTAAATAGCATGCTAACAAAGCAGCCGGTTGGAATGAATTAAGAGTCGTAGGAAAGCGTAATGAAGCAGCAGCCGGCAGATTAGCATGCTAGGCTAACCCACTAGCATGTGCACTCACCACAGCCTCGTCGCGGAAAGCCTGCGGGTACTGAAAGGACATCTTAGAGCAGAGCTTTCGGGAGGTGTGCAGGGGAAAATGGGATCGTAGACAGTGAAATAACGGAGCAGTGAGGAACCTGTGGGATCTGTGAAACATCAACACAAGGCGCTTGGGATGTGAGGAGGAGTTTGCCGAGGCTGGACAGGGTTGGCACTAGGTCATATAGGGAATTGGAAAGGAGGAAGTGACGACAATGCCCGTGACGACATGGCGAGGACGACATGGCGGGAGCCGGGCGGAAGTAAACAGGTGTCGACCGTAGTAAACATGGCGAACGGTCCCGCTAATTCTGCTGATCCATCAATAATTTTCACTCTTGGGTCCAAACCTTAAGTTTACGATGCATTTGATGTGTACAAGGACCAAACAATGAGTTCCTGGCGGTGTTGTCTTGCTGAGAAACAATTTAAATGGGCGTGCATTGAATGTAAAACAAAGAATTGTGAAAATGTAAATCACATGGGTCTGGGTTTAACCCTAAACCCTTAACCCTAACCTTAACCCCTAAACCTAATCCTAAGTTTTATGTTCACTCCGTTTGGCTGAAACTAGTTAATACCATGACTTTGTATTAGCAAAAATGTAGCTAACTCATCCCAAAACAATCTAGACTGCAATTTTTTTTTTAAACTTGAGATAATAAAGCCCTGTACAGAAATCGAACCCTCGAACGCTTAGAGTATAGCCGTGTCTCTAACCATTGGGCCAGCAAGTCTGATATTATCCAGATGCGAGACAGTAAGTATTTCTTACATCACCAGGTGTACCAAAATCGTGTAGCAAAATGATGAACCGCAAGTGATTTGGGCCGCCAGAGCGCCGCCATTTTGGATTCCGTCACTTCCTTTCCAATTCCCTATATGACCTAGTTCCAACCGAGTGGGGTTTGGGCATGGATGTATTATATTCATGGATGTATTATATTATCTGGATAGGGTACGCCCCCTCTGCCTCTGGCTCCAAATTGAGTAGTGGCCACTTCGCAGAATGCAGCCTTTTGGTCGGACCATTTCAGGAGTTCGGCCTCTAAAATTACCAAACATGCTAAATTGTTTTTAGTCTAAAAATAAAATAGAAGGAATTTCACTCTTCAACTGTTTCTAAAATACTTAAAAAATACATTTTTAACCTTCCGGTGAACGGTGTACGCGCACCGAGCGCGCACGTAACCCTCATGAACGAGCCTCGGGAGAACACGTGACGGAAACTAAACACAAGCAGAAAAAAGTGACGAGACGAGACCACGATACACGTAAGTCGTGTTTGTATGTCATTCCTCACGTTTCACACATTGTTCCATATGAAGTGTAAAACAACGATTACACAGTTAACACGAGTGAACACAAGTTAACACGAGCTAACGTAAGCTAAAGTTTAGCTACACAAAGATGCAACAACACGTCACGATGGCTCGTGCTTCTGCAAATAAATAACTAACTATTTCTCTTACTAAATGTTCTAAGAGACAAGAGGTTAAGCACAGATCAAGGAAAACTAGAGAAAGAAGGGAAATAAAGTGATGTTTGTATTATGTGCTATAAAAAACAACCAATAATTCAAATATAACCTGCTGAAATGGGTCATATCTTACATATATAAATGTAAAGGTGTTTAAAAGTGACAGTGCTGTACTTACAGGGGCTGAGACCACATTTGAGGTTTTATTACATATTTCATAATGACGTGTGCTGTGTTTAAACAAAGCACATGCTTGTTTTCTATAGGAATGTCATGGATTTACTTCCATGGAATATGTAGAGATTTAGCAAACATGTCAGTTATGTTCTAACTTCTAAGGTTTAAACTTATGCATAAATAAATGACTTTTGGTTCTAGCTTTAAAAAATAATGTGAAAAGAGGAACTTTTGTGTTACAGAGCGAATTGTAAATCTGTCAATAACATATTCCAGCTTTTCTCTGTTAAATGTGCATAATATATCAATGTTCTAATGAGTATCTTTCTCATCTTCAGAGTGCTGACCAGTGAGTTTAGTCTGTCTGTGCTGACCAGAGCTCTACAGGTCACTGCAGGTCACTACAGGTCACTGCAGACCTAATCACTGCAGACACAGAGTCATCTCAAGTAAACTCCTGACGACTCCAAAGCAAAAGGTATTTTAATAATAACTTCTGCCTCGACTAAAAGTAAACAGTGTAGAATCAGTACTTTGAATTTATAAAATGTCTGTTTTGTTATGACCAAAAAACTTAAATGATAATTGTTCTTCAAAAGAGCCACTGCTGTGTCACATGTGTCTGTAAAACAGCTTCAGGACAAACATATGAAGTGTATGTTATATGACTTGTATAATCTAAAACATATGAAGTGTATGTTCTATGACTTGTATAATCTAAAGCTGTGACATGTTCTGTTTGTCTCTCAGTCAAACGATGGAGCTGAACGGAGGAGTTACTGAAGTACAGAAGACTGCGTAGCCATGGAAACAAAGTCTTGTTAAATACTGAGATATTCAGTATTTTAACACAATAATGTCACATTCATGTGCATATAACTGATGTAAAAAGAGTGTTTATTTTACCATTATTATTAGTATTATTTTGTCTTACGCTGTTTTTATTTTATCTTTATTTTCCCCCTCCATTCCTTATTAGGTATGAGAGGTTCTGTCTAGAGGAGTTTTTGTTTATAAGAGTTCTTCTATTAAGATCGATCTATTAAGAGTGTTTTTTAAAATTTCTATAAGTTATCTGTCCTTTTCCTCTGTATCTACTGTGTTGCAACAACAAAATTTCCCCATGTGTGGACAATAAAGGAATATCTTATCTTATTCAGTTTGTTCTATTTGACTTATACAGGTTGTTTTATCATTGTTAATATTTTTATGTTGCACTGAATCACCAAAGCAAGTTCCACTGTTTGTGAATTCTTTTCTTTGACAATGGCAATACATTTTCTGATTCTATTAATGATGATAATAATAATGAACAGTACACAGACTCAAACTCCTTAATAAGGGACTCCCACATTGTAGCTTTAAAACTCATTGTAGCTTTAAAACTCAACTAAAACTGGCTAAAATCAATTTATCATTTGTAGTTATAATCAGATTTGCATTTATTGAACAAGTTCATTCATGTTCATTATTCTTATTAAATACATTAATAAACAAATGTGTTTTGTATTTATTAAAGATTGACATGATAAAAAAACGACACAAAAGGAAACTGAATATAATTAAATACTTCTTAACTCAATTATGTAACAGAATCGATGATTATATTTTATATTTCTTCTCATCTGATTAAAAAAAATGCATATTGGCCAAATTATATTATGTAAATAAATAACTGAAAAGTTAATAACAAAATAAATACCCAAACCAAAAACTACAGAAAATGATGAGGACGTTATTCGACCGCTAAATGTAATTCATTGTCATTAAACCAGACTTTTTATCTTAACACTTCTTTATAATTCTCTTAAATATCAGAGCTTTACAACATGATACATTTATATTTATAGATGGATATAACAATTCATCATTATACGTTACGTAAACAGAATATTTCAAGCCGAATTATTCCAAAAGTCCGTGTTGACTGTTCTGAGTCTTTCACGCTGCTGTGACGTGCGCGCTCCCGACGCCAAAGCCTCACGGCGATGACGTCACAAAACGTGGGAGGAGATATACCAGTATACAGGAAGTAATGCGGAACTAAAAAACTTTTTTGGAACCATGCGCCAATGAGCAACTCCATAGGTTTCAATGGCGGCCATCTTGGCTTCCGGGGGCTTGGGTTTGGGCCGCAAGAGCGCCGCCATCTTGGATTTTGTCACTTCCTTTCCAATTCCCTATATGACCTAATTCCAACCGTCCAAGCAGTCAAAACAAGGAAGGAAGAACCCCAGATGCCCTTGCGTCTCGAAGAACCCCAGATGCCCTTGCGTCTCGAAGAACCCCAGATGCCCTTGCGTCTCGACGAACCCATCTGACAGCGCCGCAGCCCGTCACCCGAACACTAACCTGGTAAGTAGCGTACATGTTTGTCGAAGTTGGTACAGATTGGGTAAAAGACGAGTCTCCCCAGCAGCAACTGGTTATAAAGGGGGCGTACAGCAAACTCCAAGAATTAATGTGCGCAAAGACACAGCAGTCTTTAGTGAGGAAGAATCATCTGGACGTGTTTGAACCAGAAAGAGTACAGGTACACATCCTGTGTTAGAACTTTTCGTGACACGTGTGTGGAGTGCTGGTTTTAGTAGGTTAGCGTCCCGGGGGTTTAAAAACACATTAAAAACACAATACAGTATGGATCACAATAAATTAATAAAAACATAAAAACACATTGAATTTATGTAAGTTAATATTTTGCATTTGAATTATGTGAAGAGAATTTGTTTAACATCCAATAAAGTAAAAATATTTATTGGATAATAATGATTTAGAAATCAAAAATGTTTTATGATGCTCAAAAGGCGTTTAAATAGACTTTGCATGTAAACTGGACGCTTTTGACGCCTTGGTGTGAACAGTTTCCTTTTTTTGTCTGTTGCAATGTCAGTCCAGAACTAAATAGTTGGTGATGTCAACCTTTTTCAAAAAAAAAAAAAATGTCCTGCTGCCAAAAGGAGATTCCAAAGTTATCCATTCATTGTGTTCATGGCAGGAGTTTTTCGACCCAATACATAGTTCTAAAGTTCAGAGGGATGGTAATGTCAAAAATGGTTTGCAATGTATTGCTGTAACAAAGTGCCCGTTTTACTACTAGCACTTGACACTTTTCAATATTTACCCTTTAAATTACATTTAGCACTTTAAGCATCAATTTGCTCTTTCAAAAAGACAATTGCACAAATTGATGAATATTTATTGAAGTAATGTCTGTCCTCTTTATCATATTTTTAGATCTGGTGCATAGGGGCACTTTAATTGAAGCCGTCTGTCCTGAGGGAAAAGAGAGATTTGGATATGTGTGCCTTTGTGTGTTAATGTAGTTTGTAGTGTTTTGGGGGAATTTTTAAGAATGTTTACTCACTTCCCCTGAGTCAAAGGGTTGCCTCTGAAAACAAGCTCCATTATAATGGTTCTCAGCTGGACCAAGGCAGAGGATGCGTAGCAGAGCATCATAGGGCTGGTACAGGGGTTTAAGGGTTTTAATCATTGTTGGTGTTGGTTTTAGGGTTTTATGGCGGTGTAATCCCTCATTCGTCCAGGCGTGTTCCATAGGAGAAAAAGCTTCAGTTGTAGTCATCTGGACTCAGTTTGAAAAATAGCCGTTTCGACTCTCATCCAAGAGTCATTGTCAATAAAAGAATTTAGATCGAGAACTCCGATATTGATACTGTTCTGTGGTAAGACCCGCCCATTGGGAGGAGCCTTCCTGAAGTAGAAAGAGTTGTTTGTTTCAACAGAAACTCCCCCCTTGTATCTACCGAGCTAGCCTATTCAGAATCTTGATGGGCTATTAGAATCCTCTTTGTCTTTGTGAGACCCTGGCTCAACCACCCTGAGTACCTGATTAGCATCTACATGTCTAAACCCTGCATAAAAAAACAAGAGAAGACGCTAAGGAGAATCGCTTGGCCTTTCTTGATTGTTCCACGATCAGAGGAGAGGACGGGAAACTCCAAATAGAAGTATATAGGAAACCTACACACACGGACCAGTATCTGCTCTTTGGTTCCAACCACCCACTACAGCACAAGCTGGGTGTGATCAGAACCTTACAACACAGAGCTCAAGGTGTGCCCACCAGCTCAGAGGGCAAGAAGAAAGAGGAAAAACATGTCCGAAATGCCCTCTCAGCCTGTGGTTACCCCGCTTGGGCTCTCAACAGAGTGAAGAGAACCAAGAAGCAGGACAAAAGGGAAACTGAACAGAGAAGGAAGGGTGTTTCTATCCCTTATGTGTCTGGCCTGTCAGAAAAACTGCAGAGAATTTTTAGACAACACGAAGTCCCTGTTTATTTTAAACTAGGAAACACTTTAAGACAAAAACTGGTCCACCCTAAGGACAAGTTACCGACTCAAAAACAGAGCAATGTAGTTTATTCGATCCAATGCAGTGAAGAAAGCTGTAAAGAACGGTACATAGGTGAGACAAAACAGCCTCTACACAAGAGGCTTTATCGGCACAGAAGAAATACAAGTTCAGGACCACAGAGTGCCGTGCATCTCCATCTTGAAGCCTCTAATCACTCGTTTGAAGACGGTGAGGTGAAGGTTTTAAGCAGGGAGAAAAGATGGTTTGAAAGAGGAGTCAAGGAAGCTATTTTTGTTAAAAAAGAAAGACCTTCTTTAAACAGAAATGGAGGGCTAAGGTTTAATCTTCCTGTTATTTATAATGGGATACTGAACACCTGGAAAGGTAGAGGACCAAGGCCAGGACATGTAGATGCTAATCAGGTACTCAGGGTGGTTGAGCCAGGGTCTCACAAAGACAAAGAGGATTCTAATAGCCCATCAAGATTCTGAATAGGCTAGCTCGGTAGATACAAGGGGGGAGTTTCTGTTGAAACAAACAACTCTTTCTACTTCAGGAAGGCTCCTCCCAATGGGTGGGTCTTACCACAGAACAGTATTAATATCGGAGTTCTCGATCTAAATTCTGTTATTGACAATGACTCTTGGATGAGAGTCGAAACGTCTATTTTTCAAACTGAGTCCAGATGACTACAACTGAAGCTTTTTCTACTATTTAGGGTTTTATGTATATATTTTGTATGGTTAAATGGGTATGGGTTTATTTGTTTTTTTATGCAGGGTTTAGTAAGTTTTATGAGCTAATCGTCCGTAGTACCCAATTGTGTGAACAGGATAAAAGGTGCCTGGAACATCAGTCCTTGTTCTGCTGCTGGAGTAGCTAGTAGTAGTCCATATATTTTCACAATGCACGTTGCACTTTGATTTGATTGAAAATTAAAAAGATGTGGACGACGTCAATGTTTAGTCTCACTTAACTCCAACCGCTAAAGGCCAGCCTACGTTACGTCCCAGAACAGGTGATGGTGGTTTGCCTCCTGGCTGCCAGTCTCTCCAACACTTTGCATTTCCTTAAAGGTTGAATTGAGGATTTTTGGTGACCAATTAGAGTCTAATTTCCTCGTGGCGTGAACAGCTGAGTAGTTCTCCCACATGTCAATCGTTCCCTTGAGTGCTAGTGCACACCTGCAGGCTCGTTCTGGCACATTCCCAGAATATCAGCACGTTCCCCCGTGGTTGGTATGCCGGTGTGTGTGTTTAGCGAAGCTAGCAGTTCCTTCAGTGTAGTTCCAAGTACAAAAATGGCTGAAGGACATCACAGAAAGACTGTGTTCAAGCTACCTCAGAAGAGACAGAAATCTGCGGAGACTAGAGATGCGATGCAATCCGGTCATGCTAATAAACAAACGCACTTGTAGCAGCGGAGCTATTGCTGGTAGGTGGGAACATGAGGGTGGGGGTGAGTATGAATATGCACATTTTTAAAAAATGGACCAATAGTCGCTGATTTCTCAAATTGGCAAAAAATCTTCTATTCAACCTTTTAATAATGGGCACTTTGACACTTCTGTTATGAGAAAATGTGACACCTTTTTCCGACAAACTTCCCTCCAAATATGAGATTTTTATGGTCCTCCACTGGGATGTGCCGTACTTTTCGGACTTTAAGCCGGTACTTTTTTCACCACGCTTTGGACCCTGCGGTTATAACAACTGTGCGTCTAATTCATACATTTTACTGGTTAACGGCCACTGGGGAACACTGTAGAAGAAGACGACAGTGGAGCAAGTCGTGTTCTCCGTATTTTACAGTGTGTTTTACATTGTGTGTTTCATTACAATCGGACACAAATTCACAGATAAATTAGTCTAATGAGGAAGTGAATCTAGACACATCTGAACGCATGAAGCGCGGACAAGCAATATACAGTGGTCTGCAGTTTAGAACCTGCTACATTGAAATGAGACTTTCTTGGCCCGATTTGCCCGTGGAAATTTTTTTTCTCCCAATGAATTTTTTTTTTTGGTATCAAACGTTTAAGTGCAGAAATATCACATTAAATTATTTCTAAGGAAGAGTTAATCTTGTATATATTCTTCTTTTTTTAATGTTGTTGAAACATTTTAAAGAAAAAAAATATATACAAACATGAAAAATCAAACCCGACCGAAGAAAGAAATATGGACATAAATCAAAAGACATACCACAAATCAATAAAAACTAACGCACAAATGTCCCACTTTGCCCACAGTTTGTCAAATTTGTCCATTTTCAAATAGTCTGAATGTGATTTTTTTTCATTGTCCAATGTCCATTATAACGTCAGTCCAGTCCTCGATTGTCTGTGTGTTTTGTGTCATCCATTTTTTGTGATTGCCTTTTTTGCTGCTGCCAGGAAAATGTTCCAGCGATAGTCCAATATTTGTGAACAATAGGACAATCCCAAAACACATGATAGTTATAAGATAAGATAATCCTTTATTGTCCCACATGGGGAAATTCCATTGATGCAACGCAGGTAGATACATGCCCCGTGGCTGCCGCATCCTCTCCTACAGTTCCCTGTGAGTAATGGTAACTTTGACATGGTGTTATAAAGAAACAAGTCACACTTTTCCAACAAAATTCCCTTCAAATATGTGATTCCGCGGTTCTCCAATGAGATGCACATATACTTTCCCATTCATCATTAGCCAGAACAAAGTGACCCTCTCTTTCCCATTTACCCTTAATCATTTAATGTAATCAGTGGAGTGGCTACCCAAATAGTTTATACATTATCATTAAATTTATTAATCTTTCAAATTTGAACTTTCACCCTTGAAAGTTCAAATTTATATGCTTTAATAAATATTATTTTCAAAGGGCTTCTGTTGTCATTCTTTTTAATTTCTTGGTTACAATAACTCCTGTCAGCTAAGCCCAAAACATTAAAAAAAAAACAAGAACGACACAGGAGGCAGTTATGTTACTTGCGCGAGGAGAACTGTTGGAGGTCTCAGTCAGAGGACATCTCGAACATCTCTGAGCTCTCTCCGCATCTCTCTTCAGTTTTATTTGTTGTGAGTTTGCAGTCCAGGTTCAAAAGTTCTCCAAAAACATTCCACATGCGGTTAATGGTCCCAAGATAAGCACAGCAGACAAGGTTTAAACAGCATGTATCTTTTGCCTAGACTTGATTTAATGTTTAAAAAAGATGGATCCCCTCTGACTAGAGCTGGGTTGAAAAAAATCGATTTTCCGATTTTTAATCGATTCGCATATTAATTACCGATTATCGATTCGTACGTCCAAAGATCGATTTTTTTTCTTAAATTTTTTATTTTTATTTAATTTTGTGTGTGTGTGTGTGTGTGTGTGTGTGTGTGTGTGTGTGTGTGTGTGTGTGTGTGTGTGTGTGTGTGTGTGTGTGTGTGTGTGTGTGTGTGTGTGTGTGTGTGTGTGTGTGTGTGTGTGTGTGTGTGTGTGTGTGTGTGTGTGTGTGTATAGATAAACGGAATTCACAGGTGATTCAGTGCAACACAAACAACTGAACACTGAGCACTAAATGGGATGATATGTACATAATGAAATATATAAGGTATAAAGTTATGTAGTGCAATAGGAAGTGGTGATATGTACATAATAAAAATGTATTAATCCAAGAATGTGAAAGTTATTTTAACGTTAACAAATCACATCTCTACCATCCAGAAGTTGGAGTTTAATTTAAATATTTACTTTTGATTCAGCACCGAGGGGATCTGCCAACTTTTGATTTAGCAATTCAGGCCCGGGGCTAACAAAAGCCCCCCCCCCCCCCCCCCCGCACGACCCACACAATCCACGGGCTAGCTTAGTTGCTAACAGGAAGAAACAACAACAGCCTGAAGCAGTGCCTTAGCTTCGTCCGGCCGGCTACAGTGTAGCCTCCGGTGTAGCTAGCTCCGGAGCCCGGAGCGGCAGCCGGTTTAACGACGACAAACTAACGCAAAGCACCATAAAACACACATAAAGCACAACCCGCACAACCCACGGGTCAAGAAATACTACATAATTATATAATTTGTACAGAACAACGCCGGCGCTAGCCTAGCTTAGCTTCCAACTTAGCCGGCCCGCGGCTAACACAGGAACAAACAACACCTACTGAGCTAGTTTTCGATGTGTATATAATTTTAGCATGCATATATGCATGCAGGGATCTTGTGAGTACTTACGCCAGGCACTTTCTTTTCATGGATCTTTTTTCTTTTTCGCCTTTTTGTACTCAGTACTCCATCTTCAACACCATGGAGTATGAGGGTGTTTTAAGTAGCCACGTGGCTCGCAGCTGATTGGCCGAAAAATAACAACAGTGAGCTGTAAAGACCCGAAAACTACCCAATTTTAACAGCTTAATGTATACTTTTAAGACAACCAATAGTGTTATCTGAAGCGCAGAGGGGCTCCTTCATAACTTCAACTTGCAGATTCTGCAAATAAACGAAAATCACACATTTGAAAAAATAATCTTATTTTGGCTTTTTCTCGCCGACTTGTGGCGGTTTTTAGCGCGGCCAGTCACATATGTACATCTCAGTGGAGAACCACACAATTGTTTTTTTTGGAGAGAATTCTGTTGGACAAATGTGCCATGCTTCTGTATAACATCACATCAAAGTGCCCATTACTCACAGAGAAATTCTAAGTGTTGGAGAAACTGTGGGATGGCGGGGGCGCCATCCCTGAATGTAGCGAGAGCCCTGATCACATGTTATGGAACTTTCATGTTCAGAAATACTGAAATCAATACCTACAGATTATTTTTGGCATTGCCGTTCCATTTGAATGGCAATGCCAAAACTATGTATATGGGCCTTAAGGCTCCTGCTATGGACACAATCAATGGATAACTTTGGAGCAGTGGTGCACCAATATGGAAATGATAGGCCGATATTTTCTATACTTTTATTTGGTCATTTTGAACACTTGCATTAAAAAAATATATATAAATATCCTTTAAAAAAGGATCAAATCTATTTCAAAATGTTAGAACACATTATACCCTCTTTTTGAGGAAAAAAGGAAAAAGTTTGAAAAAGAAAAGGATTTATTCAGATCTGTTTAGATATAAATAAAACTATAGCTATAGGCTATATTATAGGATTACTTTTCCATTCTGTGAATTTCCGTTATTTAGATTATTGCTCAGACTAAAGTGTCTCTCTATACCTCTCCTGTCCGGGTGTCAACCTCGCTGTTGCTGTTGCTGTTACAATAGCTCCTCCTCAGAGTCTGTGTCTGATCTCTCTGAGCAAGGCAAATAGGTCTGTTTTCCATTGAGGACACGGCCCGTCATCTTTGATTGTTTAGTTCCTGTAGCGTTACCTGTCCTGCGTTTTCCATGTTTCATCACCGTTTCTCGTCGTTTCTGGGATAATGTGGGTGAAATGGTGATTTTTATGGCGATCTGGAGCTGCGCCCTTACGCCTCTCGTATCATATTGACTTTCCATACTCTCGCGCCGCCTGCGCCTCTCGGCCGTGCAGATCACACTCTTAGTGATCACAGCCACTTAGGAGCGGCGTATTGCGCCGTATTTTGCATGGTATTTGGCCGTGGAGGTTCGGCAAACGTGGAGCTTCGGCATTTTCCAGACCCCGGCTCGACAGCCAATCAGAGCCTAGCACACAAACTTTGTCGACCAATGCAAATTTTCACTTGTAAACAGTGAGCTGTCATGGCGCGGACCATGGTGGACTATCGTCAAACGCTTCCCGGCCCGATTTAATGATGATATTCCCTTTTCTAAAATGTATTAATAAAAATTACACCGTCCTTGCCCTCGAAAATGTCCGTCCACATGTCGAGATACCCCGTCCAAAAAACGGGAAAAGCCGGCCCTCTAGCTAAAAGCCTGCTCTAAATACAGAGCGCAGCAGAGGAGTGGGTCAGCCTGCTTCTGTGCCCCTCACACACATTAGCCGCGGGTTTAGAACGAGTCAGAGTTTTGGTTTCTTTACAGTATTTTCAATATGCGCTCTGTCCCTCCTCCGTTTCTCTGCATGCCTCTGTCTCTCCTCTGCCCCTCCGCTGCCCCTCCTCTGTCCCTCCTCCATCCCTCCTCTGTCCTTCTGTGAGCACTTCTGTCCTGGTTCCCTTTTTGCTCGTCTCCTCCTTCCCTCTTTTGAGTCTTTTTGACTTGCTCCGCTTCTGACCACTCATTTGGTGATATATAAAGCACATCTGAAAAATATGAGAAGAGAAAGCCTTTACATTTGTTTGATTTCCACTTTGACTCCATGCACTTATTGTGTTGAATGCGAAACGTAAGCGCAGCACCACAGAGTAGTCTGTGTGACGGTCATGGACCCATGGTGGTAAAAGTGATCCACAATGACAAGAAGTAACCCCAGTGTGTCTTCTCCCTGAATTAGTTGCTGAATTATTCACCAATTGTGCGCTGTCCCACTGCAGACAGGTGACTGACCTGCCCTGTCTGCGCAGCTGAGAAGAGCCAGAGGGAGAAGAGAGCACACAGAGGGGCTCATATACTGTATTTGTAGAGCAATGAGCCTCTGTGTTGTATGTTTCTTCATTATCTTCAAAGCCTAAACCAAAGAAAGACACTGACATACACTGAAAATTAGCCTAGTTATTTAGCCTATTTAAACTCTAGTTTGAATTTGTATTATTTTATTTGATCATACTTTTTATAATTTCTCAAGGCAGTGGACCCATAGTCGACATGTGTCGAATGCCATTAAGTCTCTAACCCTGGCTGCTCCCCTGTGCCTGCAGGAGCATGGCCTTCAGGAGGGCCCTCAAGCGCACAGCCCTAGTTGGAGGAGGGGCCGTGGTCACTGCCTTCGGCATTTCACAGCTCCTTGAGTACAGGAAAAAACAGGTAAGGTCAAGTCATATGCAATTGGAATACAATGTGTCAGACATACAGGCTATACAGACATGTGTCAGGCATGTGTCAGGCTAACATTAACCAAGAATTTTACAGCAATGCCTCAGGGTCCAACAACAGTATTTTTAGTTATAAAGATTTCAAAGAATGCACTTAAAATTCTTTGGATCATTTACATATTTTTACTCAAGGACATTTTAGGATACTTTTTCATCACAACATTTTAGAGAATGCATCTGTTCTTTCAACTGGCTGGCTTGAAGTAAAATAACTCCAGTTTTGGGTTGAAAGCATTTATTTAGCCAAACTTTCACTGTAAACGTTGCATCTTCTACAATCTGGTGAAAAACCTTTATACCTTTTGTAATCCAGAGCTTGAATCTCAGGTCAATTCTATTCTTCAAAACCTTTCTTTATAATGAAGAAAAGCGGATTATTACCTTTCTGTAAGATTGTTGCTAGTTCTTTATGGAGGCCTACACTTACATATTTAAAGGCGTGTTGGACGTTTTTTTTTTGATTTTGAGAACTCAAGCGGAAGTGCGCATGAACACTCACCCCCGTGCGTTTGTTTATTAGCGTGAAGGATCGCATCTCTCGTCTCCGTAGATTTACGTATCTTCTGAGCCAGCTCGAACTGTCTTTCTCGGTCTTAATTTTGTCCTGTACACTGAGGGAACTATATTATGATAGATCCATGCGCTTGGACACAGATAAACATGCTTCTCTCCTGGGGACGACCCGACGAAGCTGCAGCTGTGCAGTAGGTGCATCCTATGATTGATACGTGGAAGGACTATTCGGCAGTCCACACCACGAGGAAATGAGACTCAGATATGGGGCAAAAAAATCGTCCATTACACCTTTACGTGATTTTCTTTACCATATGAATGGGCAAGTCTTTCTAAAGGACAGAGGGGGTTGACAGTAAAAGGGACTTTTTGTACATTCAATTTGTATCCAGACATTGGTCCAATATCTTGCAGGAAATGCATCATATTGGAGATATATGGAGATATCATATGCATAGCAGGTGGGGCTGCTGCTATCGATTAATTTATTAATTGACAAATTCATCAATTATTGTCTTCGATTAATTGAGTAATCCGTATTTTTTTACATTCCTTAATCCATTTGTGTTTGTGAATACTTACAGTAGCTATGAATTTATGTGCGTTTTATGGTACATACGTTAAAATACAAAACTTTAAACGTTGTTAGTGATGCCATTGAAACTGTCGTTTTGAGCTGTAACTGCAGTCATTTTGCACCCTCTGTTGCACACTCTGTCCCATTCACTTTTTCCCTCTGTGTCTTCGCCCCGTCATTGCAAACTTTCTGTTTCATAATCGCTGCCCTCTGTGCTATCGTAAAGAGCATGGGTATTACGTCATAAGGCGCTGGTACAGCTGGCAGCCCGGTGTAAACGCTCTCTCTTCTTTCTCACACTTATTGTGCTTTATCTCCTATATTTTGTAAATATAGTTAGTATATTTTTTCTATTTTACTGCACGATAGGGACACGCGCTGGAATAGCCCGGCGGACATTCTAAGGAAAACGCAACGAAGCAGACGGGCTGGACGTAAACTCCGAGAGAAGAGAGGGACAAACAAGAAGTCGTTCCCGCCGTAGTCATGGGTAACGTGAAGTCCCTTCAAAATAAAATGACGGAAATAGCGAGCCTCATGCGGTCCCAGAGGATTTATAGGGACAGCAGCGTCTTGATTTTCACAGAGACCTGGTTAACAGCAGAAATGCCAGTCTATTGTAGGTTTAGACAATTTTCATCTGCTGCGGGCGGACAGAACGAGAGAATGCGGGAAGAAAAGAGGTGGAGGTCTGGCGGTGTATGTGAACACGAGCTGGTCCAAACCCGAACATTGCACAGTGAAGGAGCAGCTATGTAACAGGGATATTGAACTATTGGCTATTGGCATGAGGCCATATTATCTGCCCCGGGAGTTCTCACATGTGATTTTGATCGCAGTCTATGTGGCCCCATCTGCCAATGCTGAAAAATGCTTGTGAAGCACTGCTCTTCTGCACTTGAAGGCTGCAAACACAGCATCCACAGGCTCTCTTCCTCATCTCTGGTGACTTTAACCATGCTTCTCCCTCTTCTGTTCTACCAACATACACCCAGTATGTTACCTGCCCCACCAGAGAGAATAGAACATTGGACTTGTTTTTTGCCAACACCTAGGAGGCTTATTCCTCTTCCCCCCTCCCTCCCCTGGGCAGCTCGGACCACAACCTTGTACATCTGAGGCCTGTGTATGAACCCATCGTGCGCAGGCAGCCTGTGGTGTCCCGTGAGGTGAGGATGTGGTCTGCTGAGAGCGAGGAGGCTCTGAGGGACTGCTTCAGCACCACTGTCTGGACTGAGCTTTATGACCCACATGGGGAGGACATCAACACCATCACAGAGTGCATCACGGACTACATCAACTTCTGTTTTGAGAACATTGTTCCCTCCCGGACGGTGCGGTGTTTTCCAAACAACAAGCCATGGATTAACCGTGAACTGAAGGCTCTGCTGAAGGAGAAGAAGAGGGCCTTCAGGTCAGGGAACAAGGAGGAGCTGAGGACTGTGCAGAAGGAGCTGAGGAGGAGGATCAGGCAGGCTGAGGCCGGCTACAAGAGGAGGATGGAGGAGCAGCTGCAGCAAAAGAACATTCAGGGAGTGTGGAGGAGCCTGAAAACCATCTTGGGCTTCAAAATCCCCCCTGCCCAGACAGAGGGGGATCTACAGTGGGTGAATGATTTAAATGCTCACTTCTTGAGGTTTGATCGGTCACCCGCCCCTCCCCCTGCACAGCTGCATGCTCTCTCTTCCACAGCTGGACAATGCCCTGCATCTGTTCCTCTTCCTCTTCGCTTATCTGCCCCGGACCATCAGCTCCCCACTTCGCCTGGACTCACCCATCCCCCCAGCACACGGTCCCCCTGCCAACCACTGACTGTCACAGCAGCACAGGTGAGGAGTGAGCTGAAGAGGATTAAAGTGAGGAAGGCAGCAGGACCTGATGGCATCAGCCCCAGGCTCCTTAAGTCCTGCGCAGATGAACTGTGTGGAGTTATGGAGCATGTCTTCAACATGAGCCTGAAGCTGAGGGTGGTACCACAGGTCTGGAAGACCTGTCTGGTACCTGTGCCTAAGACACCGCGCCCCAAAGACCTCAACAGCTTCAGGCCAGTGGCTCTCACGACCCACCTGATGAAGACACTGGAGCGGCTGGTCCTGGACCACCTCCGCTCCACCGTGAGCTCAGCCATGGACCCGCTGCAGTTTGCATATCGGTCTGGCATCGGAGTGGAGGACGCCGTCATCTCCCTGCTGCACCGCTCTCTCTCTCACCTGGAAAAGCCTGGCAGCTCTGTGAGGATTCTGTTCTTCGATCTTTCCAGCGCCTTCAACACCATCCAGCCGCTGCTCCTGAGGGACAAGCTGGAGACGGCTGGTGTGGAGTATGACCTGGCAGAGTGGATCCTGGACTACCTCACAGACCGACCCCAGTTTGTGAGAGCCCGGAACTGTGTGTCTGACACTCGGACCTGCAGTGTGGGGGCGCCCCAGGGCACTGTCCTCGCGCCCTTTCTCTTCACCCTTTACACTGCAGACTTCAGACATGACACGGACAGCTGTGTCCTGCAGAAGTTCTCTGACGACTCTGCCATCATCGGACTCATCACGGACGACGATGACGCGGAGTACAGAGGACTGGCGCAGGACTTTGTGGACTGGTGTCAGCAGAACCACCTCCTCATCAACGCGGGGAAGACCAAGGAGATGGTGGTGGATTTCCGCAGACGCCACCCCACTGCCCCCTCACCTGTGAACATCCAGGGACGGGACATTGAGAGAGTGGACTCATACAAGTACCTGGGTGTTCATCTGAACCACAAACTGGACTGGACTCATAACACAGACGCACTGTACAGGAAGAGCCAGAGTCGGCTCTACCTCCTGAGGAGACTCAGGTCTTTTGGAGTGACAGGGCCACTCCTGAAGACCTTCTACGACTCTGTGGTGGCATCAGCCCTCCTGTACGGTGGGGCCTGCTGGAGCAGCAGCATCACAGAGAGGGAGAGGAAGAGGCTGGACAGAGTCATCAAGAAGTCCAGCTCCGTCCTGGGCTGTGCTCTGGACTCGGTGCAGGAGGTGGGGGACAGGAGGGTCCTGGCTAGATTCACATCTATGCTGGACCATGAGTGTCACCCCCTGCAGGACACTCTCTCCGCTCTGGAGAGCAGCTTCAGTGAGAGACTGATCCACCCTCGCTGTGTGAAGGAAAGGTTCCGTAGGTCTTTCCTTCCTGCTGCTGTCAGACTTTATAACAAAAACTGTTAGTACTGAACACTCGCAATACTCACCTAACCTAATACTGATGTGCAATTCTGTCATATGTGCAATTGCTGTTGGAATTCATGTGCAATTCATGTGCAATTACTGTGAAATTCATGTGCAATCTATGTGCTGTCGTGACACATTCATGTGCAATTACTGTCGTGATCACATGCAATGGTATTTATGTATTTATTTATTTATTTGTCAATGGGAGTTTTTATTTATGTATAGGAGATCTTCTACTGAAAGTGTTTTTCATACTTCCTATAAGTGATCTGTTCTTCTGTATCTACCTCTGTATCTACCTGCGTTGCACCAATGAAATTTCCCCATGTGGGACAATAAAGGATTATCTTATCTTATCTTATCAAACTCATTTTGGGCCGCGGGCAAAATTTCGACGCTCAGGCTGGGTCGTGGGCCGAACATAACTATAAAAAATATAAGAAATAAATAGCTTTATATAGCCTATGCTGTTTTTGAAGCAATTACTGGATCGATTAAAAGAAATTACAAACACGTTTGTTCTCATAAACTGAAATGTATTAAGAAAAACAAGTGTAATTTCACCAACACTGTGCTTCAGTTTATGTGCATTACAACTTCAGAGTTGATCTACAGAGATAAACATTTAGTCTATTGTTAAATATTGTTTAATAGGTATTTGGAACTGAAAAATATTGTATTTGACTTTATAACAAAATAAACTTCTCAAGATCTAAAAAACCTTTTAAATGTACTAACTAACATTTCCACGTCTGTGTAGTTATCTGTAGTTATCTTTACACCTGAACTGACACACCACTAAATGCAAACAAACGTGGAGCGTTCAAGTAACGAGGTTAAGTTACGCCTCTTGTCTTGAAAATATAGAATAAGTGCATGAGCCACAGTGTTCCATCAAACCAAACTCTTTTGTCAAATCGTGGGCCATATATTATGTACAAAATAAAACAATAAAAAATATACGAAATAAATAGCTTTCACTAGCAAGGACCACGCCACAACAATGAAATACGAAAGAATGTTTATTGATAAGTCATGATGGGTCGATGAGAGATCGATGAGGGAGATCGATGAGAGATCGATGAGAGCTCGATGAGAGAGATTGATGAGATGAGAGAGAGAGATTGATGAGATGAGGGAGAGAGATTGATGAGATGAGGGAGAGAGATTGATGAGATGAGAGAGAGAGATTGATGAGATGAGAGAGAGAGAGATTGATGAGATGAGAGAGAGAGATTGATGAGATGAGAGAGAGAGAGATTGATGAGATGAGAGAGAGAGAGATTGATGAGATGAGAGAGAGAGAGATTGATGAGATGAGAGAGAGAGAGATTGATGAGATGAGAGAGAGAGAGATTGATGAGATGAGAGAGAGAGAGATTGATGAGATGAGAGAGAGATTGATGAGATGAGAGAGAGATTGATGAGATGAGAGAGAGAGAGAGATTGATGAGATGAGAGAGAGAGAGAGATTGATGAGAGAGAGAGAGAGAGATTGATGAGAGAGAGAGAGAGAGATTGATGAGAGAGAGAGAGATTGATGAGAGAGAGAGAGATTGATGAGAGAGAGAGAGATTGATGAGATGAGAGAGAAAGAGAGATTGATGAGATGAGAGAGAGAGAGATTGATGAGATGAGAGAGAGAGAGATTGATGAGATGAGAGAGAGAGATTGATGAGATGAGAGAGAGAGATTGAAGAGATGAGAGCGAGAGAGAGAGAAAACCCCTGCTCAGCCACTGTGGCTCAGGTGCCCAGTTTGCCATTCTTGGATTTCAAATCGCGCCTTCGATCTTTGTCTTTACTTACCGGGTCTGTCTCGCTGTCCCTTCAATGTGAATGTAAATCCTGGTTGTGTAAGGATTAAAAATTGGATATGAAGATGAAATCTGACACATTTTCAGCAATGAACTAATAAAATAATTGCTGCCCGTGGTTGTATTTTGGCTGTGGAAATAATTTAGAACAATTATTGCATAATATTGAATATTTACACTGGTGTATAGTCTGTTTGAAGGTTTTTACCTGACTTTTGATGCCAATGGATCTGTAACATTAAAGAGTGGAAATGTGTCTAAAGGCAAAACATTGTATCAGATGAAACAGCTTCTTTGACTGCTTGACCCAGACTGACTCTGTTGTTGTTGTTGTTTTATGGCGGTTGGCATCCAAGTGTTGCATTACCGCCAGACTTTATTCCTCACAAGAGTATTGTTGACTCTTGTCAACAATACTCAACATGCTCTTGTTGAGTTGAGTCTTAGCTAGTAGCTTGTGATTTGTAAGTTGTAACTTCTGTTAAAAAACAGTGAATAAAGCAGACAAATTGAGTTTATTTCAATCTGCAGTTAAGCCTTGTGTTTGATAGTCGTCCTTGTTCAAGTGTCTTTAACTTAATTTAGCCAAGTAGCTTGTGTTACGCTGTTGTAACATTATGCAAATATGGCATGGTTTAGGTCCGGACCTAATGAGTCCAGACCTGAACCTAAACCTCTGGATTCGAATCCGGACTTGAACCTGAACGTGGGTTTAGGTATGCATCCCTATTCTGCATAGTTTTTGATCAAATCCAGCTCTGAGCGCCAATTCTGAAAAGGGAAACAAAACAGTAAAAACAGTAAAAAACACAAAGATACAGACATTACACCATCCCAAAACGGCTAGTTTCAAGAGACTACGTGATGTTAATTATTCAGAAAGTGGTCACATTAAATTCAAGCCCGTATTTATAATGTAGAGTGCACTGAAGCAGCATGTTAGCTTAGCATTGCTCTGTCTCTGCTCCGGTGCCCGAGGCAAAAGTGACGAGGCTAAAGTGACATCACAAAACCACTTTAAAACACAGTGTTAAAAGCAATACTTTAGAGTAAAAGTACCTCAGTTCCGTTGCAATGTAGTCCAGGGAATTATAAGCTCTGGAGAAAGTCTGGACAAATGAATAATGTCTCTGAGAGAACACGTAGCTGTAGCCATGTGGTTCGCAGCTGATTGGTGGAAAAATATCAACATGCGCTGCTGAAAAAAGGTAACGCCCCCGCGCGGAGCACGAAAACTACCCATTTTTAACGGCTTAATGTGTACTTTTAAGGTAATGAATACTGTTATCTGTTAACTTCAACTTTCACATAAGGCAAATAAACGAAAATCACAAATTTGGTTTGGTCTGGGCCGACATGTTCCGGCATTTACGGCGCTTCGTCCCATATGTGCCGAGTCACCATTAATGCCGGAACATGGCGACGCGCGCTCTCTCAACGAGGAGGCGACAATCTCCATGTCCTGGTCCCACCTGGACTGAACATTGACAGGCAGACCCATCTATCCTGTTGCCAGGGCCGGCCCAAGCCTTCAGGGGGCCCTAAGCGAAAAAATTTTTGGGGGCCCCTCACCACGTCATCAGAATCAGTTTTATTGCCATTGTCAGTAAACAATTCACATATGGGAACTTTCTTCAACGCTAACAAAGCGCACCAAAACGCCTGGGCATCTGTTTGCCAGTTAGTTTATTCTCAACACCTCACAAGCTCAAATATTGCTAACTTAAATCCCACAATGCAACTTGGTATTCCGCTGACATCACCTCTACTCCCTGAACAAATAACACACGTCCCAGATATGTTTTTGGGCGTATTTGTGGGCGTTAAGGGTCGACAGCCACATTAGCAGTTTAAATTAATGAACAGGGGGGGTCTGGGGGCACTCCCCCAGAGATTTTCAGACCTTTTTTGGGTCTTCTGGTGCATTTTAATGTGGTCCAGCCGGCTAAAGTAAGAGTAAAATGTTGAGGTTGTAATGCTATAAAATGATGATGTGATGAAACTGTGCCAGGAGAAAATGACTAAAGCCAGTTATTAATACATTAGTGTACTTAATTACTCAATACAATATTGGCTATGAAAAATAATTATGATCAAATTGATTCATTTTAACTGAAAATGTAAAATTAATAGTTATCCTTACTAATTTATCTTTTACAGCTCCCAACTGTTCCTTCTTGCTAAAGTGACAAAACAAGTTATATTGAATTAAACAAATGGCATAAGCATTGCTTGATTAACAATTAACACTGATAAAACAGTGCAAACATGTTATTCCCAGAGAATGACCAGAACTAGAAGTGAAGGTCCAAACCTAGCTATAGTGAAGAGACTGCGTTTCTGCAGCTTTGCCACTTTTGTATGAAAATATATAGTATTATTCTATAACAGACGTAATCATAATATGTCTGGTTATTTTTCACTGACAATTAATTATAATTTATAACAAATAGTTTAATGATGCTTTTTAAATAAATTGAAATGTTTTATGGCTCTATTAAAAGTGAATTAGAATATAAATGTTTGTTCTGATCTGAACATCACACACTGGACATGAAACAATGCTGCGATGTGATTGGCTGATGGACCTTACGTGCATAAACCTTTACGTTCCTCTCATTGCACGTTAAGAAGTCAAAGTAAAACAGACATCACGAGTCACGATTGATCTCACACATGGAGATGTGAGAAAGAGGGGACGCAAACTCAAACCCGCTCATCTCTAACTGAGGCTGCACAGGGGCCCGGGACAAGGGCCCGGGACAGGGGCCGCACACCGTTCACTCCAAAGTTTCACGTCAGAGGTTCTGGACGAGTCGGCGCTCGTCCGGATCTCCGCCTCTTAGTGACCCGGGGCATAGACGCCGCCTCACCGGCCTCACCTGCAGCTGACACTACGGGGCTGGTGTAAATGTTAAGCTTATTATCTTTCATTCAGACACATATTGTGCGCGGGGCAGAGCTCTCGTCGCCTCCAGCCTGAGCGAACTAACGTGACAGACTCGTGTTGTTTCAAACAGCAGCATTAACCGTCTCTTTGTAAGATAAATTCACTACCTGGAGAGTGTTGTTGAGTTTGCAGTTTCTTTACATCGTCAAGAAGTTTCTTTCGTTTTTCGGCACCAGGAGATATATTCTTCTGGACATGAGGACCACGCAGGGACCACGTTGTGTTGTGTTTATGTTTTGCTCTCGTTCTGCTCGCGCACAATGAAGTTGACCAATCAGCGCAGGTTTGGTGTCTTGGTTGCCAGATTGTCATTACAAATAAATGCGGTTTGTGCGTTATGTTACCGCTGTGTGCGCTGTCGTGCCTACAGCGCTACTACACTAGTGTCGCACGCTGCGCTTGCACTTCGCATACGACGGGTTGCCAGATTGGGGGCCCTATTAACGCCTCGGGGCCCTACGCGGCTGCTTAGTTCGCTTATAGGCTGGGCCGGCCCTGCCTGTTGCACTACATAACTTTATACCTTTTATATTTTATTATGTACATATCGTGCCGTTTAGTGCTCAGTGTTCAATGTTTTATTGTTTGTGTTGCACTGAATCACCTGTGAATTCTGTTTATCGACAAATGGCAATAAACCCTATTCTGATTCTGATTCTTTGATGCTATTCAAGGCCTTTTTGTAATCCAAGTATTTCCATTTTATTATAACTTCTAATTCTGATTCAAGTCCAGTTCACATCAATAACACTCCTCTTGAGTCTTAGGCCATAAGCAAAGGGCCAGAATGTGGCTAGAAAGTGGGTTCCGTTCCCCCAACCTGGGGTCTACTTTTCAACAGTCGTTTTCCAATCTTTATTATGTACTTCAACCGGGGGAAAAAGTTCTCCATCTGAATCCTGCAACTTATGGGAGAAAATGAGAGTCGAAGTCGGTCTTTTGCCCAAAAAAGTGACAAATATGGGTCTACACCCATTTTTGTACCCTTGTCATTTTACTATTCTTTGACGAATGTAAGTGACATTTCAGATTCCTACAGACATTTCAACTTTAGGGTAGAACAGTTGCAGATTTCCTTTAGGCCTAGTTAACGAGTAAATCTAAATGCAAAAGTACACATTTTGAAAAAGCGACCATAATTGAAAGCACCATGAAATTTTGTTACGATTTCAGATTTCCAATTAATAGAAACTTAGGAGACGATCAGTTTGCCTTGTTCATTATCTAAGCCTTAAGGAATCGTCTCAAATATAGTTTAAGCCTCTCCATGCCAGTGACAGTAGAATTTATTTCAACAAGATAATTTCCAGTTTGATTAGAATATCCACTGGATTAGGCTATATGAAGCCGTTTAACATGTCCTAATGTAGACTTATAGAAATAAAGTTTGAGGTCCTTGTCTTTTCTGCCGATGGTACAGCACAAACTGGGCTTTCTGTGGCTCCTAAGCTCTCCACCCTTTCTTTAGATGGCTCAGCTGAGTTGTCACTCTGGACCATTATACCATTTGTATGATGGGTAGTGCCCTGACCAGATGATGATTCTTCAGCATGTTGTCCCACACAAGTATAGTAGCTTTATCCTTGATGAAGCCTGTTGGTAAGTCAACAAGTGTCAGCTGAAGTTGGGCTAAGCTTGTTTCATGCATGGATCTATTATATTATCTGGATAGGGTACGCCCCCTCTGCCTCTGGCTCCAAATTGAGTAGTGGCCACTTCGCAGAATGCAGTCTTTTGGTCGGACCATTTCAGGAGTTCGGCCTCTAAAATTACCAAACATGCTAAATTTTTTTTAGTCTAAAAATAAAATAGAAGGAATTTCACTCTTCAACTGTTTCTAAAATACTTAAAAAATACATTTTTAACCTTCCGGTGAACAGTGTACGCGCACCGAGCGCGCACGTAACCCTCATGAACGAGCCTCGGGAGAACACGTGACAGAAACTAAACACAAACAGAAGAAAGAGACGAGACGAGACCACGATACACGTAAGTTGTGTTTGTATGTCATTCCTCACGTTTCACACATCGTTCCATATGAAGTGTAAAACAACGATTACACAGTTAACACGAGCTAACACGAGCTAACGTAAGCTAAAGTTTAACTACACAAAGATGCAACAACACGTCGTGATGGCTCGTGCTTCTGCAAATAAATAACTAATTATTTCTCTTACTAAATGTTCTAAGAGACAAGAGGTTATACACAGATCAAGGAAAACTAGAGAAAGAAGGGAAATAAAGTGATGTTTGTATTATGTGCTATAAAAACAACCAATAATTCAAATATAACCTGCTATAATGGGTCATATCTTACATATATAAATGTAAAGGTGTTTAAAAGCGACAGTGCTGTACTTACAGGGGCTGAGACCACATTTGTTTTATTACATATTTCATAATGACGTGTGCCGTGTTTAAACAAAGCACACGCTTGTTTTGTATAGGAATGTCATGGATTTACTTCCATGGAATATGTAGAGATTTAGCAAACATGTCAGTTATGTTCTAACTTCTAAGGTTTAAACTTATGCATAAATAAATGACTTTTGGTTCTAGCTTTAAAAATTAATGTGAAAAGAGGAACTTTTGTGTTACAGAGCGAAATGTAAATCTGTCAATAACATATTCCAGCTTTTCTCTGTTAAATGTGCATAATATATCAATGTTCTAATGAGTATCTTTCTCATCTTCAGTGTTGACCAGTGAGTTTAGTCTGTCTGTGCTGTCCAGAGCTCTACAGGTCACTGCAGGTCACTACAGGTCACTACAGGTCACTGCAGACCTAATCACTGCAGACACAGTCATCTCAAGTAAACTCCTGACGACTCCAAAGCAAAAGGTATTTTAATAATAACTTGTGCCTCGACTAAAAGTAAACAGTGTAGAATCAGTACTTTGAATTTATAAAATGTCTGTTTTGTTATGACCAAAAAAACTAAATGATAATTGTTCTTCAAAAGAGCCACTGCTGTGTCACATGTGTCTGTGAAGCAGCTTCAGGACAAACATATGAAGTGTATGTTATATGACTTGTATAATCTAAACATATGAAGTGTATGTTATATGACTTGTATAATCTAAAGCTGTGACATGTTCTGTTTGTCTCTCAGTCATACGATGGAGCTGAACGGTGCAGTTACTGAAGTACAGAAGACTGCGTAGCCATGGAAACAAAGTCTTGTTAAATACTGAGATATTCAGTATTTAACGCAATAATGTCACATTCATGTGCATATAACTGATGTAAAAAGAGTGTTTATTTTACCATTATTATTAGTATTATTTTGTCTTACGCTGTTTTTATTTTATCTTTATCTTTATTTTCCCCTTCCATTCCTTATTAAGGTATGAGAGGTTCTGTCTATAGGAGTTTTTGTTTATAAGAGTTCTTCTATTAAGATCGATCTATTAAGAGTGTTTTTTAAACTTCCTATAAGTTTTCTGTCCTTTTCCTCTGGATCTACTGTGTTGCAACAACAAAATTTCCTCATGTGTGGACAATAAAGGAATATCTTATTTTATTCAGTTTGTTCTATTTGACTTATACAGGTTGTTTTATCATTGTTAATATTTTTATGTTGCACTGAATCACCAAAGTAAGTTCCACTGTTTGTGAATTCTTTTCTTTGACAATGGCAATACATTTTCTGATTCTATTAATGATGATAATAATAATGAACAGTACACAGACTCCAAAACACCTTAATAAGGGACTCCCACATTGTAGCTTTAAAACTCATTGGAGCTTTAAAACTCAACTAAAACTGACTAAAATCAATTTATCATTTGTAGTTATAATCAGATTTGCATTTATTGAACAAGTTCATTCATGTTCATTATTCGTATTGAATACATTAATAAACAAATGTGTTTTGTATTTATTAAAGATTGACATGATAAAAAAAAATGACACAAAAGGAAACTGAATATAATTAAATACTGCTTAACTCAATTATGTAACAGAATCGATGATTATATTTTATATTTCTTCTCATCTGATTAAAAAAAATGCATATTGGCCAAATTATATTATGTAAATAAATAACTGAAAAGTTAATAACAAAATAAATACCCAAACCAAAAACTACAGAAAATGATGAGGACGTTATTCCACCTCTAAATGTAATTTATTGTCATTAAACCAGACTTTTTTATCTTAACACTTCTTTATAATTCTCTTAAATATCAGAGCTTTACAATATGATACATGTATATTTATAGATGGATATAACAATCCATCATTATACGTTACGTAAACAGACTATTTCAAGCCGAATTATTCCAAAAGTCGGTGTTGACTGTTCTCAGTCTGTCACGCTGCTGTAACGTGCGCGCTCCCGACGCCAAAGCCTCACGGCGATGACGTCACAAAAGTGGGAGGAGATATACCACTGTTCAGGAAGTAATGCGGAACTAAAAAACTTTTTTGGAACCATGCGCCAATGAGCAGCTCCATAGGTTTCAATGGCGGCCATCTTGGCTTCCGGGGGCTTGGTTTCATGTCGCACAACCGAGTCCCAAGATCCACAGTGTCCCCAGTTTACTCATGAGATTGACCACTTGGTATGAACCGGTTAAGTGCCGTAATGTGAGACCAAGGGCAAGGGATTTTGGGGTCTGATAATAATCCTTACCTGACAAATACACAATGTCCGGACATATGGAAAGCAGCTTAAGGTCAGTCTCTTCAGGGACACCAACCATTTTTGTCACCACACCAAGCTAATGGATTGTACAGTTCCATCGGCACTTCACTTCAGCAGCAGGCAAGTCTAAATCATCACCAGTTGGTGGCCAAGAGCAAGTCACTTTGGTGCACATTTTAGTGATGGATTCACTAAAATTCAAGTTCAACTGTGGGTAGTTGAACTTAAAAGTAATATCATCAGCAATGCTTTTTTTATGGATGTGCAGATTCACAACTAGAGGCCTAGTAAATTGTGATGGATTATATTCTGGGAAATTTAAGATGAAAAAACATCGAATGAATTGGCTCAGAGAAAATATTTGCATATGTCGGGTTGAACAAAATGATACTAATCAGACACACACTACATTAAGGGATCCCAGACTCCTATTAAAGTTAAATGGTTAAAACATGGTAATGTTATAATTATAATGTAATATAATGAATATCAGTCTTAAATTTGATAGCCAATCAAAATTATGTTTGCATTATATGGCAATAACATGGTATAACCCTAATGTGCCAATGCACTTGTTTTATATAATTGTATCTCAGCTTGTATGTTTAAATGTGTTTTCATGTATTGATTAATTTTATTGATTGTTTTATTTGTGTTTTAGTATCCTATGTTTCTTGTTTATTTTGTGTAGTGTTGTGTTTTAACAGGGCCATGAAAAATAACTTTTCTCGTTGGGTTTCCCCTATATAAATAAATAAAATGAATAACAAGAATTAATTGTCATTAATGTTTGAATATTGGTTGATTGTTTTTCTAATTTTTATCTCCCTCTTGCTTGAGTTGCAAATACATTTTAATAGCAGTGGATGGGGAAAAGAAGACAATCCTACAAGGTTACAACTACTGCTAGCTAATGACAATATGATTAATATGTGGAAAAGTAAAGTAAAAATTAATATGAAATTATCAAAGGACATCAGAAAAAAATCCAACTTACCAGCAGTGTTAGTCTCAGCCAAAGCTAACTTGTCAATCAATGTCTTTGCTCCAGCTCTGACATAACGTTTATCCTTTTTGCAGGTCATACAAATCTTCAGTAGCACATTAGGCATCTATTAATTGGTCCGTGAAATCTTCATCTTTGCTCAAGCGAGTCGACAACAAATTGTTCATGATGTTTACATACGGACTTTGCAATATCTCGCTCATTTCCGTCTGTTTCTAACCTTCGTTTGGCGTTTTCAACACGTGTCCTCCGCCGTGCTCCAGTCAGTGGTTTTACATCTTCGCTTTTAACACTATCTCGATGTATTATGCAGTCATAATCAGGAGAAATGTGGCGTTTTCTTTAGCGTTTGGCTGAACCGTGCTGTGCGGGCGCCGCCATGTTTGTTATGTTCACGCCTCAGCAATGGTGAGAACTACTCGCTGATTGGTCGCCGTGCCGTGGGAAATGCGGTACAGATTTCTGTTTTAAAACTCTTATACCACGAAAACGTGGAGGAATTAAATGGAGAACTTTTAGATTAGATAGATATTGGATGATATAACGATGGAGAATTTATTTCAATAGTTAGATTGTACACCCTCGTCAGCGGGAACGAACTTGCATGCTAGAGAAACCTGCTTATGGCCTATCTTTAGTGACAGCTGTAGGGGGAAGGTGCTGTCAGTGTGACAGGGGGGAGGGCTTATCTCAATGAGATGCAAATGAGCCCCCCTGTGACTCTGGGCTCACTCAGGTGAGAATCTTTAGAGGCCGTTGTCTCAGTGAAAGGTTGAGAGTTGTAAACATTCAAATGACCACAACTTACTCAAATATGATCAGATGTGCATGAGTGAGACATCATTGGAAAGCTTTGAATTCACACTTTCAGAATATGTAACTCAAAATGTCTCCGGGTTGACTTGTAACAGGTTAATCTACAGTCGGTCACATATTTGTACAGGGAGTAGAGATGATGTCAGCGGAATACCAAGTTGCATTGTGGGATTTGAGTCATCAATATTTGAGCTTGTGAGGTGCTGAGAATTAACTAACTAAGATGGCGGATACCCTGGCGTTTTGGTGCACTTTGTCTGCATCGAAGCAAGTTCTTATATGTGAATTGCTCACTGACAATGGCAATAAAACTGATTCTGATGAAGTGGTGAGGGGCCCCCTAAGAAAATTTTGCTTAGGGCCCCCTGAAGGCTTGGGCCAGCCCTACTAATAACAACTCTTATTTACAGCAGTTATATGGACAGAAAATATTGCACAAGGCATGATTGACATTATCAATCATGCCTGGTGATGGATGATGTCAATCACCAGGCATGGTGGTGATTGACATTATCAATCACCATCATGCCTGGTGATTGATAATGAGTATAACAGTATTGTTATACCATGAGTGTAACAATACTGTTATACTCATGGTGTTACGTGAGTATAACAGTATTGCGCATGAATTCTGAATTTTTTAAAAATTTAATTTAATTGTATTTATTTTTTTATTTTTTTTGCGTGGCGGAGTTTTTTGCGCCCCCTTCTATGTATCCAAACACTATTTTGACCAGGGGAGTAGCTCGCCTAGGGCACCAAATGTACTGGGGCCGGCCCTGCCTAAACCCATGTTCAGGTTCAAGTCCGGATTCGAATCCAGAGGTTTAGGTTCAGGTCCGGACCTAATGAGTCCGGCTGAACCCATGCCATTTTTGCATAATGTTACAACAGCATAACACAAGCTACTTGGCTAAATTAAGTTGAAGCCACTTGAACAAGGACGACTATCAAGACTATCAAACACAAGGCTTAACTGCAGATTGAAATAAAATCAACTTGTCTGGTTTATTCACTGTTTTTTAACAGAAGTTACAACTTACAAATCACAAGCTAGTAGCTAGCTGCTAAACTATAGCTTAACAGTTAACACACATCAGCATGTTGAGTATTGTTCACAAAGTCAATCGGGGTCAAGCGGTCAAAGCAGCTGTTTCATCTGATACAATGTTTTGCCTTTAGACACATTTCCACTCTTTAATGTTACAGATCCATTGGCATCAAAGGTAAAAACCTTCAAACAAACAATGCACCAGTGTAAATAATTAAGTCACAGTTTAAAATAACAGAGTTCCAAAAACTAGCATAAAAGTAAACTTGAATCAGTATAAAGCAATCAACTGCGCTATTGACCGCGGCGCATGGCAGTGTTTATGTGTTTTCCAGAGCGAATTTCGCGATCAATGGAAGGTTTAAGATGGTCTGGATTCTAGAACAAAAAGGATATAGTATGTCAGTGCTATATTTTATATGAGTCCAGAACCAAATTACCGGGGTTTCGGTTTTTTTTGGACCTGAACCGAAACGTTTTTACAAGTCCAGATCCGGTCCGTCGTAGCGATACTTATCCCTAGTCTGCTCACATATGTAGGTCGAGCCAAACAAGACCAGCATCTTCTGTGCCGTCCTCCGGAGGTTTTGTTTCGTTCGGTGAAGCATAAAAGTCGTTAAGTTTAAGAGTGTTGGACCGTTTTATTAGCATTTCTTCTACCCATAAATGATCTAGTAGTAACAGCATGGAATGATTAATATCCATAAATAAAAAATCTTAATAAATGTCACTAGAATATGCAAACATTTTGACTTTAATGTTACATTTTTGCACTTCTGTCCTTCTCACGTCTCCAGTGGTTGGACACTTTGTCCAGGTTGATGCTTCGTTTGGTTCTTGCTGTGACTTTATGCTCATCAACTGTTCCAAAATGTGCCACTTCAAGACCATTTCTGGATGATATTCATAAACTAACAGGGTCGCACCTGTCATAAACCGCAGGTGCCCACGTTGTAACATGAGATATTTACATATGAATAAACGCAGTAGTGATGCGTCTTTTAAACTGGGGGACTCGTGGCATAGGCGCCGCACTCGCACCCCGCGGTGAGCGGAACCGTGGTCCACTTTAGTCCTGCTTTTGACCCGCTTTAGAACAAATCACAGCTGTCTCTAGTGTCCCTTCTGTCCTTGAAGACTCTGTGAGCTGATTTACCTGTGTCTTCACGTCAGGATCATCTGCTCCTGAGCTTACGTTGTGACATAAGACACAGAAATATGGTCCAAATAATGATGCACATGTGTCTTTTGACTTGTGAGTCCGGTCTGGCCAAGAAAGTCTCATTTACACAATAATGACACGCCAGTTGTCTATTGAAGTGCCCTTTCCTTTCTGCGCTGCGGGACTAATAAGACTAATTTCTCAGTGAAAATGATTCTGATTTTAATAAAACACACAGCGTTTTGAAACTAAAAATGTAGAGAACACGACGTGTCCCCTGGACAGTGCTTCTATTGTCCACAAGATCTACAGTGTGTCAAACACTTGCGCTTCCTGCTTGATTGGCCCCGGTGGCCGTTTGTGGGGAATTTTGTTTTCTGCGCGCCATAGATCTTATGTGCGAGCAGTGCGCAATTGCGCAGGCGCAGCTTAGAGGGAACAGTGTCATCTCTTGGGGAAATGTGGACATTACAGGCGAAAGGTAAAGCGAACGGCCAGCCACAGTATCATGAGATTTTTTTTTTTTTTTTTTTTTTTTTTTATAAATTTAACTTGGACAAACTTGGCCAGCCGGATTGAAAGGCCGTAGTTTGGGGACCACTGCTATAAAGCAATCAACTTAGCAGTATCAAAAGTAGAATATGAAAATATTTTACGCAACAAATCAAAATAATACATCATATTAGCAGCATTAAACACCAGACCATATAACAACTGTAGAATACAAATACAAAATACTATTACAAAATATAAACTCCAATTAATGAATGCAGCAATTAAGCAATATTACTTTGACTTAGTATTTACTTAATACCAAATACATCACACCACAACATAACACTTATAACACAGTTATTTCATCCGTATTTACACCCAGACAAGACCACGCTGACCCCGCCCCTTTAACACGCGGCGGCCACAGCTTAAAACAGTTCAAATAAAGCCAGCGATCTTACCGGCTGTCACTTCAATGTTCGCATGTGGATACACGGTTCACTTCAATGTTCGCACGTGGATACACGGTTCCGCGCTGTCTCTCGCATCTTTAAACTTATTTCGCCGGCTTCAACTTATGCCCGGAAGACGCGTGCGTCGCTAATTAGGGTCCGGGTGCGCCATTGACAGCGGCGCATGGCAGTGTTTACGTATATTCCAGCGCAAATTTCGCGATCAATGCAAGGTTTAAGATGGTTTAGATTCTAGATAGGCCATAGGCTGTAGCCTGTATCGTTCAAGTTCGCTACACCTGTCACAAGACTAAAAAATGACTTCAAACATAAAATTATCATTGTACCATTAGCTCATGACCCAAAGTTCTCCACTCGCATCGCGCCAGTTTTTTTACGGCGATAACTTAAATGCGGAACTATATTCTCAGCCTGATAGCGCAATATCCCTACGCCTGAATCATTCCGCCTCTGAATCACCCAATCAGGGGAGAGATTACTACAACAACATCAAACATGGCTGCTCCCGTGGAGCGTCATGTTGTCTCTCGAGCCGATAGAAAACGCTATGAAAATATGGATTACACATGCATCACACACATTTCAGCGGTAGAAAAAGAACAAACACAGCCACAGACTGTTGTCCGCTGGAGGAAGCTGGTGACTTGTGCTCAGAAGTGGATAGAAATTGACGGAATAGACCGCGCGTTAGCGGCAGCTGTTTGTGTACACGATGATGACTTCGCCAAACAAAACTATCCTACGTCTTCTGTGGCTTCTTCGGACGGAAATCTTTCTCATTTTCTGGAAAGTAACAAGCCAGGCTTTCACCCTACATGCTATAGACGTTTCACCCTACATGCTATAGACGTTTCACCCTACATGCTATAGACATTTCACCCTACATGCTATAGACGTTTCACCCTACATGCTATAGACGTTTCATTGACAAGAAACGAATTACTAGTGCTGAAAAGCTTGCGGCAAAACAGTCGGTCTGTGGGCAGCATGGAGAGGGTTAGGATGACGCTGAATCTACCACATCAACTCTGCCACCTTCTCCCAAACGACTGAGATCTACCACAGATGTAAAGACAAAATCATCTAAAAAGTCAAGTGATGTACTTCCTGCAGTTTGCATCATTTGCAGAAGGTTGATCGCTGTATCAAAGAGGCTCACAAGACAAAGAAAGATAAATTGGTCCAAGCTGAAACTTTAACTGCTGGTGAGTAGATTATATACTGATTCTTGCATGTGTGTTTTCTCTTGCTCGTGGTAAATAGGACTAATCACAGTGAAATAAGTTGGCGAAAATATACATAGATAAGATAAGATATTCCTTTATTGTCCCACGTGGGGAAATTTCATTGGTGCAACGCAGGTAGATACAGAGGTAGATACAGAAGAACAGATCACTTATAGGAAGTCTGAAAAACACTTTCAGTAGAAGATCTCCTATAAATAAATAAAAACTCCCATAGACAAATAAATAAATACATAAATACCATTGCATGTGATCACGACAGTAATTGCACATGAATATGTGTCACGACAGCACATAGATTGCACATGAATTTCACAGTAATTGCACATGAATTCCAACAGCAATTGCACATAAGATAATCCTTTATTGTCCCACATGGGGAAATTTCATTGATGCAACGCAGGAAGATCCAGAGGTAGATACAGAAGAAAAGAACAGATCACTATAGGAATATGTGCCTAGTTTATTACATGTAGGTGTAGATGTAATGTACGTAAGACTGTATGATGATGTGAGTTGAATAAAAGGGCAATACAACTTTTGCGATTGTTTACTGATTGTGCTCACCCTTGATTGAAATTCTTTTACTTCTCCTTTACTAGGAAGTTTGGTCAAAGCAGCTGACTAAAGAGCAGATGAATCCATCCTGATGTGTACCAGAGGTAAAGATTGTGTTGCCATTGAAGGCACCTCTATCACAAGAGGTGTTACAAAGAATACTCAAGCTTTCCGACAAAGAAGACAAGTGATGAAAGGTAACATTTTGGTAATCAAATAAAATATATATATATTCCCATATATTTAGATAAATTCATAATTTAATTGAAAATTATTGTAATGACTACACGATAATTTTAAAGACGTTTGAATCAAAGCAAATTTCTGTTTGTAGTGAGCTAGTACATTTCAATCACTGACCAATCACTGCATTTCCTTGCTTTATACAGGTTACCTAAAGTCTGGGAGTATGGCGATGCATATACAGCATTCTGTGACACTGTGTCATCCGGACACGACTGATTGAAAATCAGGAAATCCTCAGAATGAAGAAGCTCTTGTCCCTGTTCCAGAAATTCATCAAAAAACACCATGGTCATGGAAGTTACCGATAATTAAATTATTCTTATTGTTTATGAAAGAAAACAAGAGACGATCAGATAAACATCACAGCTATGTTTCCATCCATTTTCTACCGCTTGTTCCCTTTTGGGGTCGCGGGTGACTGGAGCCTATCCCAGACTTCGGGCCTTAGGCAGGGTACACCCTGGACAGTGGCCAACTTATCACAGCTATGTTTATTCATGAAATTTCATTCAAGAACAAACCAATCCAGTTAGCTACAGGAGTCTACATATTTTCATTCATTTTATTTATTTATACAGGGAAAACCCAGTGAGAAAAGTGGTTACCCTGTTAAAACACAACACAAAATAAACAACAAACATAGGATACTAAAACACAAATAAAATAATAATTCTAAAACTAAAACACAAATAAAATAGTAATCTATCAATACTTATGAATTTCTATTCCTTGTCTAATTTTTACAGATCCGATGCGAAGAAGAAACCTGAGTGAAATGGTTTCCACAGAGACGACAGGATTTCTCCACCAGGATTTTTCAACTGAAACTGATATGTCAGTTTCTGAGATGTCATGTAGTGATGGAGAAATGGTGCCAGAAAGTGGTAAAGATGCAGCACTGCGAGAGCTCTCAAGGACAGTTTACAGTGCAGGTGTATCACTGAAACAAGCGGTCAAGAGTGCCCCTAGGATGGATGAAACAAGCGGTCAAGAGTGCCCCTAGGATGGATGAAACAAGCGGTCAAGAGTGCCCCTAGGATGGATGAAACAAGCGGTCAAAAGTGCCCCTAGGATGGATGTAAATCTGCCTCCTACATCAGAGGATCTAAATGTTTCCTCTGCCAGAAAGATTGTGCCAATTGAACTTTATAACTTACTAGCTTGGTGTGTAGGTGCTAGTGATAAATTGACATTGTCTAACATGGTAAATGTATCCGAGGAGGTTGATCTTTGTTTACTGTCAATTTGCCAAGATATATATTTGTCCTCAAAAGGTAAAAATCAAACCAGTGTTGTACTTACACATTTTGACATCAATCATACTTATATCATTCCTCTGTTTGTATGTATATCCTATTCTGCAGAAAGTTTGCCTTATACTAGCTCGAAAGATACACATGTTAATTAACCTGTTTATCACGCTGTAAATACTGCTTTTATGATTGTAATTATTTGTTCATATTGAAAATACATTACATAAAATTATATCCTTTCTATAGAATAAAACCTTTACCAATAGCCTATGTTTTCTTTCTTCAAATGGGCAACTGGTGTTGAAAGGGTTAAAATACTACTTTTAGATTATGTTTTTATAGTGTAGTATGAATCAAGAATAGAGAATTTGTAATTGTTGAAGCATTCAGTTGAATACTAAATGTGGAGTAAGAGTTTTCAAGTGCGTAACGATAACATGCAAAATTGTTAAAATTGTTTTTTTTAACTTACGTTAGCACATAAACTGAAGCACCCAGAGTCTCACCACTTTACATCCTCCAAGAAAGTAGTAATGTCTCTGAGAATCTGAATTTCTGAAGTAATCAATCAAAGAATGAAAAAAATAAGAAGGTATGAAGATGGGTGTACACCCCAATTTGTCACATATTTGGGTAAACTGGCAACTTCGACACCTATTTTCTCAAATACTGGCAGAAATCATGCGGAGAACTTTTTCCCCCAGCTCAAGTATATCTTTGAGATTGGAAAACCACTTTTGAAAAGTAGTCTTGATGTGGTGGAGCGAAATTCATTTTCTAGCCACATTCTGAGTTACAGCCTATGGCCTAAGAACGAAAAGGATATAGTATTTGAGTGCTATATTTTTTTATGAGTCCAGAACCGAATCACCGGGTTTTAGTTTTTTTTGGCCCTGAACCGAAACTTTTTTACAAGTCCAGATCCGGTCCGTCGTAGCGGTATGCATCCCTAGGTGAGACTCATGGTCCAGCATAGACTTGAGTTTAGCCAGGACCTTTCTGTCCCCCACCTCTGCACATAGCATAGCTCAGGACGGAGCTGGACTTCTTGATAACTTTGTACAGCTTCTTCTTCTGAGATGCCGCTGTTCTGCAGACCACAGGGAGCAGCAGTTCTTTACAACAATAACATTGTTTTAAACTCTGCTGTGCATAATCATTTGGAACTGTGCATTTTAAGGTTATATTTTTGAAAGAAATACTGTTATCATTGGGAGGTTTGTTCAATAATATTTGAATTGTTATTTATTTGGATTATTTTGTTTGGCTAAATCAGAGAAAAATATTATTTGCATACTAATTTGGAACGCTGTTTAGTAACAGACATCAGACAGATGAAAAAAAATACATTCAGACTTAATTTGGAAATGGACTGATTTGCCAAGACCATGTTGTCAATATAAAAAAATATTTTCTTGTTTTCTGTCATACGTTCGAATGTTTCAATTCCTCAATTGTGTTTTGCTTGTTGAGTTTGCAGCAATCCATGTAAGCCGCCATGTTTGTTTAGACACAAACACACCATGTGTGTCTCTTATTGTTCTGAAGTCTCACAATACCTCCCTCCTCCATTTAAAAACTAAATGGAGTTCTCCTTACTCAGAAATGTTCCTGTCCTTATTCACAACAAAAGAAAAGGAATGATTATTTAATAATGGATTAGTATGAAATTAATGTACACAAAAATCATCTACAAAATGTGGCTTCAAATGTTGCCTATTTCATATCAAGAAAAAAAAGTCCTAAATGAAAAAAAAATGTAAAATTAAAAATGTATTAATCTACATTCAGATAATTTCATACTGATTTCTGTGCCTGTCCCTTAGGCGAAGCTGGCTCACGTCGCTGCCGAAGCAGATCTGAAGGTCCCTTTTCCCCATGAGCTGCCCTCTCGCCAGGCTCAGTTGTTGGCCCTGAAGAGCACACAGGAGTTCGATGTGTTGATCGTGGGAGGAGGGGCCACAGGAGCTGGATGTGCCTTAGACGCTGTCACACGCAGTAAGAGAAAATCTGGTGCCAAACAACATGTCATAAGTCTTCAACAATCGTTTTTCCAGTTGCTGAAATAATCCTCAAAATGTATCAATGCAGCTGCAGTTGGCTCCTAAAATATTAAAACTATACAGTACATTTGACATTCTAGCTCCAAAGTAAATAATTTAATTGGGAAATTCATTCTGGTGACTTCCGGTCATGGATCCGGTCTAGACGCAAGCATCCACAGCTCTCCTACCCTACAATTGCCTTAAAAATCTCTGTATCACCCACATAACTCTAAGAAATGAGGAGGAAGAGATGTGTAAACATGGAAAAATGAGTAATTCACGGTACAAAACATCCCATCACAACGAGAGCTGAGAACTCAGAGCTTTAGAACGGTAACTGGCAGGAACAATTTGATGGCCGGAGAAGGCTCTGAATTAGAATGTTTTGGTTGATAGTGTCAAACAATGCAATGAGGTCCAACAGAACCAGGATTGAGAACAGTCTATCATCAGCAGCTAATCAATAAATAAATCCAATTTCATTGAACAAGCACAATTCACGTCACTCTGGGACATCGTTCCTCGCCACCACAGACATTGTTTGACTCCCTTGCCACCACAGACATTGTTTGACTCCCTTGCCACCACAGACATTGTTTGACTCCCTCGCCACCACAGACATTGTTTGATTCCCTCGCCACCACAGACATTGTTTGATTCCCTCGCCACCACAGACATTGTTTGATTCCCTCGCCACCACAGACATTGTTTGATTCCCTCGCCACCACAGACATTGTTTGATTCCCTCGCCACCACAGACATTGTTTGATTCCCTCGCCACCACAGACATTGTTTGATTAATTTTTCACTGTCGCCCTCAGATTTAGGCGTTACAAAAATAAATTTACTTGAATTGAATTCATACAAAAATGCAATTCAAAGTTCTTTACGTTAAACACATACAAAAAACACAATGCAGTATAAGTCGCAATAAATCAATAAAAACACATTAATATAGTAAAAAACATAATAATTTATTTTAATTTATAATAAAATAAAATATACACTATCATGTCCAAGATGTACTTTGGTCGTGGGCCATGGAGAACCTTAATGAGCGTTCACACTGCGGAGTCCAAATTTGCGCTGGATGCCCAAGTTGGACACCTGTACATTTGAAGGCAGATGCTTTGGATGCGTCCAAAAATAAACTCACCAGCAAACGCACGTCTGTGGTGTCCAGTGCACATGCGCATTGGAAGAGTTGTTGTGGTTTTTTGTTGTGTTTTTTTTTGTTGTTGTTTGCCAATGTTGCTGTCCTCTTGGTCCGATGGTAGGCTTTGGTATATTTTGGTGTCCAAAGTCCCAAAAATTAGGCAAAAACTGCTCTGCGGCTTGTCTGGGTCCACCAGATTCTTCAGGGATGAGCAGAGTTTATTGAATTTTTGCTCCAAGAGTTGCGAAATTATATATATTTTTCCGGTGCAGGGTTTGTTTTTTGGTCCTTCTTCCGGATAGTGAAATGCGTAGGGTTGGGTTGGGTTGGCAGAGGTGGAGTGGGGGAGGGGGTGTCAAATCTGCAGTAGAAAGAATTTAGTTGTTGCTCCAGTTTTATGTCATCTACAGAAGGGGAAGCACGGGGCTTGTAGTTTGTGAGAAGACGGAGCCCACTCCACAGTTAGTTGTTGTTTGAGAACTGCTGCTTCAGACGCTTATTGTAACGGGCTCTAGCTCTTGACACCTCCCTGCTAAATCCGTACTTTGCCTCTTTGTAGCGTTCTCTATCGGCGGCCCCGCTGCCTCCTTCTGCTGTCTCAACTGTCTCAGTTTGGGTGTGAATCAGGGTTTGTCATTGTTGAAGGTGACTTTATGTGCTGGTATAATGCTGTCCTCACAGAATTGAATGTATGGCGTCACAGTGTCCGTGTACTCATCCAAACTATCTGTGACAGCTCTGAAATCCTCCCAGTCTGCAATGTCCAAGCACGCACGTAGCTCCTCCATTGCCTCATTGATCCACCTCTTGGAATTTTTGAGGTTTTGAGAGCTTCAGTGTTGCAAAAATGCTGGACGCACAACCTCTTAGATGCCGCTGTCTGAACGCCCCTTTATACACAAGTAGAGCGGCTTTAAAGTCTATTCTCAGAGCCACAGGAAGCCAGTGCAGAGACCTGAGCACAGTGCTAATGTGCATACTTCCTGGTTCTATTCATGACACGAGCAACAGCGTTCTGGATTAACTGCTGCTGCTATACAGCTCGTTTGGAGAGGCCAGGGAGCAGGCCGTTACCGTAGTTTAATCTACAAGAGACAAATGCATGGATAAGTCTCTCCAAGTCTGGTTAAGACACTCGATATTTTTAATTTTGGCAATGTTTTTCTGATTTTATTGAATTGATTTAGCTATTGTAATTATTCCTAAATTTCTTACTTTGTTTACAGATTTTAGAGAAAAAGGCTCAAGGTGATTGCTAACATTTTCTCTTTGTCTCTTTCCAAAGACAATGATTTCTGTCTTGTCTGAGTCCAGCTGGAGAAAGTTGTTTTGCATACACATGTTTTCAAGGAATGACTTCAACCTATGTAAGGCCGTACCAGTGATGCCCACCCAGTTCTCTCATTTCTGTTGAAGGATCCTGTGATCGACAGTGTCGAATGCTGCATCTTCCTCTGCCTTTACCTGATCAAGTTGTCATATGTCGAGTCAGAACTCTGATGACAGGTGGGTTAAGTGCAATGTAGTGGTAGCTTTTGAGGCCAGGGTTACGGAGTTAGAAGCGCGGATCCGCTGTTTAGAGGAGCTAAAGTCTAGCTATAGCAAGGTTGTAGCTAGCAACGTTAGCATTAGCAGTGCTAGCGAGGCTAAGACTAGCCCCTCGGTACCTCCCATGCAGCCGGGACAAGACCAAGAACAGAATAGGGACCAATTTGTGACAGTTCGGAGGGAACGATGCGCTAAACGCCAGCCTGTCGTGCACCGTGAGCTTCCTGTCAACAGTAGATTTGCTCCCCTTAGCTTAACATTCTAGTAATTGGAAGTTCTATAGTCATAGACGTGAAACTACCAGCTCCTGCTAGCATCAGGTTTTATCCAGGGGCCATAATGGGTGACATCAAAGAAAACCTTAGGCTTTTAAAGCAAAGTAGACAGAGGTTCTGCCTAATCGTGATTCACACATGCAGGGTAACGATGCCCGGCGGAGACAGAGTTTCTCAAACTACAAGTAGGTGCGGTGAGTGAATAATCAAATCAAATCAAATCAATTTATTTTTGTAAGGCCCAAAATCACAACAACAGTTGCCTCTGAGGGCCACAGGGAGAAATGAATCAACAATGTCTGTGGTGGCGATGGAGTCAGACAATGTCTGGCAAATAGGCAAAGTCGATACCATAATAATTTTTCTGGTCCCCTGCCCAATTGGATCAATGCTGAACTGTACAGCTGCTTTTCAGCAATCAACAGCTGGTTATCTACTCAGTGCCCTCAAAACAATGTAGTCTTTGTTGACAATTAGAGTGCATTTTGGGGAAGGCCGTAGCTGCAGAGCTGCGGCGCGGTCAAATGGCCCAGCAGTTTCAGGAACCGCGGCACTGCCATATAGCCTCATGGCTAACCCTAACCCTAACCTTAACCCTAACCCGGTCTAAAACGGCGCGGTCAAATAGCGCAGCAGTTTCAGGAGCAGCGGCACAAAATAACATGGCAGTTTCGGCCGCGCGGCTATGTAGACACTCCCTTTGGGGAAAGCCCACGCTCATCCGCAGGGATGGAATCCATCCGACTTCGAAAAGTGACCACCATGGAATGAGCCCCGGGTGCAGAGCAGCAGTGTAAGACACTAGTCAAATCTCAGAAAAGTAATTTCAGGCATCAGACCAAATAACTAAAGAAAAATAACACTCACAAATGATAAGAATAAACAAATAAATAAGCATATAAAATGTGGACTGCTAAACATTAGGTCAATTTCCTCCAAATTGCTTTTAGTTAATGAATTAATTTGTGATTATAACATAGATCTTCTAGCTCTAACTGAAACTTGGCTTCAACAAGATGATTATGTAAGAATAAATTAGTCCATCCCACCCACCCATGTTAACCTTCAGACTGCCAGGAGCACAGGCCGAGGTGGTGGTGTGGCAGTGGTCTCACATTCAAGCCTTCTCTTGAGTCCTAAAATATCAATGCATTTTGCTCATTTGAAAGCCTCATGCTATCAATCACGTGTCCAAATTGGAGAAACCAAATTGGAGAAAGACCTCCTGTTCCCTATTCAGAGTTTTTAACAGAGTTTTCTGACTTTATATCAAACCTAGTGTTAGCCTGGGATAAAGTAATTATAGCTGGAGATTTCAATATCCACGTGAACGTGAGTGATGCCTTCAGCACCCTGTTAGAAAGCATTGGTTTTGTTCAGTCATAAGCATACTCTGGATCTTGTCCTAATGTATGGAATAGAGATTAGTGACCTTTAATGTCTTCCCTCAAAAACCTATACTGTCAGATAATTTCCTAATTTTCTTTCAGTTTATTTTCCAGCCCCACAGAATAAAGTTATAATGAAAAGGACAATAACCCCAAAAAAATATTAAACTAATATTCATTGACATGTGATCCTACTGAGCTTTAGTCCCAGGGTAAGTGACAAATTTGTCGACCCCCCCCCCCATGGTACATTGCAGTTCTGCGTTCACTTAAACAAAGAGTTAGAAAATTAGACTATTTCGCCACTCCTACACGGAAGAATTCCTAAAAGCATGGAAAAGCTGCCTACCGTCCAATAAGCAGGCTCTGCGTAAGGCCCAAACCAGATACTATTCAAATCTAATTGAATTCAACAAAAGCAACACTAGATTTCTTTTCAGCACTGTAGCCAGGCTAACAAACTGTCACAGCACAGTAGAGCCCTCAATCCCAGTTACTCTCAGCTCTGATGATTTTACAATGAAATAAAACAATCTGATATAAATTAGATTAAATTACTTGCACCATTAGCCTTGAACAAGTGCAAGCTATAAAACTAGTGTCCCATATGTATCCGTCAGTAACACTACAAAGGTTTACTGCTATTGATCAAGCAGAGATAACTTCAGACTCGCACCATTAGCCTTGAACAAGTGCAAGCTATAAAACTAGTGTCCCATATGTATCCGTCAGTAACACTACAAAGGTTTACTGCTATTGATCAAGCAGAGATAACTTCAGCCATTATGTCCTCTAAAACCTCAATTTGTATCCTATACCCGATTCCAAGCAGACTCCTCAAAGACATTTGAGGATATCTCCCCTTAATTATTGATTATATTCTTAATATAATCAATACTTAAATAGAATGTGGTTATGTTCTACAGTCCTTCAAACATGCAGTCATTCCAGTCAGGGTTCAGAGCCCACCACAGCACTGAAACCACACTAGTTAAAGTCACAAATGATTTGTTATTAGTTGCTGACGATGGACTGGTCTCAATCCTTGTTCTGTTGGACCTCAGCGCAGCGTTTGACACCATCGACCGCAACATTCTACTGCAGAGGCCAGTTTGCCTACAGGTGATCATGTTAAAACTCTGTTTGGATATGGACATAATATTCAGTACTCAATGTGGTCATCATCCTGGTGTAAAAGCAACATGAATGACAATGCCAACAGACCAGCTTCAAGGCAGGACTTTGTGCATGCATCAAAAGCACTACTGGTGCTCATGCTCTAGGCTGGAGATATACACCTCAATTTTGTTCCGACCACGGTTGAACAACAGGCTAGCTCTGTGAAGCAGGTGAGACCTGACTACGGTAGAGAAGCGCAGACACGCCTCTGCATATAGTAGAACTGCATGGAGCAGCACAATGGTCGGATCACCTGTTGGTATTACACCACAAACTACCGGAGCAGCAGTGATGTGCCGAGGAGTGCACCTCATCTGTACTTAGTCACATTGGAACATATAACCGCAGCCGAACTGGTGAATCACTCGGCCCTACATACCAACAGTCGGATGCGGTGATTCTGAAGATAACAACCACGACTTCGAGCCATGAAGGCAAGAACAGCAGCAAGGCATGCTAAAATCGGAGGAGGCAGCAACATGATACAAAAGGCGCCTTAAAGAGAGTCGCACTACACAAAAACAAAAGCAATATCTCTTTATTGAAACTGTTATTCATGCCCAAGTGCTGTGGGAACCGAAGTGCAAACCGAAAGGAATACTAGGGGGACAATTAATCATTCGCAGGCTAATCTCCAAAACAGAAGTGGGAACAGATTTCTGTTCCCTCTTCCCACTTTGACTACCTTTGCTTAACTAAATATATATCTATATCAATGCTTCAGAAAAGATATCAATGCTTCAGAAAAGATAAAAAAAATTGGCAAGGTTTAGGGTGTATTGATTTATATCAAAGATACATTTAAATGTGATCTAGTTGAACGAAACACTCCTCTTGAATGCTTAGCCCTGGATATAATGTTGTCACCATCAATGAATTTTTGGCTCAAGCCATGAAATGGTAAAGTGCCATTGTTCTTTGTCTGTTTATTTGTCTTATTTTGTATTTTTGCGAAAAATTCAACAATTTGAAGATCCAACTCTACAGCCCCACCTAGAGCTAAAATTAGAAGCTTCAAATTTGGCCTAGTCAAATGAAACTTGGAACAGTGATAGAGCTCCCTGTGACGACTAAAACGCACTTGATCATACGCTGTATGATGGACAGGAAGTCGGCCATTTTGGATCAAAGTGGCGCCGCCACATTTTACTTTTAATTTTCAAAAAAGGTCTTGTCCTAGATTTTTTTGTCAGATTTGAGCTCAAAACAACACTTTCAGCCACTTTGAAATTGAATAATCAGCCAATTTTTCTCTTAACTCCTTATGGTCTCTGCATGGGACACCATCGAAAAACGCCTTCATTTCCTGCTTTTTGATGACACATCACGGCCAAAGATACTGACCTACTGAGCTCAACTTTCACTCACTAATGCGTTTTTATAGTCTGATTGTAAGTAATTAATACCCATGTAACAAATTTACGCTATAGTGCCCCCTACCTATTATGTGAAACTCAACATTGTCTGATTTGTTTGAAATTCAGGGGTTCATATCTGTATTATGTGCGGGTTGCTGGTTCAAATCCATGGTTCTCTAGACTGAAATTCCTCCGCTATTTGTGAAAGTTCTGATAACGGCAACCAAACACTTCCTGTGACACTTACAAAATAAAGGCCTCTGTGTTTTACAGATACAGAGCCAGTTTTATGTTGACATGGTCTGACAGTGACGGGTGATTTAACGCTGACGAACATACTGACAAACAGCTATCGTCAAAAATATGTTCTCTTTTTCATCTGTTTGCTTACAAATTTTTATATAACATATCCAAATTTGCATAAAACAGATTTATAACACAACTCCTTTGGATAATTTACATTATCAAACAAGATAACCTATCCAATCTAACTTTATTTGTATAGCAATATTTTACCAACACAAAGTCTCAAGTGCTGCACAGAGTACAAAACAAGCACAGGTAAAATATGTAAAAAAATAATAAATAAACATTTACAAACCAAATAAAAACAATATAATACAAAAAATATATAGAATATATACAATTATAAAAGACTGTCAGAGGACCACAAATTCTCATGCCGGGTTAAATGTTAGTGAAGTTCATTTTTAAGCAAGACTTAAAAGCATCAACTGAAGGTGCAGTCTTTATGTGGGAGGAAGAGCGCTCCAAAGGTTGAGGTCGACTACAGGAAAGGTGGTCGCCCCGGCTTTTGTGACAAGAATTTGGAACAGGCCCTCAGACCTCAGCAAGTGCGCAGGAGTGTAGGGAACAAGAAGTGCTTTAAAAACAAACAATACAATTTTAAAACCAACTCTAAAATGAATGAGGAGCATTATCGGCTTGGCAAACTTAAAATCTACATCAATGATCTTGGCTCCCGGGGCGGAGGTCAAGCGGGGGGAAAGGCGCGTCGGGGCTGTCGGCTTTCGATGGCGGTTGCGCTGGAAGGTGGTCGTGCGGGTGGAGAGAGCCACCATTGCCACTTGTGGCTTTAATAATATTGCTGTCCTGTATAATCCCCCTTCTCATAATGTGTCCTTTTATGATGAATTAAGTCATATAGTTAACCTGTTACCATCCACCTATTTCGCCCTGTGCACAATGGTTGAACATACCCAAATGGCATTGCTTATTAAAAGAGGATCTTACAGCCCACATGCAAGTGTGATGCATCATTAGAAAGCTTTGGCCTTCTAGTTTCTGCAGATATACACATGAACACTGTCAGGGCTTCAGAACTTACACTACAGAAGCCCAAATATAAACAAAACATCCTTTTTTAGTCTTGCCTGAATATTGTCAATTTGTAAGGGTCCTGAGCATGACATACTTCATTGTGTGCTTATGCTGTTCACTGTACATGATGTTTATCTTGTTGACAACAACTGTGTAAAGTTTCAGATCTCTGGGAACAGGCATTTTGGTGCTGTTGACCTTTTTGTATCAAAAAGTATATTTGGAACAAGTGATCCAAATATGTGCCAACTATGCCAAACTGTTTTATTAGCTCCTCTATAATCATAAAACATTTTGATGTTTTGTAGGCCACTAATAACTGCTAAAAAACAATGTATGTGAAAATGTGTGAATATGAGTTTACCCATGAATTTGCCATATCGAGGTGAAAAAAAAAACTATTTTTATTTTATTTTTGTATTGGTATAATAATTAGGGCTGGGCAACGATTAAAATTTTTAATCGCGATTAATCGCATTATTTCCCTGATTAATCACGATTAATTGCATTTTACGTGCAAAATTCAAAAAGAAGTGTAAAGTGCATCAGCATTTTTATTTAGTAGCAGTTAAATAAAATATTAAGTATTCACTTGCCACAAAATCCTGAGCCACAATCATTAAAGATTAACAGGCCACTTCGGAGGTAACGTCAGAAACATTGTAATCTCATTAAACATTAGACACTCAAAACACATTTTAGGGAGCAGTCTAGTACCAAATGTCCCTGAACCAGAAAACACTTCAGTACAGTTTGTAAATTCTTAGAACTTGACACTAAAGCACCATAACATTAGTTGTGCAAACAAACACTTAAAACCAGTTAAATACAAATAAATACATTGTGTACATTTTAACTTAAACAATGTTATCAAACACAAAACTAAAGCTTATTGCCACTGCCAGGGCATTGAAAAGAACCAGAAAAGTTTGTAGATTCCTAAAACTGGGTGTTTTTTTTACTCCTCTGCACTAAGCCAGTTGCTAGGGCACACCAGATTGTTCACGTTTTCAGCTAATAAAGACGCGCGCCGGGCCCTTCTCGCGGATCTCCCCAGCTACGGCGCCCGTCGGGACCTGCTCACGCGGGCCCCCGGCGGATTGCCTCTGCTGGCGCCTAGCCGCTGACTTTGTAAAGTTAATAAACCAAAGCCATGGTCCAACATTAAACTCCATTTACACCACGAGAAAAGCGACACAGCACAACTCCTCCACTGCGCATGTGCAGGACGACTCGGACCCACGTCTGCTGTGGAGTGTATTTAGTCCGGCGCGTCGAACGCGTGTCCGGTGCGTTTGTCTTTCTAATGTACACGCGATCAAATTCTGTGTCTGGCGCGATTCGGCCGCAGCTGTTTGTACGAGGCTTTAGAACTGGGGAATCCGACCTGCGTTAATGCGCGTTAAAATAATTGATAGCGTTAAATAAGTAATAACTGCTTTATGCATCTGAATAGAGACGATTCTGTGTGAAGAAGCCCGAAGTCCCACCCACCATTCCCACCACCGTCCCACCAAGATATACTCATTGGCTAGAATAATATGTCAATCAAAGTCTTCTACGTCACCGTTAGCTCGCGCATTCTCAATGTAAACAGAGAAACCTCGTGCGTCTGAAGCGGCGCATTTTTTTTTTTTTGCAGAGGCTGTAAAAAACGTGTATGGTCTCATTCTGTAGCTAACAGTCTGAAGAAAAGATCGATGCCAAACACCATCTTATAAGTCAAACAGGTCATTTGTTATGGACGAAGAAATGCGCCGGACGAGCGTTCATGTGAATATTTTCACTGACAAAATCTCGAAATCGGATAACTTCAGGAAAACTACAAGTGGATATTGTTTTTCTATGGATACTTACGGACAGACTGAGTTCAAGAAAGTACAGATTGAAAGCCAATTCGTCCGTCATAAACAGCAAACGGGTAGTACATGCGTTTGTAAAAGTTGAGACTTTCTCACAAACTATGGGCAATTGTTTATTGGGGCATATTATTCAATGTAAATCAATGACATATTCGTTTTGTTGAGAAAATAACCTTTAAAATGATGTATAACTTGCTGGTATTGACCACCAAAATAAAAGTGATGTAAGAGAACTTTTTTAATTTGGAAACTGTGCGCCGGCGCACAGGTGGATGGTAACAGGTGACTAGAGGTATATAGAGAAACTATATTGTATGGTGAAAGGTTCTAAACACAAACTAAAAACTATAATGACAACATTTAACTATCAACAATTGATTGAAGGATCACCAGACTAAGACGCTAATTCACGTGGCCTTTACAAACAAACCTGTACATATAACAGACTTGAAAATAATGTTGTATTTCTATGATGACAGCTATCACAAAACTAGTGGACATATGTGACTGACCGTGGATAAAGCAGTAACAAGTCTACCCGAAGACATTTTGAGTTATTCACAGATTCTGAAAGTGTGAATTCCAAGCTATACGATAATGTCTCACCCATGTAGATCTGATAATATTTGAGTAAGTTGTGGTCATTTGAATGTATGCAACTCTCAAAACCTTTCACTGAGAAAACTGCCTCTAAAGGTTTAAGAAATAAAGAGGTTAAAGAATTGAGAAAAGCACAGGCTTCATATTATACTAAACTCTGAACTGAAGCAGTGCTTCACCAACACCGTTTACGGTGCGGGTGGAACGTTCGAAGGAATACTTTGAGGACCTCCTTAATCCCTCAGTCACGTCTTCCGAAGAGGAAGCAGAGACCGGGGACTCAGAGGCTGGCTAGCCCATCACCCAAGCTGAAGTCACTGAGGTTGTTCGCTAACTCCTCGGTGGCAGGGCTCCGGGGGTGGACGAGATCCGCCCTAAAGTCTCTGGATGTTGTAGGACTGTCTTGGCTGACACGTCTCTGCAACATCGCGTGGCTGGAGAAGGAGGCAGGAGCTGTGTTCGCATTGCCGGCAGTAAGTCAGACCTGTTCCTAGTGTATGTTGGACTCCGCCAGGGCTGCCCTTTGTCATCTGTTCTGTTCATAGTTTTTTTGGACAGAATTTCTAGGCGCAGTCAGGGGTCGGAGGGTGTCCGGTTTGGGGACCACAGGATCTCATCTCTGCTGTTTGCAGACGATGTTGTCCTGATGGCTCCATCAAACCCGGACCTGCAGCAAAGCTCTCGATTTACCGGTCGGTCTACGTTCCTACCCTCACATATGGTCATGATCTTTGGGTAATGACCGAAAGGACAAGATTGCGGATACAAGCGGTCGAAATGAGTTTCCTTCGCCGGGTGGCTGGGCGCTCCCTTAGAGATAGGGTGAGGAGCTCGACCACACGGGGGGAGCTCGGAGTAGAGTCGCTGCTCCTCCACGTCGAGAGCAGCCAGCTGAGGTGGCTCGGGCATCTCTTCCGGATGCCTCCTGGGCGCCTCCCTTGGGAGGTGTTCCGGGCATGTCCCACCGTGAAGATGCCCCGGGGAAGACCCAGGACACGCTGGAGGGACTATGTCTCTCGGCTGGCCTGGGAACGCCTCGGGATCCCCCCGGAGGAGTTGGAGGAAGTGTCTGGGGAGAGGGAAGTCTGGGAGTCCCTGGTTAGACTGCTGCCCCCGCGACCCGGCCCCGGATAAAGCGGTAGAAGATGGATGGATGCCTAAAGGAATTAGTGAACTCATCATAAATGGCAAGAGCACTAATAACAGCACAGTAATGACTGATGGATTAATTCTTATTTTGTACAATCAGTAGAATAATTAACAAAAGGTGTTAAAGAAACTAGAATCAACCATTTCTAATGCCTCATGCTGATTCTTTTTGTAGAAAAGAGGCAAATAAGACTGAAGTCATACAGATTAGTCAAAAACTGTCATTCCAAATTTAATTACATCTATAATATAAATTGTTATTTTCTTAAACATTAGTAGTGCACTAGCTAAACCTGTGACTCACCTTGCCAATTTGCCCATAAGAAATTGTAAATTTTCCCTAGGCTGATTTTGCCAATATTCAAATCAGGAAGCCCAGATTTGATGTGCAACTATCGACCAATATCAATTTTACACACACTATCTAAAGTTATTGAGAAAGTTGTCGTAACACAACTGAATTATCACTCCTCCACCCACAGAAGTTTGGTTTTAGATCAGGGTATTCAACCGAAATAGCAAACTGCTGCTTCATTGCATGGGTGAGGTGGTAGGAGCAATATTTCTTGACCTTAACATCTCCCCTGAGGCAGTCTCATTTCTTCAGGGTAGGGAACGGTGTGTTAAGGTGGTTGGGAACGAATCTTCATTCCTTAACATCAGTATGGGCCTACCTCAGGGTTCCATTTTGGGACCACCACTGTTCAGTCTCTTTTATAAATGACCTGTCCAGTGGCAACTTTATGCGGATTATGCCGTTTTTTATGCACCCGCCAAGACATCGGAGCAGGCAGCATAGATTTTGTCTGCGTACATGGCTGAGTTTAATCAGTGGCTCACTCAAACTAAGTTAACAAACTAAGTTTCTAATCAATCTTCAAACTGAAACAATACAGTTGGTTGATTAATTCAAATATCTTGGGTTGGTACTTAACCCCCAACACATTAATAAAATATCCCAAACAATAAAAATAAATCTAAATTGCTTTAAACTAATCAGACACTATATCCCAAACCAAGTGGCCCTGCTGTACATGCACGCCAAGATATTCTCTCACATTTCATACAGCATGACAGCACGGGCCCAGGCAGCTCCCTCAGTTACAAAGAAAATCGGTTCACTTTACAACCAGATTTAATCAAAATTATGGATTGAAAACCTGTCCGGTTTCATTATTGCCACATTCTTAAGAATTACAATTTATTAAGTTTTGAAAGCTACAGTAACCTGTGTTTTCTTAAATTATCTTTCAAATGTATCAATAACCTGAACTGCTCAGTACATTTTATACAGTGACTAAACGGCAGCAGCAGAGTGACAAGAGGCTCCTCAAACCAAAACTGTACAATCCCACAGTGCAGAACATCATTTGGACAGTCATCCTTCTCCTATAAGAGCTGTAAACTCTGGAATTCATTACCCACTGAAATAAAGTGCATTGCTGAGGTAAAAATGTTTACCTCCAGACAAACTACCCATCTGCAAGTGTTATGCAAGTGTTATGCAAGTGCATAAGTGAAAAAGTATGAGTGAGGAAGAATAAGCTGTGTAGCTGTGCACATTTACCACTGATTTATTTATACAAATTGTGTTTTAATGCCTTTTATATCTGTAAAAAGTGCAGAAAAGCCTAACCAGGGATGGGAGTTGAAAATTCGCTCTGGCTATAAACTTTGTATGCATTGCATCGTCCTACAAGCTTTGTTTTGTAACTATATATAATTGCATTGTCCCTGATTATAAAATAATAATAATAATAATAATAATAATAATAATTATAATTATAATTATAATTATAATTATAATTATAATAAATAAATACATTAAAAAATCCACTGCCTTGCAGATGGCACACAGCTGTACTTATCAATGAAATCAGACCGATCAAGTAGACAGACTTGGTGCTTAGTCTGTGAATAATATAACATTCTGGATGACACTTTATTATCTGCTTCTTAACCCTGAAAAAAACAAGGTCATTGTACTAGGCCCAGAGCAGATAGTCACACTGGAGAATGTCAGTGTTGCCTCCATTTCAATTCAATTCAATTTTATTTTTGAAATGCCCAAAATCACAACAGTAGTTGCCTCGGGGGGCGGCAGTGAAAAACAGATTAAACAATGTTCATAGGGACTTGGCAATGTCCCAGCGTCCTGTATCCTTAGACAAAATGTCCAAATGTCCACTGTCCATAAACCCTCATTCTCAGCCTGGAAAAACATCAAAGCCTCCTTGGGAAAAAGTATAAACCTGGAGGAGTTCCAGAGTGAAATAGAAACCTGACTCCCTCAGACGAACAGGCGGACGTGAGATAGACACGTGACTTATCCAATCAGGACAGACCTATCTGTGACCTTGACGTTTGGCACAGATTCTCTGTCTGCTGCCTTTTGGCCATGTCATGTCTTTTTTCATTTACGTACTTCAGTAATCTGTAATCTGTATTTTAGGTGACCTTAAATTATCTTACATAATCTTGGTATTGTTTAGGCTTCGCACCACGTTTGGTTCAAGTTGCAGCCTGGAAAATGAAAAATGTAGACTTCTTACCACTGGATGACATTGGAATTGTATTGTGGAGTCCTTTTTCAGATTCTAAAGCAAATATGACTATCTTATTGATATTTCTGACACCGTAACTTGTTTTTTCCGTCTTCTCCCAGACATTTCACTTGCTCATCAGATATGTTGTTAAAACTGTAAAAATGTTGTAGAAAAAGATTCAGTTGTAGTCATCTGATCTCTGTTTTTACCAAAAACTAAACGTTTCGACTCTCATCCAAGAGTCATTCTCAATCTACGAATCAGGAGCTGGAACTCAGGATATTTATCCTATTCTGGGTATGTCCTGCCCACTTATTGGTATTTGAATCTTTTTCTACAATGGAACACTCCTGGACAAATGAGGGATTACACCGACATGTAAAAATGTTCTTAAAATCCTTAGTTTACTTAAAAAAAAAACGTCTCGGAAGAAAAATAAATAAGGAAAGCGGCTATATTAAGCTGGAATTAGCAGGAAAGTGTCTGCACTCTTCGGAAGTAGGAAGCATGTTTTTCTCCTTGTTGTTTTCAAGTTTCCAAGATAGTATGTACTGGAGGGCTCCTTTAACCTTTGATGTGCTCTTTCGATTATGATGGGAGGGACTTCAACTCCTGAGCCAAAAAGGAGTTCAGGAATAATCTTCTCCAAGAAGCTTTCTTTATCCTTTCCTTCTCCTTTTATGCCCACAAGCCTCAGGTTTGGACGATGTGATCTGGACCCCAAATCCAGGATTTTATTTTTCATACTATTGTTCTCCAACTCCATCACCCTGGCCCGCAAGCGCCTCCATCTCAGCCCTTACTATCTGCAGATTGTCCGTATTATCTCAAACATGTTGCTCGACTTCGTACATGTGCGGTCCTCTTACTCCAGCCGCCTTCAGCGCTCAGTGGCTACCTCAGCAGACAGGGCCGTTGCAATGGCCGCTATCATTTCCGCTCTTAGAGACACCATATCATTAGTAATAACTGATGATTCTCCGCATCATGTTTGCTAGCCACGTGAGCCATCTTAGCCTCGTTAGTTTCTGATGCGGGCTGTTTTCTATTGTGATCGCTGGCCGTCTGCTTCGTCTGCTTTGGTCCCGTAGTGTTACCAGCCTTGTTTCTTCCCCGTTTACTCATCTTTAGTTCTTGCTCCTTAGGATTCGGTGGGTCAAACGATGATTTTAAATTTGAATTTTGCAGCGGCGGTGGGAGTTGCATCAGCTCAAAGCACCGCCATAACCCGGAAGTCAGTCACTCCATGTTTTTTTTTTTTTTGGGGGGGGGGTTACAGTTAGAATGTTGTCACAAGAACCCAACCTGTTAAATTCTGGAGTTGCATCCACTGAGAGCTTAGACACCTCGGATCCTCAGTCTTTCCCTGATGTTTGTTCATGTGATTCCAGACTTGAAAACTGCCCTGGTAGAGAGGAGCGACTTTTCTTCAGGCACCAGCAGCCGGAGTACCAAATTGATACACGGAGGCGTGCGCTACTTACAGAAGGCCATCATGAAACTGGACTATGAGCAGGTACCTGAGCTTCTCATGAACTAGCCTGGGCCCTGTGTTTGATGTTTACGGTGTGTTTGTGTTTTTACGGGTTGTGTCTGTTGCATGTTTTTATAGTACATGATGGTGAAAGAAGCTCTCCATGAAAGAGCCAACCTCCTGGAGATTGCCCCGCATCTGTCTGCCCCACTGCCCATCATGCTGCCTGTTTACAAGTATGTGCACTGGCTTAGCACACATGTCTCTTAATTTAGTGTCTTAAATTAAATGGCACTTTTGAATAAAAACAAAACATAATGAGCAAACAGAGCAAACAGAACAAAAACAATCAGAATTAAAGCCGTGGTAGCACGACCGCCTTCCCGCGCGACCGCCTTCCCGCGCGACCGCCTTCCCGCGCGACCGCCTTCCCGCGCGACCGCCTTCCCGCGCAACCGCCAAGAAAACCATCTCTACTGTGAAGCATGGGGGTTGAACGTCATACTTTGTGGGGGCGTTTCTGCACAGGGGATAGGACTACTGCAGTTTTAAGTGCGCCATAAGAATGAATGGGGCCATGTATTGCAAGATTTTGGGTAACCACCTTCCCATAACATAAGACAATCCCTACACATAATGAACCATATACAAAAGCAACAGAACAAGGCTGTAACAAGTCTGGATGCTGAGAAACATTTTGATTTTGTTAGCTGGCCTTATTTTTACTAAGCTATATTAAAATTGATGATTTAATAATTTAAAAAAAAATAAGGCTCCTTACTCCCAGCGTCAGTTTTTTTAATTTTGTCATCCTAGTAGGATCACTGATGATTTCTTTTGGACCAAAGTGATCTCTGTGCGCTTTATCCTGCCACTTTAGAAGGGCTTTAATTTGTTCATGAAAGTCTACTTTGGCTGATTGTTAGTGATTATATAATTGCTATGTTGGCCACACTATAACGACGATGTTTGGTGATTACCTCCTATGATCAGATGGTGGCAGCTGCCTTACTATTGGGCTGGCATAAAGATGTACGACCTGGTGGCGGGGATCCAGTGCCTGAAGAGCAGCTATGTGCTGAGCAAGTCAAAGGCTCTGGAGCTCTTTCCTATGCTGAAGAGGGACAAGCTTGTGGGGGCCATCGTCTATTATGATGGTAAGTTGTGTGCGTGTGCGTGTGTGTGTGTGTGTGTGTGTGTGTGTGTGTGTGTGGATATAGATATAGATATAGATAGCTCTTAGGAAGGGTACAGTAAGTAACTTCTATTTTGTATAGCACCTTTCAGACAGAGTTCAAGTGCTTCACAAAAACAGTTTAAACACAAAATCAGTCCCTAAAACAATTATACCATACTTTTCGGGCTATACAGCGCTCCTGAATAAAAGCGCACAATTTTTACGAAGAAAATAGAACTTGTCCATGTACGGGCCACACCTGACAATAAACTGCAGGTGCCCACGTTGTTACATGAGATATTTACACATAAATAAACGCAGAAGTGATGCGTCTTTTGAACCGGGGGTCTTGCGGTGCACCCGAGGGTCGCTGCGTTACTAATTATACTAATTTCTAAGTGAATAGGAGTTGGATTGTAATAAAACACACAGCATGTTGAAGCTTAACAAACACATCAGAGCTGTCCCTATTGTCCCCTCTGTCCTTGAGTACTGTGTGTGAGCTGATTTACCGGTGTCTGTCTCTTCGCATCTGGTTCATCTGCTCCTGAGCTTGTGCTTATCGAGTGAGTGTTATGTTGTAACATGAGATTGTTACACAGAAATATGGTCCATGGTAGTGATGCACAGGTCTTTTGATCCGTGAGTCAGGTCTGGCCAAGAAAGTTTCATTTCAATGCGGCTGGTTCAGAACCACTTCATTCACTTCCTCATTAAACTAAATTCTCCGTGAATATGAGTCCGATTGTAATAAAACACACAGCGTTTTGAAACTTGGACAGTGCGTCCACTGACGTCTTCTTCTACAACGTGTCAAATGCTTGCGCTTCCTGCTAGATTGCCCCCCTGATGGCCGTTTGCCAGTAAAAGTCTATACATTATAATGACCACATGTAATTCCTGACCGAATACAAATATTTTAAGCTGACCCTTGATGGCAACAATAGAATCCAGTGACCACAGGGAGAGTGGAAGATCATTCCAGAGTCTGGGTGCAACAGCCTGGAAGGATCAGTGTCCTCCAGTCTGAAAACGGGTCAGCATCAGCATTTTCTGATTAAAAAAACTCAGGGAGTGTAAGGTTTAAGATCCCATAGCTGTTATATAAAGGGACATGACCTTGCAAGGCTCCGAAAATCCGCACTCAAAGCTCTGCGGCCGCCCGGCGGCCGATCGGCGGCTGCTCGGCCGTCGCTCGGCCGTCGCTCTGCAGGGCGCTGCTGGCGCGGCTCTGCTCCGCGGCCGCTGCTCCGCAGCCGCTGCTCCGCGGCCGCAGCGCTGCTCTTAATCTTAATTAATTATCTTAATACCTGGCGAGATCTTTTCAGCATGGCGGGGGCCAGCCAGTGCATGGTGGCATATTTTGAGCATGGCGGGTCCAGGCGACAGCATGGCGGGCCGTCATGCCAAAAGCCCTCAGCGAGAACACTGATATGCACAGCTAAACATAACTGTTTTTATCTTAGATTTTGTCTAACATTGTCAGAGTAGAGGCATGTCTCACATCTTCAGGGAGACTGTACCAGATTTTAGCTCTATAAAACTGAAAAGCAGATTCTCCATGTTTAGTCCTGACCCTGGGCACCAGCAGGAGGCCGGTCCCTGAGGTCCTCAGAGTCCGAGATGGTTCATATGGCACTAACATGTCCGAGATGTACTTTGGTCCTAGGCCATGGAGAGACTTGTATACAAGCAGAGCTGCTTTAAAGTCTATTCTCTGAGCCACAGGGAGCCAGTGCAGAGACCTGAGAACAGGACTAATGTGATCGTACTTCCTGGTTCTTGTTAGGACCAGAGCAGCAGCGTTCTGGATGTACTGCAGCTGGCTCGTTTGGAGAGGCCAGTGAGCAGGCCGTTTCAGTAATCTAATCTACTGGAGACAAACGCATGGATAAGACTTTCTCTTTGTTTCTGTGGGCCAAAAACAATTATTTCAGTCTTGTCTGTGTTCAGCTGGAGAAAGTTGTTTTGCATCCACACACTGATCTGTTGGATGCAGTGACAGAGTGAATCTACTGGTCCATAGTCACCTGCCGATAGTGAAACATAGATCTGAGTGTCGTCTGCATAATTGTGATAGGACATATTTTCGCTGCGTATCAGCTGACCTAACGGCAGCATGTAGAGGTTGAACAGAAGGGGTCCCAGGACTGACCCTTGGGGCACCCCACAAGTCAGGGGCATGTGGTCTGAGACACAGCTACCAATTTCAACAAAGTACTTCCCGTCTTCCAGAAAGGACTTTAACCAGTTTAGGGCAGTGCCAGTAATGCCCACCCAGTCCTCTAGTCTCTGTAAGAGGATCCCATGATCGACAGTGTCAAAAGCAGCACTCAGATCTAACAGAATTAAGACTGAGGCTTTGCCCGTGTCAGTGTTCAGACGGATGCCATTTGTCACCTTGACAAGAGCAGTCTCAATGCTGCATCAACTGAGTTGCTTATTAAGAGGAAATCTGTGAGCAGCATCGACCACATTGACATTTGAAATATTTACCCCCTTAATATTTATGAGATCTAGAGTGTGCCCTCTGCTGTGGGTGGGGCCTCTCACATGCTGAGTAAGACTGAAGGTTTCAAGGACAGCATCAAGCTCTTTGGCGTTTCTGTCACAAATATTATCAACATGCACATGGAAATCACCTGTAATGACCAAACCATCAAGTGCATACGACTGAAAGCATCTCTGTAAAATCATCAATAAAACGTTGGCAGTGCTGGGGAGGCTTGTATAAAACAATGAAGAGAATGGATGGAGACTGTTTTAGCTCCATTTTAAAGGATGCGTTCTCCATCCATCCATCCATTTTCTACCGCTTGTTCCCTTTCGGGGTCTATCCCAGTGACTTCGGGCCTTAGGCTTGAGGATACATACTCAAATTATGAAAACACCCCAAAAGACAACCTGCGGGTAATTATTTCATCTCTAAAGATAGCACAAACTCCACCCCCTTTTTGTTTTCTCGTGTTTCAAATTCAAACTTAAAGTTAGGTGGAGCAGATTCTATCAGAACTACATTTCCTGTGTTTTTGTCAAGCCATGTTTCAGTAAAAAACATAAAATCAAGATTATAAGAAGAAATACAATTATTAATTAAAGCCGCACGCAGCAATAAAGGCCCTCACCCCCCTTCCGGCCGCGGGGTACTTGCCACCGCAAAGAGCACACCTCTAATCCTCCCGCCTACATCACCCCTCCGTCACAAACAGCACAAACGTTTACACTACTTTTGGAAAATTTTCACAGCCGCGTGTGTATATATATTCACTTTATATATATATATATATATATATATATATATATATATATATATATATATATATATATATAATAATAATAATAATTGGAGAGGGCGCTAGCGAGTCCTTTTGCGTAATTAATATTTCTAGACACCAAAGCAAAAAATATTTCACCGATCCTGAATTATTTGTCGAAAAAAATTGAGTTTTCGTTAACGTTCAGGGGGTCAAAATTGGGGTGGTTTGGGTGAAAAAAATAATAAGAATAAGAATGGAAACTCTTTTTTTCTGCATTTTTATTCTCCCATAAAACCTCAAGCTAGAGTCACGTAATTTTGTCACATTGTGCTTGGTCACACACTTAATCCTTATAAATATTTTCAGCTGTCTATGACAAATAAGTGGTGTTTTATGAATTTTTAGAAATCAAATTTGCAGAGGTGTTCAAGTGGGCGCTGTAGAGCCTTTGTATAACTTGGCTATATATGTTATACATCATTGTGTTCAGCTCATCATTTTACACAAAACGTATCTTAATGCCGGGAAATAGGACATGTTATTCCAGACAAACGCAAGTTTTATCACAAAAAAATTCCATTTTTGTTAACGAGCTTGCCACGCCCACATTTGGAATTGTATCAAAAATGAAAATAATTACCTCTAATCACACATGTGTCAAGTTGATTTTGACTGAAAATCCAAAGTGGGAAAAAATTGAATATGACGTGTAAAATACTGGGTTCCGCCCACAATGGCCGACTCCCTGTTGGGTTTAGGGTGGGGTCATAGTACAATTTTTTACTTGTATTGACATGAGGTATGTATGTACCAAGTTTTATAAGTCTAAGACAAAATATGCCCATCAGTGTAGATGGCGCTAGCGAGTTATTTTGCTATTTAACACATTTTTCACCGAACCTGAATTATTTGTAAAAAAAAAAATTGAGTTTTCGTTAACGTTCAGAGGGTCAAAATTGGGGTGGTTTGGACAGAACAAGAATAATAATAAGAATGGAATCGTTTTTTTCGACCATTTTTTTTCGGAAATAAAAACTCAAGCTAGAGTCATGGGATTTTGTCATATTGTGCCCGCTCACAAAATAATATGTTATAAATATTTTCAGCTGTCTACGATAATTAAATTGTCTTTTACGAATTTTTAAAAATCTAATTTGGAGAGGGCGCTAGAGAGCCATTTTATTAGCTAGCCAATACATTTGCATATCATTGCGTTCAGCTTTGAAATCTCCTAAAATTCTACGTCAAAACTTTCCCCCCAAAAAATTTTGAAGAAATGTAAAATTTTTTGTTGTTTAAAATTCAAGATGACCTTGCCATAAAACTTATCAGCTTCAGCATTCAAACACTACTTTGCTCATGGGTTTTGTGTCTTGTGGCCAAGTTTGAAGTGATTTAGATCAAAACTGTAAGAGAAAATGGCAAATGTACGACGAGTTTATCCAATATGGCCGACTTCCTGTATGACTTAGAGCGCGGTCATAATATTATTTTTTACATGTCCTCCCATGAACTATTTTTGGGAGTGAGCGTCATATTTTTACGGCCACTTTTTTTAGCTTCGGGCTCCCATTGGCCCCATGTTATTTGATTTTTGAGGTGGCGCTACTGAGCCGTCTTTCAATATTTTTTCACAAAACTTTCACTCAAAATTAGAGCTCACGGAGTTCTAATTTTTGATACCACCCACGAGCATATCCGTCTTTGTTTAGTACTCGATTTTTGCGTTTTTCCACTTCGGTATCAATTATAATAAGTCCCTCGCCGGGACGATACTCGTCCTTCGGCTCGGGCCTAATTAAGAGTGATTTGTTACATAAGGATCTGACATTCAGCACATTTAGGATTTTCTGAAGGGGGGTGCGCATATCAAGAAGAATTCATAGCTTCACGCTGACGTCATCATCTACACCTAAACTAGCTAGCTCCACACTAGCTCCGGGTGCCACTCCGGTCGAGACCAGGAGCAAGATAGATCCAGTGATTATGGTGGCTTTGCGTGAAATACTGTCAAAGGCTGCACATTTCCACCAGGGAAATAACTACAATTTTAAATCCAAGACTGTCAAACTGGACAGCCGAGCCACAGAGACAAAGTCTCTGATTTCAAAGACACTTCTCTACCCTGCGAGCCAAAGTGGAAAAAATTATGAACCAGTTGTCTCTGGCACAAGGAGACAAACTAGTTCCAACCAGGACCAAAACTAGTTTCAACCAGGGCTTCGAGGCGGAAAAACCTCAAACCCGGGAGGTGAGAGACAAACAGTGCTAGATAAGCTAAGAAAGGGAACAACTCTACTCTCTCTCGATAAGTAATTCTGTGCCAGTCTTTGGACATGATCTTTGCTTTAAAATGCATCATGCAAACTCAAACAAAGGACTTTTTGCAAAGTTTACAAGTCTACAACATAATTTGGATCCAGGACACTCTTCAGATCAGCTTCATCTGTGGATCAGTGCAACAGTCTTTTGTAATCTGATGAACGTCTCAGAGCCAAGGAAAAAAGAGCTCCAGCGCTATTTTAGCTTGACCTGTCAGAACCAGAGCCCCGAGTAGTTATGCCATACCCAGCATGACCTTGAGCCGAACCCTGGAGGAGCCAGCTCAATTCAATCGGCTGGATCACACAACTTGGTATATGCCACATTTGACGGACACTTGTGCAAGTGGCTTGTCATTGGCCTCAAGGGTGGTTTTCCACAACCTGATCCAGCTCCTTATGAAGGCTCATTGATGTTGTACAACTCCAAGCATTCAGTGATCCAAGTGTGTGGCATTGAGTTGTATACTTTCTTGTAATCAATCCATGCAGTGCTCAGGTTAGTGTATCGGGTTTTACAGTCCCGTGCGACTGTTCCGTCTACCAGGAGCTGATGTTTTGCACCTCAAATCAAATCAATTTATTTTTGTAAGGCCGTGCACCTCTGGTATTTAGGCCGATAGTTGGACGGGACTGTACCCTTTGAGGGATTCTTCTGGATCCTTCTCTTCTGGTTCCGTCCCTTAGCAGCGTGTTCATTTGGGCTGCTAGGCGCTCGTGGAGTGAGGTGAGTTTCTTAAGCCAGTATTCATGTATCATGTCAGGGCCTGGTGCTGTCCAGTTTTTCATGCCCTGAGACTCTTTCCTGTATGTCCGCCACAGTGATGGTAACTGGATTCTGCTCAGGGATGTTGCTGTGGTCCTCTCTCATCCATCACTGTGCATATCAGTTGTGGGATGCTTTCCCTCTCCCATATGCCTTTCCAGTTCTGTTCAGTGTCCAGCCTTGGTAGGTCTGCTCTGCTGTTATTACCCTGCCATTGAGCGTACACTTTTGCCGGTTGAGACGAGAACAACCTGTTTATTCGCCTGGCTTTATTCTCTCTAGTGTACCTCTTGGAGCCTTTGTTTAGCAGTTTTGATTGCTTCAGGTATGCACATCTGGTTGTACAGATGGCTCACCTCTCTCCAAGCTGTCCTTCACCCTCCTTTTCCATGGTGGGTATTGCATCTCATTGTTGCTCTTACGATAGCCGAGTGTCTCAAGGATCACTGCTGCTGAGTTGTATATCAGCTCATTGGTTTCAGTGATGGTTATCTTCGGGTTAGCTGTCAATGCTGCATTCACATCCTCTAGAAGATTTTTTGAGAGTACTTCACTGAGCTTCTGTAATTGTTCATTCTCGCCATCATCTTATCTTTCAGGTCAGTCGCTGTCGTGTCCAGCATGGTTGTTGGGGCGTCGTACCCAATGTCTGGATGGGGAGTTACCGCTAACTCCCCCCTGACCTGGCGTGCTGGCTCTCTGGTTGTGATAACAGTTGCCGCTTGTGGATGTTGGAACACTGAGCTACCAGTTGTTTGGTCGCGAGAAAGTCAATAAATTGGCACAGCACTGTCTGATGCTCAGCAGACCACTGGATTTTGTGTGAGGAGGGCATTTGGCCTGAACCACTTTGTTTATTCTTTGCTCTTATTTTTGTGGTTCGCTGTGTCTGTTTTCCTGATCGTGAGGAGGTCATAAAGAGGCTTTGCTATACGGGATATGTTTGGTATGTGGCTTCGGTAGTACGAGATGAAGCCAAACAACTTCCTTAAAGGTGCCATAACATGCTTTTTTTCACGTTTCGTAGTCTATCCTAAGTGTATAATTGATAATAATAAGGGTTGTGCAACACCCTTAACATAATAGTTAAGAAATATCACCCAGACCTTGGACCCCCTCAACAACCCGGAAATGCAAACGGCTTGGTTTGATATTCGCCCCCACCCTTGCTAAGAGCGATCTGGCTCCCCCGCCCAACCCGTGACGTAGTCTCAGAGCGCGCGTGTGCCCTTCCCACCCGTGACGTAGTGTAATGGCAAAAATAAGGCAAGGAGGCGAGTTGCTTTGTCTCAATGTTAAGGTGATTTAATCAGGCGTTTCTCTCTCTCTCTGGTACATTACATGATCAGAATCTCCCTCTTGTCCCATGTCCTACATATTTATACCCGTAGTCACATGACCACACACACAGAAGTTCCTGGTCACTGGTCTCTCAGGTACAAAGGAATCAAGGAGCAAATGGGACATCAAAGAAACAGTGGTTTCAGGAAGGAGACAGTACATAACATTTGCATTAATTCAATTCACATGTCTTGCCTTGTCTAGTTCAGAAGCCTCTTATGACGACGACACAATCAAGGCAGTTCACGTCGCCCGGATCGGCGTCACCGGGGCCCCATCCTGGAGCCAGGCCTGGGATGGGTGCTCCATGGCGAGCGCCTGGTGGCCGGGTCTTACCCCACGGGGCCCGGCCGGGCACAGCCCGAAAGAGCGACGTGGGGCCGCCCTCCCGTGGGCCCACCACCCGCAGGAGGATCCATAAGGGGCCGGTGCAGAGAGATCTGGGCGGCAGTCGATGGCAGGGGCCTCGGCGACCAGATCTCCAGACACAGAGACTAACTCTGGGGACATGGAATGTCACCTCGCTGGGGGGGAAAGAGCCTGAGCTTGTGCGGGAGGTTGAGCGATACCGACTAGATATAGTCGGCCTCACCTCCACGCACAGTTTGGGCTCTGGAACCCATCTCCTCGAGAGGGGCTGGACGCTCCACTTCTCTGGTGTTGCCCGCGGGGAGAGGCGGCGGGCTGGTGTGGGCTTGCTGATAGCCCCTCAGCTCAGCCGCCACGTGTTGGAGTTTACCCCGGTGAACGAGAGGGTCGCGTCCCTCCGCCTTCGGGTGGGGGACAGGTCTCTCACTGTTGTGGCGGCCTACGGGCCGAACAGCAGTGCAGAGTACCCGGCCTTCTTGGAGTCCTTGGGAGGGGTACTGGACAGTGCACCGACCGGGGACTCCGTTGTTCTACTGGGGGACTTCAACGCCCACGTGGGCAATGACAGTGACACCTGGAGAGGGGTGATCGGGAAGAACGGCTTCCCCGATCTGAACCCGAGCGGTGTTCAGTTATTGGACTTCTGTGCTAGCCACGGATTGTCCATAACGAACACCATGTTCAAGCACAAGGGTGTCCATCAGTGCACGTGGCACCAGGACACCCTAGGCCGGAGGTCAATGATCGACTTTGTTGTCGTGTCATCAGACCTCCGGCCGCGTGTCTTGGACACTCGGGTGAAGAGAGGGGCAGAGTTGTCAACCGATCACCACCTGGTGGTGAGTTGGATCCGCTGGCGGAGGAGGAAGCCGGACAGACTTGGCAGACCCAAGCGCATTGTGAGGGTCTGTTGGGAACGTCTTGTGGAGCCCTCTGTCAGTAGGGTATTCAACTCGCACCTCCGGGAGAGCTTCTCACATGTCCCGGGGGAGGCTGGGGACATTGAGTCCGAGTGGACCATGTTCTCCGCCTCCATTGTTGATGCGGCTGCTCGGAGCTGTGGTCGCAAGGTCTCCGGTGCCTGTCGTGGCGGCAACCCCCGAACCCGGTGGTGGACACCGGAAGTAAGGGATGCCGTCAGACTGAAGAAGGAGGCCTATCAGGCCACTCTGGCTTGTAGGTCTCCGGAGGTCATCGACGGGTATCGGCAGGCCAAGCGAGCCGCGGCTCGTGCTGTCGCAGAGGCAAAAACCCGGGCCTGGGAGGAGTTCGGGGAGGCCATGGAGGAAGACTATCGGTCGGCACCAAAGAAATTCTGGCAAACCGTCCGGCGCCTCAGGAAGGGGAAGCAGTGTCTCACAAACACCGTTTACGGTGCGGGTGGAGGCCTGCTGACCTCGACTGGGGATGTCGTCGGACGGTGGAAGGAATACTTTGAGGATCTCCTTAATCCCTCAGTCACGTCTTCCGAAGAGGAAGTAGAGACCGGGGACTCGGAGGCTGGCTCATCCATCACCCAAGCTGAAGTCACTGAGGTTGTTCGCAAACTCCTCGGTGGCAGGGCTCCGGGGGTGGATGAGATCCGCCCTGAGTACCTAAAGTATCTGGATGTTGTAGGACTGTCTTGGTTGACACGTCTCTGCAACATCGCGTGGCGTTCGGGGACCGTGCCTCTGGACTGGCAGACCGGGGTGGTGGTCCCTCTATTTAAGAAGGGGGACCGGAGGGTGTGTTCCAACTACAGAGGGATCACACTCCTCAGCCTCCCGGGTAAGGTCTATTCCAAGGTACTGGAGAGGAGAATCCGACCGATAGTCGAACCTCGGATTCAGGAGGAGCAGAGTGGTTTTCGTCCCGGTCGTGGAACACTGGACCAGCTCTATACCCTCCATCGGGTGCTCGAGGGTTCATGGGAGTTTGCCCAACCAGTCCACATGTGCTTTGTGGATCTGGAGAAGGCTTTCGACCGTGTCCCTCGGGGTGTCCTTTGGGGGGTGCTCCGGGAGTACGGGGTCCGGGGCCCTTTGCTCAGGGCTGTCCGGTCCCTGTATGACCGGAGCAGGAGCTGTGTTCGCATTGCCGGCAGTAAGTCAGACCTGTTCCCAGTGCATGTTGGACTCCGCCAGGGCTGCCCTGTGTCACCGGTTCTGTTCATAATTTTTATGGACAGAATTTCTAGGCGCAGTCAGGGGTTGGAGGGGGTCCGGTTTGGGGACCACAGGATCTCATCTCTGCTGTTTGCAGACGATGTTGTCCTGATGGCTCCATCAAACCCGGACCTGCAACATGCACTGGGACGGTTTGCAGCCGAGTGTGAAGCGGCTGGGATGAGAATCAGCACCTCCAAATCCGAGGCCATGGTTCTCGACCGGAAAAAGGTGGCTTGCCCTCTCCAGGTGGGTGGGGTGTCCTTGCCCCAAGTGGAGGAGTTCAAGTATCTCGGGGTCTTGTTCACGAGTGAGGGAAGGATGGAGCGTGAGATCGACAGGCGGATCGGTGCAGCGGCTGCAGTGATGCAGTCGCTGCATCGGACCGTTGTGGTAAAGAGGGAGCTGAGCCGAAAGGCAAAGCTCTCTATTTACCGGTCGGTCTACGTTCCTACCCTCACCTATGGTCATGAGCTTTGGGTAGTGACCGAAAGAACAAGATCGCGGATACAAGCGGTCGAAATGAGTTTCCTCCGCCGTGTGGCTGGGCGCTCCCTTAGAGATAAGGTGAGGAGCTCGGCCACACGGGGGGAGCTCGGAGTAGAGCCGCTGCTCCTCCACGTTGAGAGGAGCCAGCTGAGGTGGCTCGGGCATCTGTTCCGGATGCCTCCTGGGCGCCTCCCTCGGGAGGTGTTTCAGGCATGTCCCACCGGGAAGAGGCCCCGGGGAAGACCCAGGACACGCTGGAGAGACTATGTCTCTCGGCTGGCCTGGGAACGCCTCGGGATCCCCCCGGAGGAGTTAGAGGAAGTGTCTGGGGAGAAGGAAGTCTGGGAGTCCCTGCTCAGACTGCTGCCCCTGCGACCCGGCCCCGGATAAAGCGGCAGAAGATGGATGGATGGAAGAAGATGGATGGATTGATGTCTTGCCTAGTGTGAAACATAACGTGGGACTTCCTAATCACTCCAGGAGGTCCGGACATGTAGATTTCCAGGCCAAGAGGAGTTGTGTCAGGCTGTTGACTGTGTTAGAACTAAATCAAATTAAGATAGAATTTGAAAAGTAAAGGGCCAGATTATATTTTTCCACAACAGACCTCTCCCGTGATAATTTAGGAAACTCGCTTTCCTAATTAATCACAATCAGAAGGAAAAATAAAATATCACTACGTCAATAAACCATAAACGAGCTGCTGTTTGAAAGAGTAAAAATGGAAAAATTTCAAAGTCTATCTCAAAGTAAAGTTGTACACAGGCATAGGGTCCATTTACATAAAGGGCTAAATCAGCGTTAGTGAGTGGCTCTTCTTTCAGGTCCGGTCTGGAAGTGCACACCTGTTCAATGGAAATTGGTGCGACGGGGTTAGATTGTGTACATCGTTTTACTGTTCTGGGGCTTCTAACTCCACCCGATTTGCAGGGGACAATTACTCCCGCCTCTTGTGGTCTGCAGGGGCGTGTGTTCGATTTTGGGAGGGTCATCACGGGTTGACATGTTTGAATTTGGCCTACATGGGTTGTGCTTTTGGCCCAAAGATTAAGTTCAGGAATTGCCCCTGCCCCCGCATGAGACGAGAAGCAGTCAGCAGGCCGGTCTGTGTCCATGCAGCTTTCACACCTTTGAGCTCCTGGATCTGTTGGTAACCAAAGAGTACAATGTAAATCCCCTTCCTTTTTAAATTCAGCCTTGTCTGTGTTTACCTTTTCCTGTGCTAAAGACATGAGTTCAATTGGGATTTTTGGGGTCAATTTCCAGTGATGATCAGCTGTAGATTTTGTTTGTATGGCTAACAAGTTTGAAACATTTGCCAATTGTCGTGTGGTTGTGACTTTTAGACCATCTGAGGTTGAAACAAATGCCCAGCGCGCCCATTAAGTCACGGCCGAGGAGATTCACTGGACACAAGGGAGAATATAGGAAGGTGTGTTTGAATGATGACCCATGGATATCAGAACAAAGCAGGGGAGATGTGTAATACTCTTTGGTTGCATTACCGGATGCTCCTAATGAAAGAGTAAAACGCCCATTTAGCTTGGGCTTTCGTGCCAGCGAGGATGTCCTCACCACCGAGTGTGTTGCACCAGAATCGACTAAAAAGGTGATTAGTTCACCATCAATGACTAAAGGATACTCAGGAAATGTAGTTTTAGTTTGACTAAATTCAGCATAAGTACCATCTTGCGCTTTCGCACCAGCTTCAAGATCAGTGATTGTTTGCGTGAGCAGTGTGTGTGTGATACTGTCCCATTGGGTGTGTTGTTCTTGTGTTGTCTGAGCTGTCATGTCTGCGGCGCGGTGGGATCCATCTTCTAGGCTCAGCCAATCCGGGCCGTGCTCTGCACCGTGCTGCTGCATCTGGGGAGGTTGTGGGGCGGCGGGCGGCGTTGGCAGGGTGAAATACTCCTGTGGTTGCCCGGGGTATTGCAGTGGTGATGGCAGGGTGAGATGCTGCTGTGGCAAAACGGAATACTGCCTCTGTGGTTGGAAGGGGTATTGCTGTCTGGGGGGGTGAAGATTCCTCAGATGTGTGTCCAGCTGTCGGCAGTTCCTAGCGATATGTCCAGGCTGTCTGCAGTTATAACACACAACTATCGACATGTCATATCTTGGTCTGTGGTTTTGTTGCCTCTGCCACTGCGGTCTGTGAGTCGGAGTGGTACCCGTATTGGCATAGAGCATGAGAGTGGCCTGGTGGAGCTCTCTCTCTCTTGCCTCCTCCTTTTCCAACTTCGCCTTTCTGATAAGTTCCTGTGCATGGCGTGCATGCCTGCACAATGTTTTGAGCTCTAGGTCATCCATTCCGCCCACGTATGTTTGGTTAATGTTCTTTGCAATGTCCTGGTTCAGTCCTTTGAGTATGGCATCACATAGGAAAGTCTCATATGGCGTGTCCGGTGCCTCTTGTATGCCGCTCTGCTCTTTGAACAGAATGGAGAAACGATGTATAAAATCATCTGTGGTCTCGTCAGGCTTCTGTTTGCACAGTTGTACGGCTGTTCTGTCATATTTCCGTGGAAACGCATGGATGATTGCGTCGTTTAGTCTGGTCAAAGCTGCAATATAAACCGTGTTTTCGTTATACGTGAGTTTTTCGGGACGTAAATTGTTCGCTGGAACACTGTCTTTGATTGTAGCAAAATCACTTGTTTTCATCTTCAGAGTCAGAAGTTTCCGTAGTTCTAAACCGGACGGCCGAAACTCGGCGCAAAAATCTATTAGATTAGCAACAAAAGTGTGTCCGTTTGCCGCAGGGTCAGGTAAAGATTTAGCCACGTCCATGACTTCGTCGTGGCTCCAGGGCCTGTAAACGTACAACTGTCCGTTCGGTCCGGCCACTTCTACCATAGGAAAGGCGTCGGTGGTGGGTCCGTTTAGATTCCGGAGATTGTATTTCTTAGAGTCCAGTTTCTGTTCATCTCGTTCGTGTCCCGTTTTCGCCATGGTCGCCGCGTCCCCTCCTGTGGAGTCGTTGTCCACCGCGGCCTGCGCGCCCCCTCCTCCCAGAGCTTGTTCGGCCCGATTGACCAGACAAGAGTCAAGGTCCGGGTCGATCCGCGCCGCCGACAGACATGTTGACTCTGTGTGCAAAGGAAGTTTGAGAGCAGTTATTTGTTCTTGTGTGTGTACGTGTTGTGTTGTGTTGTGTGTGGGAGTGAAGAAGCGTGTGCATGTGTGTGTTGTGTGTGGGAGTGCAGATGTGCTTGCATGTGTGTGTTGTGTTGTGTGTGGGAGTGCAGATGTGCTTGCATGTGTGTGTTGTGTTGTGTGTGGGAGTGCACAGGTGCTTGCATGTGTGTGTTGTGTTGTGTGTGGGAGTGCAGAGGTGCATGCATGTGTGTGTTGTGTTGTGTGTGGGAGTGCAGAGGTGCATGCATGTGTGTGTTGTGTTGTGTGTGGGAGTGCAGAGGTGCATGCATGTGTGTGTTGTGTTGTGTGTGGGAGTGCAGATGTGCTTGCATGTGTGTGTTGTGTTGTGTGTGGGAGTGCAGAGGTGCATGCATGTGTGTGTTGTGTTGTGTGTGGGAGTGCAGAGGTGCATGCATGTGTGTGTTGTGTTGTGTGTGGGAGTGCAGAGGTGCATGCATGTGTGTGTTGTGTTGTGTGTGGGAGTGCAGAGGTGCATGCATGTGTGTGTTGTGTTGTGTGTGGGAGTGCAGATGTGCATGCATGTGTGTGTTGTGTTGTGTGTGGGAGTGCAGAGGTGCATGCATGTGTGTGTTGTGTTGTGTCTGTTCCGTCCGGAGAGTGTGGCGTGTTATGTAGGTAAGACGGCGGATTTTTACATTCATTTGTGTAGGGGGCAGTAAGTTTACACAATTTCTTTCGTTCCCGCGTTTTAGCTTCAGTTTCCCATATTTTAAATATTTTGTTATGCTTTTCCATTTCTCTCACAAAATTCAAAGACACTTTCTTTTTCTTCATTTTCAACACATTCTCTATCGTTTCCGTTAACTTCAACCCAAGTTGGGTGATTTTGTTCACGCTTAATGAACCACCAATTGGGAAACCATATTTTTTAGACCATACATCCAGGCATTCCAAACATTCATTCCCATATTTTTTTGACATTGCCCTCATAGTGGGTGTCTATTGGCATGACGTCCTTGGACGTCATGCCAATATATATATCGCACACAGCGTTTTAAATGTTAGAGTTAAAATTAAGATTCCAATCCAACTTGTATTGGGATTGGCGTCGTAATCTAGCACACAGCTCTAACATTTTGGAGTTACAGTTAGAATTAGAGCTTTGTTTAATAACAGAGTTTCAAACAAAGCGCTAACTCATTCACACAGCTCTAACTCGATCATTATTCGCACACAGCTCTATTTGTTGAAGTTACAGTTAGAATTAGAGCTTTGTTTAATAACAGAGTTTCAAACAAAGCGCTAACTCATTCACACAGCTCTAACTCAATCATTATTCGCACACAGCTCTATTTGTTTAAGTTACAGTTAAACTTAAAGCTATGTTCCATTTAGAACATCTCTGTAAGTTATTCACACAGCTCTAACTTAATCACTCTATTTGTTTAAGTTACAGTTAAACTTAAAGCTATGTTCTATTTAGAACATCTCTGTAAGTTATTCACACAGCTCTAACTTAATCATATTCATATACAGCCTAGTCTTACAATTGAGACAAAGCCACTCACCCACAAGGTCCTTTTTTCAAACCCTGCGCCGGAATCCCTCTCTCCAGGGCTTGTATGGTACAACGTCTGCTTAGGTGAAAATGCTGGATCACACAGTCCCCGGAAATCGGGAGTCCGGTCGAGGATAGTTGCCAACAACGCCAAATTGTAAAGGCAAAAATAAGGCAAGGAGGCGAGTTGCTTTGTCTCAATGTTAAGGTGATTTAATCAGGCGTTTCTCTCTCTCTCTGGTACATTACATGATCAGAATCTCCCTCTTGTCCCATGTCCTACATATTTATACCCGTAGTCACATGACCACACACACAGAAGTTCCTGGTCACTGGTCTCTCAGGTACAAAGGAATCAAGGAGCAAATGGGACATCAAAGAAACAGTGGTTTCAGGAAGGAGACAGTACATAACATTTGCATTAATTCAATTCACATGTCTTGCCTAGTGTGAAACATAACGTGGGACTTCCTAATCACTCCAGGAGGTCCGGACATGTAGATTTCCAGGCCAAGAGGAGTTGTGTCAGGCTGTTGACTGTGTTAGAACTAAATCAAATTAAGATAGAATTTGAAAAGCAAAGGGCCAGATTATATTTTTCCACAACAGTAGCCCCACAGCTGTCTGCTCCGCGCTGCGCAGCTCCTGACGCGCGAGTGAGTGAGAAACGATAGAACTTCAGATCAACACTACTTTGAGCCGAAATAAATCTGGTGTTTATTCTACAGCGTGCGCAGAACAGATATCTATAGTTCTATATGATGATGATGACGCGTGCTTGCCCTTATGACGCGGTCTTGCCCCACCGCCCGTCAGTTTGGAGATTCGAGGAAAGGAGATAGTCTGTAATATAGCTAAACACTGCGGGAATCAATCAAAAAAACACTCTGGGTACATATATGAAGCACAAATAGCAATGTTAGAAGGTTAAAAGCTCTGAAAAGTCGATTTTGCATGTTATGGGACCTTTAAAGGAATAATAGAAGATTTTTTGCCGATTTGAGAACTCAAGCGACTGTTGGTCCCTTTTTGAAAAGTGCGCATGCGCACACTCACCCCCGTGCGGAAGAACAGCCCCGCTGCTATACGTGCGGTTGTTTATTAGCGTGACAAATTGCATCGCATCTCTCGTCTCTGCAGATTTCCGTCTCTTCTGAGCCAGCTCGAACACAGTCTTTCTCTGTTGTAATTTTGTACTCTACACTGAAGGAAACTCTCTAAACACACACATATCAACCACACACGCGTAGCCAGGGCTTGTTGGTTCTGTTTTAGTGCCTGCACCGGGGGAATGTCAGCAGGGTCCATCGTATAGCCCTCTTCTGTGACCAACTTGCTGAGAAAACGTACCTGTTGCTTGAATAACTCACATTTAAGAGGTGTCAGCTTCACCCCGTGTTTTTTGTAGCGGTGCAAGAAGTTTCTCAATATATTTTTTCCATACACAGACAATGGGACTAGAGTAGGATGACTTAGATTTTGTTATCCAACCCCTGTTTAACAAATCCTCCAGATATTCTTTTATTTCTTTATGAACTGTGACTGGAACTGAAATGTCTTTTTAACAGTCTTATTTGTAACTGTAGAGAGGGATTTGTCCCCACATCATACTCATCACAGCCAAAAGCATGCCTTTCCTCCCTCAGAAGTTGCCTAACTTGTTCCTGCTCTGCTTGAGGGAGGTGCTCGAGGGGAACTGATGGCTCCCAAATGTCTTGAGCATCATTAACGGCAATGTCCTTTCTTTGCTTTTACAGTTCTGGGTCTGTTACTACTTGGCTAACAGTAGTGGGTCTTCTGATTGCAGGATAGATGGTTTTAATTATTTGTTTCTGTCCCAAAACGGTTTTAGCTGCTAGTTGAATGTCACGAGTAGTACTGTTTGTCACAGGTATGGTACACATTGACCGGCTCCCTTTCTTCAACAGCACAACCCCACTCTGCACCTGTAACCCATCTGGTGTTGAGTATATTGACTTTGCTCAAACAGTACATCTTGCATGTCTGAGTATGCCTGCTCTGACAAAACACTTAAAGGCGGAATGGACGATTTTTTTGGCCCATATCTGAGTCTCATTTCCTCGTGGCGTGGACTGCCGATTAGTCCTGCCACGTATCAATCATAGGATGCACCTACTGCACAGCTGCAGCCTCGTTCTGGCTCGTCCCCAGGAGAGCAGCATGTTTCGCTGTGTCTTAGCGCATTGATCTATCATAATATAGTTCCCTCAGTGTACAGGACAAAATTAAGACAGAAAACGACAGTTCGAGCTGGCTCAGAAGAGACAGAAATCTACCGAGACGAGAGATGCGATGCGATCCGTCGCGCTAATAAACAAATGCACGTGTTAGCAGCGAGACTTTTGTGTGCCTCCGCACTGCATGCGCACTTCCGCTTGAGTTCTCAACTCGGCGAAAAATCGTCCATAACTACTTTGGTTTGGACAACTGGGACGGTCATTATCTTACTGTCTATTTTCACAGTGCCTTCCCCCAACCCATCATCTCCACCTTGATTCACTTTGAACATTCCTGAAGGAGCGGTTTTCGTCCTGGTCGTGGAACACTGGACCAGCTCTATACTCTCCATCGGGTGCTCGAGGGCTCATGGAAGTTTGCCCAACCAGTCCACATGTGCTTTGTGGATCCGGAGAAGTTCTTCGACCGTGTCCCTCGGGGTGTCCTTTTGGGGGTGCTCTGGGAGTATGGGGCCTGGGGCCCTTTGCTCAGGGCTGTTCGCTCCCTTTATGACTGGAGAAGGAGCTGTGTTCGCATTGCAAGCAGTAAGTCAGACCTGTTCCCAGTGCATGTTGGACTCCGTCAGGGCAGCCCTTTGTCACCGGTTCTGTTCATTATTTTTATGGACAGAATTTCTCGGCGCAGTCAGAGGTCGGAGGTATGTCCGGTTTGGGGATCGCAGGATCGCATCTCTGCTGTTTGCAGAAGATGTTGTCCTGATAGCTCCATCAAACCCGGACCTGCAACATGCACTGGGACGGTTTGCAGCCGAGTGTGAAGCGGCTGGGATGAGAATCAGCACCTCCAAATCCGAGGCTATGGTTCTCAACCGGAAAAAGATGGCTTGCCCTGTCCAGATGGGTGGGGAGTCCTTTCTCCAAGTGGAGGAGTTAAAGTATCTCTGGTCTTGTTTACGAGTGAGGGAAGGAGATGGACAAGCGGATTGGTGCAGCGACTGATGTTGTGGTGAAGAAGGAGCTGAGTCGAAAGGCAAAGCTCTCGATTTACCGGTCAATCTATGTTCCTACCCTCACCTATGGTAATGAGCTTTGGGTAATGACCGAAAGGACAAGATCGCGGATACAAGTGGTCGAAATGAGTTTCCTCCGCCGGGTCACTGGGGGGCCGGGTGGCCCTTAGAGATAGGGTGAGGAGCTTGGAGTAGAGCCACTGCTCCTCCCTGTCGAGAGGAACCAGCTGAGTTGGCTTTGGCATCTGTCATGGCCCAAGCCTCTGGGGAGGTGTTTCGGGCATGTCCCACTGGGAAGAGGCCCCGGGGAAGACCCAGGACGCGCTGGATAACTATGTCTCTCGGCTGGCCTGGGAACGCCTCGGGATCCCCTCGGAGAAGTTGGAGGAAGTGTCTGGTGAGAGGGAAGTCTGGGGGGTGGATGGCAATCTTGGTTGAAATGGAATAAAAGGTTTAGCCTCAGGTTTTAAAGCTACATATAATTTGCTATTAAAGTGGTCTTGTTCTACTTTTACAGGTGTTTGATCATCCCACATTTGTGTTTGTGTAGCTTGCTCCACAACATATTTTTCTGTGCATTTTGCTGGTTCAAGACTGTGCTTTCCACTTTCCAAATCACAAGCAGCTTCAAGCGCTTCAGCTCCCGCTATAGCTGAAGCTTTTATAGTCTCTTTTCACCGTTGAGCATTTTCATGGATGCTTCAACTTTAGCTTTTTCTAACTTCAGTTTTATGTCTTTTTCAGCATATGCAAGGCATGCTTTTGCTGCCTCTGCCTTCGCACTGGCCTTTTCTGCAACCAATCCATTTGGCACACTTGATTGTTTTGAAGCACATGGTCGTGTTTTGTATCATGCTGGTGTCTAATTCATTGTATGATTTAATGATGTTCCTCTTTACTCTGATGACGGTCCACTTACTGCATGGGACAGCGCTGTCTTCGTTTTTAAGCCTGGACTGCATTATCCTGCCCGCTTGAGAGTCGTGGTTTCACTGGACTGCCCTTGCCATATGTGCAGTACATAACTAGACAGTCAGCGAAACACTTTCTTAAAGGTGGTATGGACGATTTTTTTTCAGCAATTTTTTTTATCATATTTCCTCGTGGCGTGGATAAATCATTAGTCCTGCCACGTATCAATCATAAAACGCACCTATCGCTCACCTGCAGCCGCGTCAGGCTCGTCCTCACGTTTCCGCGTGCCTAAGCGCATGGATCTATCATAATATAGTTCCCTCAGTGTACGGGGCAAAATGAAGACGGAGAAAGACAGTGTACGGGGCAAAATGAAGACGGAGAAAGACAGGCGATTTGAGAACCTGCGTTCTCAAATCGCCGAAAAATCGTCCATACCGCCTTTAACATCAAGACTCTTAAGACATTTTCTCTTTGTCCTCAGGTTTAAGGATGAAGCAAGATGTGGTGAAATTGCAACATATAAACAGCAACCTCTGACACTTCCATTTTATCCATCAGTCATCAGACACATGAAACGCTAACAAAGGCATAAGATATTTGCAGTGTTTGTGGATTACTTAGATGAAAAACAATGCTTCAGAGCCACACTTTGTCATACTTCCTGATAGTGTCACGTGACCTGTAACTACTGCTCACTTAAAGGGACAAAACACTGTAAGTGCCAAAGACTTTACCTATTTAATAACGGAACCCCCCCAAGTGGACTGAACAAGAACAGAACAATTTGATTTAAATCACTTGTATTTTACACATTTTATTTTGCATGCCCTTTTTTAATATGTATTTATTTATTTATTTTTTAAATATTTTTTTTCATTAGATGTTTGATGTGGCACCTTGGCGTCGAAGCAAGTTCCTAGTTGTGAATTGTTCACACTGGCAATACACAGATTCTGATAATGATTTCCTAATGACCAAACCCGAAATTTCCATTCCAAAAAACTGAAACTGAAAACATTTTAAATGGCAAATGGAATCCCTTAAATATATAGGTGTGGTCCTCCATAAAGAACTGTCCGCAAACTTGGATAAAAACTATACTCTTTTCTCCACTATAAATAAAGATCTTGAAAATTGGACACTGATCCCATACTTAAGTCGAAGTAAAAGGATTGAAACTGTAAAACATGAATGTTCTACCCATATTTCTGTATCTATTCCGGACTCTCCAAATTTCTATCCATATTTTTTGCCTTCCCATACAAATTTTGTATGGGAAGGCAAAAAAACTCTAAATCCGATTTAAAACCCTTCAACTATCAAAAGAAAGAGGAAGTTGGGGTTTTCCTTGCCTGGATTACAAAATGTATAAACGTTTCACTCTAGATTGTAAAAGACATGAAATTACATGAAAAGCTTTAATGTTCAAAGAATCCATGGCTTGGAGAAATACTTTTATAGGTATTTACAAAACAAGGAGTTATAACTGTGGATTGTCTTTGTCCTCCAGAGGAGACCACATATTTACCCGAGAGGTCACCCAGAATCTTCATCTCCTCTCTTCCCGGTTCTTTCTGTTCCTGCGGTGATTTCTCTTAAATAATGAGTCAACTTATGATCATTTATATATTTATTAATATTCAGATGGTTTAAAAGTTGATCCGCGGAGAGAGTTCCAAAATGTTTCACTAGAAAAATATAAATATCTCCACAAGAAAAATATAAATATCTCTGGCTATGCCCACACAGGGGTTGGCTCCACCCTATGTAGATCAGTCTGCTATGTGCGTGTAATCCGATACTGACCGGATCTGCTTTACAACCTTTTGTTTCAAGTCCTAAATGTCGGGTGTGTGCGTGCGTGCATGTGTGTGTGGTGCAATACAAATTCACTAAACAACATAATGATAAAAAACACTGCTTCAAATTTCTGTAGTAATAATGTAATTATCTCAACATAAACAAAAAATTCAACAAAGTAATTACCATTATAACCCTCTGATTTAAATGTTTATCAAGGTTTATGAATCATATTTCAAGGGTAATAATATCTAAATTTTATTAAAGATTGAACAGAAGATTTTTTGCTAATTTGAAAAATCAGCGACCGTTAGTCCTTTTTTATAAAAAATATGCATGCGCACACTCACCCCCATCCTCCTGTTCGTTCTGAGAGGCCGCCCGCCATCAAACCTCATGCTCCGCTGCAACACGTGCGCTTGTTTATTAGCGCGACCGGATCACATCTCATCTCTTGTCTCTGCAGATTTCCGTCTCTTGTGAGCCAACTCGAACACAGTCTTTCTCTGTCTTCCCTCAGCCATTTTTGTACTTAGCGGTCCGAAGCGTGGCACTATACTGAAGGAACTTGCTGCTAAACACACACCGGCATATCAACCGTGCAGGCGCAGCCAGGGGAACGTGCTGATACCCTTGGAACGAGCCAGAACGAGCCTGCAGGTATGCACTAGCAGGCAGGGAATGATTGACATATGGGAGAACTACTCCGGTCTCCCACGCCACAAAGAAATTAAACTCTTAATGGGTCGCCAAAATCTATTCAATCTTTAATGTATTGCTAATTTTGGCAGCTACTCTACCAAATATATTATATACTGGAAACAAATGGGAGAGAGAAGGTAACTTTGTTTTATAACACCATGTCAAAGTGGTTATTATTCAGACATGCTAACTGTGAAACTGGCAGCCAGGAAGCAAACCACTATTGCATGTTTTGAGAATGTCCTGTCGACTAGTAACACCGCTACGCACTGCTGCCGATAATTGTTTTATATTCTCTTTTTCACTCACAAACCGAGGAGCAAGATGCTGAGAGAGATGTCTTAACTCATACTGCAAATAACGGAATATCGGACAATATCGTGGCGCGTAAACCACAACCTTTTGCGAGATTCTCAAACTGAAACATCTGAAGCAGAACTTTACCTCTGGAATTGACTGGTCAAACAATTTGTTCACAACTAAATTCAAACTGTAAATAATTTCAGGGTTGACTGTTTGTTTTGTTTTGTTAGTAATTCACAATATATGGTACTAACATCAAATCATCTACTTTTATATGTTTAACGACCAACACCCTCCAGTAGTCGAATTTAGGTCTTCTGTTTTGCCTATACTAGTCTCTGATATTACTACATTAGTTACAATCTAATACACTTATAACCTGTTAGAAGTCGGTCCCATCAGGCCTTGTTACATGTGAGATCTGTGGAGATGTGACCTTGCTCACAGTACAGTGCATGCAGGTGCAGCACAAAATCACATGTTGTATCCCCATTACCCTGTTTTTTGGTTTTTATGTGCCTGAATTATAATTTATTTTTCATTGGATGGCTGTTGGTTTGTATATACTTTTATATTTAGAAAGAAATAATTATAATTACCTGTACTTAATTTCTTGGGACACAGATAAGGGTAGATATACACTAGATACACTGGGTAACTACTGGTGGTGGTTGAATCCATAGAGGTACACATTATTAATTATATTATTTTGAGGCAGAAATGCAGTGATTTATGGACGTAAAAACAGCACAGAAGATCTTTGAGCCTCTGACATCACACAAATGGGAAATTCAGAATGGAGTTTGTTGCTCATAGGGATAATTCTAAATAGAATTAATCAAACTAGTGTAAATGAAGCTAAGGGAGGGAACAATTTTAGAACCTGGTTAAGTAATTTTTTGATACAAATCCTTCAAGTATATGTGACTGACCGTGGATAAACCAGTTACATGTCTACCCGGAGACATTTTGAGTTATTCACAGTGTGAATTCAAAGCTATCCAATGATGTCTCACTCGTGCACATCTGATAATATTTGAGTAAGTTGTGGTAATTTGAATGTATACAACTCTCAAAACCTTTCACTGAGAAAACGGCCTCTAAAGATTCTCACCTGAGTGAGCCCAGAGTCACAGGGGTGCTCATTTGCATCTCATTGAGATAAGCCCTCCCCCCTGTCACACTGACAGCACCTTCCCCCTACAGCTGTCACTAAAGACTCAAGAGGAGTGTTGTTGTTGTTGATGTGAACTGGACTTGAATTAGAAGTTACTATATAGAAATGGAAATACTTTGATGCTATTCAGTGCAACACAAACGGCAAAACATTGAAAACTGAGCACTAAACGGCATGATATGTACATAATGAAATATAAAGGTATACAGTTATGTAGTGCAATAGGAAGTGGTGATATGTACATCATAAAAATTAATTAATTAATGAGATAATAGATATATGTACACCATCAGAGTCCAATTACATCAGAGATCACAGCCACATCCTCTTCTGTGCTGTGACTCTCGGCGCTTGGCATGTGATGTCTTTTGCCTCGTCAGCACAGAAAGGTCTGATTTTTTTCATGCAGATAGGTCTGCCTGTCAATGTTCAGTCCAGGTGGGACCAGGACATGGAGATTGTCAACCGGAGGCAGAACAGCTGAAGTGCGTAGTAGCCAAAAGACCACAGGTTCTGCTTCACAGTGCCTTTTTGCAAGCACCACACTTGGTCTCTTGGCATCAAAGCTGTAAGCAAATAACAGGACATTTAAGAAATGGCTCAATAAGGAATGGAGGGGGGAAATAAAGATAAAATAAAAACAGCTAGCGTAAGACAGAATAATACTAATATCTATAGCTATCTATAATTGCTATTCTGCATTTGCACTTTATTGTACATTTAATAAAGTGAAGTTAAGTAAATGATGTGTAATAAATAGTACCTGCTGTGCAAAGTCGAAGCTGTAATGCAATGGACTTCTGCATAGATTTTGATAAAATCCAGCTCTGAGCGCCAATTCTGAAAAGGGAAACAAAACAGTAAAAACGGTAAAAAACACGAAGATACAGACATTATACCATCCCAAAATAGCTAGTTTCAAGAGACTACGTGATGTTAATTATTGTTGTATAAATACCTTTCGTTAAGATAAATAACCGGTTGGTACGGGTAATGTGTGTATATATGTGTGTTTGTGTATATATATATATATATATATATATATATATATATATATATATATATATATATATATATAGCTATATCTCTATCTCTATCTCTATCTCTATCTCTATAATCAAATCAATATGTAGCACAAGAAAACACAGACAGAAAATTCAGACAGACTTTCCTGCGCTCTAAAATTCCAGCATCGGCAGCGGTTGATAAGGCGTCTATGAACATACACTTGAGTTTAAAACCGGCGCACATTAAAGTGATTAAAAGCGGGTGTTTTACTCGCAAAGCTTACCTGGTTCAGCCGTCCTGTCGTCTCTCCCAACACCGTGCACGGAGAGACACACAAGAAGCTGATATTGGCCAGGCAAGCGCGTGATTGGTTCGAGTGACGCAGTGCGTGCGTGACGTAAGCCACGTGACCAGAAGTGGTATCGTGAGTTGTAGTTTTTTTTCCTATTCAGCGCTAACAGCCGGTTTAGCCACAAAAACTAACCCAAAGCACCATAAAACACAAATAAAGCACAACCCACACAACCTACGGGTCAAGAAATACTACATAAGTATATAATTTGTACAGACAAAACGCCAAAAAATAACCCGATAACAGGTTGATAGCAAAGTTTAGCTTCCAACTTAGCCCCACAGCCCGGAGCTAAACACAGGTTTAGCCACGAAAACTAACGCAAAGCACCATAAAACACACACAAAGCATGCATGCAGACATTATACCATGCCAAACAGCTAGTTTCAAGAAACTACGTGATGTTAATTATTCAGAAAGTGGTCACATTAAATTCAAGCCCGTATTTATAATGTAGAGTGCACTGAAGCAGCATGTTAGCTTAGCATTGCTGTGTCTGCTCCGGACCACCTTAAAACACAGCGTTAAAGCAATACTTTAGAGTAAAAGTACATCAGTTCCGTTGCAATGCAGTCCAGGGAATGCTCTGGAGACAGTCTGGACAAATTAATAATGTCTCCGAGAACACGGAGCTGTAGCCATGTGGTTCGCAGCTGATTGGTGGGAAAAGATCAACGATACGCTGCTGAAAAAAGGTAACGCTGTTATAACTTTTTTTTTTTTTTCAGAAATAACCCAAAAGCGTGGAGCTGTAACAACTGCGTTCAACTAATGCTACACAGCACATGTTGCTGCATGTTAAAGTAGCCATGTGGCTGGCCGCCCAGCCCATTGGCTGACTACAATAGCGCAGCTGTTCATAGGGAAATGAGGTCACACCCCTCCGCACGTCCAGAGAAGAGCAGACAGTACCAGTTTTAAACGGCTTTATTTATGCTTTTAATGCTGCAAATACTGTTATCTGATAGATCGAATGGCTGCTCCATAACTTCAATTAGCACATTCTGCAAAAAAACGAAAATCACACATTTGAAAAAAAAAAAACTTTTTTGGGTGTTATCTCAGTATCACTGACGCCGACTTGTGGCGTTTTTTCCCGTGGTCGATCACATATACAGTACTACTGTAAATCGTCCTTGTTCTAACATGTTCCCTGTGGTTTCAGGACAACACAATGATGCTCGCATGAACCTGGCCATCGCTCTGACTGCAGCACGCCACGGAGCCGCTATGGCCAACTACACTGAGGCGGTGTCCCTGCTCAAGCGCACAGAGCCGGGGTCCGGAGAGGATAGGGTGTGTGGGGTGCGCTGCAAGGATGTGCTCACGGGTCAGTTCTGTTCTCACTACACTAAACTACACTGTAATCATGTAGGACACTGTCAAATCAGGCACTGTGAGGTTGATGAGTGAAAAGCATAATATTTTGTTATTATGTCGGTGGTTTTCATAGCTTGAGGACACCACATTGACATAACCAAGTACGTACTAATGAAAAATTAATGAGGGTGAAAATAAATGTTCACTCAACCATTAGGCCTAAGTGATTGTATCAGGGCGTTGGGCTTTTCCACTAATATCATAGAAGAGTAGATACATATTGGCCTTATAAGTAAGACGTCTAACCACTTATCTGTCCCGTTCTGACTGATCATACAGCATCATGCTTATTGAGTGTTATATCATTATTATGCAATATCAGAGCAGGATAAATGGCATGTTAGCATGTCTGTGTTCTCCCCAGAATCTTTTAAGGGTATGGTAAATATGCCTCATATGGGGTTGCACTTTCCTCCAAGGATGCTTTAATGTACCTTCATTATTTCCAAAGGTACATGCACCCTAAACATACTATTCCATGGTGTATAGACCTATCCACCATCAAGAAATGTGAATATTATATAATATTAATATAACATTTAGTGAATATCTTTATTTGCTCCAAGATCTTGGGGATTTTTTTTTATCGTTGCGGGGTTTGTTTTGAGTCTTCTTCCAGGTAGTGTGTAGGCACATCACTTTTAGCGTGATCTCTGATTGGTGGCTGCGCCGTGTTTGTGGCAAAAAAAGTTCAGCTTTTCCAACTTTACTGTGTCGGCCGCTTTGGCCACGCTGTAAGTAAGTAAATTTTATTTATATAGCACCTTTCACAGACAGAAGTCACAAAGTGCTTCACAAAACACAGAATAAAACAATAAAACACACAAAAAAAAAAAACTTACAGTGAACAATACATATACAACAATATACAGTAAAATCAGTCCGTAAAACAAGTGCAATTAAAAGGCTTGTTTATTTGAAGTAGTATTTTAATACCTAAAATATGGGATGAAGTTGGGTTTTAGGGATGGTTTATTTCCCCCCCATGTCAAATCGGATAGCGGGCCATTTTGATTTATCTTGGTAGGGATGGGACGCCATCCCTGTATGCATGTAGCGAGACCCCTGCCCCATGTTAGGCTATCAGGAACATATTTACACACTGGCCGCCGTCAAAAGCAAAATGCACCTACACTTTTTGTCATAAAACACTTCTGGCTTTATGGTATAATGTTGGCTCATTACATTATATTGGCTGAATAAATTATGACTAGGAATATGCAATTAGTATGTTAAATTAAACGCATATCAATGTAGATTTAATTGTTTCTACTGGTCAATCAGCCAATCCCCTGTCAGTAACAGCATTTGGTTTGGAGTAGAGTTTAGATTCGTGGGTTTGAATTGTCTTTTCTGTGTTTATGAACCTTATTATTAATTCAATAATTTTTTTGGGGGAAAAAAACTATTTATAATTTCAAAATATTGTTAGATCAATATATGAGAGGGGGAGAACACATACAGTAAATTAGAAACATTATTTAGTTGTAGATAGGACTGGAGTAGCATAACCAACTGCATATACAATAAATTACCCCTCCCTGATCCTTCAAGGGGAGGAGTTTGACGTGAAGGCCAAGTGTGTGATCAACGCCACAGGGCCATTTACAGACTCTTTGAGGAAAATGGACAACCAGGAGACCCCTAACATCTGCCAGCCCAGCGCAGGAGTCCACATCGTTATCCCGGGCTACTACAGGTATGACACCCCCACTCTCTCTGCTCTTATGTGGCTTTTTACAGCTTTTGTGCACCTTAGCCATGATATTTTTGATGTACAAAACAGGTAATTCTTAAAGGGAACATAATATGCAAATTCAACTTGAATGAACTTTGAACCTTGTTACAAGAACCTAGACTTCTGGTTGGGACTTTGGAGTAAGATACGCCTTGCTCGGCTTCGAAGAAGGGATACTGACCACCACTACCCTCTGTGATTTTGTGCAATGTGTGATCACTTAAAAACAAAACGGAGGAGCCCAAGTTGCTCACTGGGCCTCGCTTTGAATACCGTGCATCCTGTCACTGAGACCTGGCTGCGTCTTGACATCCCCAGCTCATTGGTTAAGCTTAATGGCGATACACTTTTACACTCTGATAAGCACTATGAGTCTAGCACAGAGTGAGGGGGAGGAGTCTGCATATATATCCAGTGCTCTCCCCGGGATTTACGCCTCATACGGGGTCGCATTTTCCTCCAAGGATGGTTTAACGTACCTTCATTATTTCCAAAGGTACACGCACCCTAAACATACAATTGCATGGTGTATAAGCCTAAACATACTATTACATGGTGTATATGCCTGAACATACTATTACATGGTGTATAGGACTATCCACCATCAATACACTTGAATATTAGCTTCCCAAAACTTAATTGAAATGATAAATAAACACAAAGACACAGTCATTTAAATGTATTACCAATGAACACTGTATAATACACAATAATGAAAATGTGTACAGTTTTAGCTAATGGCAGTATAATGCTGAAATCATTTGGATACATCAACTCGTCTTGGCCTTTTCATCCATTGGACAGAGGCAGCCTCATAGTCAAGATCATCAGGGTTATTTAGACCTTCAGTTGCCAGGACCATCAGGTTGTCCAGCATCTTTGTTGAAAGAGAATTCCATGACTTGGTCTCCATAAAGTGGATAAATTGTGAGATGACCACATTGAGATAGTCTCAAGAGGATGCTCTAGTGAGAAACTAATGTTTCTTGTCAATACTTGTAATTGTCAATTGCCTGCGTTTAGACATGCTGTCAGAATGACAGAAGCAATACACGTGCTTTCGTCTCGGTGAGAATCTCACGTCTTCTGTGATTGGCCAAAACCCCATGCGGGTTGGGTTTTGTTTTGGTCCTCCTTCCGGGTAGTGCGAAGTCAGCGTAATCTCTTGATTGGTTGCTGCGCCCTAATAGATCCATGGCTGCGCCGCGTCTTGCCGCAAAAAAAGCATTTAACTTTTCTGCGCCAGCCGCGCTAGCCCCACGCTAGCCCCGCTCCCCGCGCTAGCCCACTCCCCCGCGCTCCCCGCGCTAGCCCCGCTCCCCTGCGCTCCCCGCACTAGCCCCGCTCCCCTGCACCCGCCGCGCTCCCCCCCACTCACCCTTGCCGGATTTTAGGGATGGTTTATTTTTAGAGCAGTCTCAGTGCTGTGATGAGGTGTAAAACCTGACTAAAAAACATCAAATTAGTTGTGTATTAAGAGGAAATCTGTGAGCTGTTGGTAAACAACCTTTTCAAGAACTTTGCCCCAAAATAAGAAATGTAAATACTCAGTACTGCAGCATCAAGACTGCTCTTCTTTAGGGGAGTCTTTATGACCGCATTGGGAAGACATTGGGAATGTTCCAGATTGAAGCGACATGTTAACTATGTGAGTGAGTGGTGATGGCCCACTTCTGAAGCTGAATCTCACAACATTTTAGGTTAATTGGGCTAACGCCCTAGGAGGAGTTGGTAAATTAATATATTATGAACTGTAAGCATGCTCAAATTTCAGAGATTTGGTAATTTTCCCATTGGAATAACATGGGATGTTTCTGTCATTGCTGCGGCTATGCCGTAACAAATATGACATGGGCCTCATTGACTTGTTTGATTGGCAGCCAAAATATATTTTTTTGCAAAATTTGTAAAAAAAAAAAAACTATTTTCCTCACCATATAAAATTTTATTTCACTCTGTAGGTAGCGTTATCACGCCAAATTAATGTGCTTCACTTCAAGTAGGTTAAGGGTTTAACAACTTATTCAAATTTGACACTATTTGGACTTTGTATGTGCAAACGGCAGCAAATTTGAAATTTGGGAAATTTCGGAAATCCTAGATACAGTTTGCGGCTTTGCCGCACAGACACTGTGAATTATATAAATCTAATTTGGATAACTTTTATGTCCAACTCCCCAACACCATTTTCACCAAATGTCAGCTTTTTCGGGCCAAGGAGGAGTTTGTAAAAGTACAACATTTGGAAATAACACCCCTGTCATTCTTAAAGGTGGAATGGATGATTTTTTTTCCAGCAAATTTTTTATCATATTTCCTCGTAGCGTGGATAAATAATTTGTCCTGCCACATATCAATCATAAAACGCACCTATCGCTCACCTGCAGCCGCGTGCGGTTGCTCCCCACGTTTCCGCGTGCCTAAGCGCATGGATCTATCAATATAGTTCCCTCAGTGTACGGGGCAAAATGAAGACGGAGAAAGACAGTTCGAGCTGACGCAGAAGTGGACAGAAATCTACGGGAGACGAGAGATGCGATGCGCTCCGTTGCGCTAATAAACAAACGCACGTGTGTGTCGTATCAGTCCGCATGGGGAGTGTGCATGCGCACTTCCGCCTGCGTTCTCAAATCGCCGAAAAATCGTCCATTGCGCCTTTAAGTGTGGGACAATAAAGGATTATCTTATCTTATCTTAAGCAAATTTTTATCCAATATGGCCGACATTTGGTCGGGCAGAGGGCGTTGCCTTAATAATATTTTTTTACGTCTCGTCACTTTTTTGCCATGTCTTAACTCTCAATACATTTGGAGGGCGCTGACACGCTGTTTTAATCTTATCTTAAAAAACGAAGATTGCCATAATGCAGAGAGGCACAATTTTTAGAGGTGCAAATTTTTGTGAGTTTTCGTCCGGGCCTGTCACAGATGGGTCCACGACTTTGATGAGGATCCTGCGGGAATTAACTGAAAACTCCTGTGTTAGCCAAATATTATGCTCCACCCTTTCTGCACTCGACGCCCTATCCTGACCTCGAATGGTCCGCAGCATTCCATGCCTGTTGCGTAAAAGGTGTGCTTGTAGAGGCTCAGGCAGGCAACTGGCATATTTGCCATTTGCAAGGTAGGTGGCTAATAACATCAGGCTCATCACTAACTCAATGTCGGAGGACAAATCCAGCAGAAGAGAAGAGGGCTCTTAGATTCTGCACCAGATCCCGTGCTTTTTCAGGAGTTTGTACACTCTGGATAAGGTTATCAACATAGAAGCACTGTCCCACAGAGCTGTTCATTGACTTGAGAGTTGTCTGTTGTCTGGCGCTGCAGGGCGAAGGTCGTACAACATGGACTGCAACTGGAGCCAAAGGGGAGACCCGGCCATTCAAAGACTCACACAAAGCTACACAAGCGCAGGAGGGAGCGCAGGCGAATCTAGTGGAACATGCCTTTTATGTTTCCACTAACTGCCACTGGATGCTCTTTGTGCATTGATGGAGCACATCGAGGAGGGCCGCCCCTAGGGTTGAACCTGGCAGGAGGTGTTTGTTTAGGGTTTGGCTCTGAAAGCTGAAGTAGATTCTTGCCATAGTGGCTGACAAGGTGGAGTGGGATGTACCACAACTCATCGGTTTGGGCAAACTCAGAGGGGCACAACTTCACCACAGAACCAGCATGTACTAACTTGTCTATCTCTGTGCTTTAGATCTTTGCTTGCTCAGGATCTTTCTGGAGCCGTCTCTCTATACCTCTCAAACTGGGCAAAACGGTGTCAGGGGTAGCTTGAAGGCGTGGCATGCCTTTGCGACGGAGGCGCTAAATGTCTTTAACTCGAGTAGGTTGATAGTTAGCATAGTTATCTTCTCTTGAGTGTAGGGTATTATACTAGTACAAGTACTGTAAGGTTATGAATGTCCTCCCACTTGTAGAGTAGATTGGGGCACCAGCCGGATTATCGGCATTTAACAACTCTATAATCAAATATCTAAGTTAATTAATTAATTATAAATTAATTTGCTCATTTATCTAAAGGTTTGAGAACATAACCATGACATTGACCCCTTTTCTGGAAATGAATGAACACTTTACCAAATGTGGTATATGAAGATTTAAAGGCGGTATGGATGATTTTTCGGCGATTTGAGAACGCAGGCGGAAGTGCGCATCCGCACTCCCCCGTGCGGTCTGATACAACACACACGTGCGTTTGTTTATTAGCGCAACGGAGCGCATCGCATCGCTCGTCTCCCGTAGATTTCTGTCCACTTCTGCGTCAGCTCGAACTGTCTTTCTCCGTCTTCATTTTGCCCCGTACACTGAGGGAACTATATTATGATAGATCCATGCGCTTAGGCACGCGGAAACGTGAGGAGGAACCGCACGCGGCTGCAGGTGAGCGGTAGGTGCGTTTTATGATTGATACGTGGCAGGACAAATGATTTATCCACGCCACGAGGAAATATGATAAAAAATTTGCTGAAAAAAATCGTCCATACCACCTTTAATGACCAAATAATTAAACAGATAAATATGATGCAGGAATATGCAAATGAGTCGATAACGGATGGAAAACACTAGACATGATTGTTCTAGATCTATCTAGGTGTGTGCTAGAGTTAATTCTAAGATGAAATTCAGCCAGCATGTGAAGTGCATTCATACGAACGGAACCTGAAGCTGTGAGGAGATTGCCTGCGTGGAGTCCAAGAGCCTGCGTGTCCTTGGCTCTGAGGCGATCCTCAGGAAAAGGACCGTTGCGCTGATTCGCAGATGAAGCTGGTCTGTAAAGGCTGTGGACTTGAAAAGTTGCAAAAAGGTCCTTTGCTTGATTTTGTATGACGCAGTATCAATCACGGGCACAGATTTCTTAGTTCCGGGAGGGAACATTAGCTTCTGCGGGCATGTCTCTTGGAAAAGTCTTTGTCCCGTAGCTTTGCATTGCTCACGCTAGCTAGGCCCGAGGCCTTCCTCTCCCAAGGCCCGGTGTCATGGACCTTGCTGGTGGGACCTTGAATGGACCCGCCGGCAACTCGGATGGAACTCTCTTTGGAACTGACTGTAACTCTTTTGTCTTTCTGACTTAACCCTGCGGGGGTTTTGGCGCCGTGGCTTCAGCCAATCAACCGCTGAGTCAGCTTGATAAGGGGACGAGATCTGGAGGAAGACCCCCCTTTGTTCGGCTTTACCTTAGGCCACAAGAGTTACACAAAAGGTAACATTATCCACAAAACAAGTTATGAAACAGTTAGATTGACATGTAAAACACGATAACACAGTATGTACATGCAAAGTCATCTGGTAGACAAATTCTACAATCTTATGATTGTCTACTAAAACCACTAAAACCGCATAGTCTTTTAGCGTTTTAGCTTTTGTCTTGGAGAGATCATTACTCTCTGTAATCCAAAAGGAGTCATTTGATGAAAAGTTATTTTCAAAGTTCAGAGCGTCTCTGTTGTAGTATACCCATTTTTCTAATCTACTCCAGAATAGACTATTTCTTTATCCACAATAAAGACATCAAAAATCACTGAAGCAGAATAGACATAAGTGTAGGGTAACATACTAGTACAAGTACTGTAAGGTTATGAATGTCCTCCCACTTGTGAAGGAGGGGGGGCATTCAAGGTTGATATTGATTAAAGAATTGTTAAAGAATTGTTCAAGAATTCAAACATGACACACTGCATAAGTGCGGGTAAGTCTGAATCATATTTTTAAGAGAAGAATGCGGCACCAACCGGATAATCGGCAATTTTAACAACTCTATAATCAGATATCTAAATTAATTAATTAATTAGAATTTAATTTGCTCGTTGATCTAAAGGTTTGAGAACGTAACCGTGACATTGACCCCTTTTCTGGAAATGAAGGAACACATAACCAAATGTGGGTTATGAAGATTTAATGACCAAAGAATTAAACGGATGAATTAGGAATATGCAAATGAGTCGATAACAGATGGAAAACACAAGACATGATGGTTCTAGATCTATCTAGGTGTGTGCAAGAGTTAACTCTAAGATGAAATTCAGCCTGTGAAGTGCATTCATACGAACGGAACCAGAAGCTGTTATCCTGAGACGGGCCTGCGTGGGGTCCAAGGGCCTGCGTGGGGTCCAAGGGCCTGCGTGGGGTCCAAGGGCCTGCGTGGGGTCCAAGGGCCTGCGTGGGGTCCAAGGGCCTGCGTGGGGTCCAAGGGCCTGCGCTGGGTCCAAGGGCCTGCGCTGGGTCCAAGGGCCTGCGCTGGGTCCAAGGGCCTGCGCTGGGTCCAAGGGCCTGCGCTGGGTCCAAGGGCCTGCGTGGGGTCCAAGGGCCTGGTGTATAAAGCTGTAAAAGAAACACTTTCCTTTTGCTTTCAACACTTTGCTCTTTACTTTCAATGACATTTAACTGGGCAGACTGGCTGGAAATAAGCCATCATATCTCTAATACCTAAAGAAGGGTAAGAGAGACTTGACTGTGCTTCATATAGACCCATTTCTATTCTGAATGTGGACTATCATATATACACCTCAATTATGGCCAAAATAATGGAGCAAATACTTCCAAATGTAATCCACAATGATCAGACTGGATTTATTATCAGACAACAGACACAAAATAACATAAGATGATCCCTTCAATTCGATTTATTTTGTAATGCCCAAAATCACAACAACAGTTGCCTCTAAGGGCGACAGTGAAAAACTGATTAAACAATGTCCGTGGGACGAGGGACGATGTTCCAGAGTCCCCTCTCCTTAGACCCTCCTTCTCGGCCAGGAAAAACTACAAAAAACCTCCTCGGGGAAAAAAGTAGAAACCTGGAGGAGTTCCAGAGTGAAGGAGAGATCTGACTCTCACAGACGGACGTGAGAGAGCCAGTGGAGCTGGACCCACTCAGGAGGAAAACCAGTTCATCAGGAGGAAAACCAGTTCATCAGGAGGAAAACTAGTTCATCAGGAGGAAAACTAGTTCATCAGGAGGAGAACCAGTTCGCCAGGAGGAGAACCAGATCTTCCAGGCAGATGAAGGACTGTCCATATGGGGTCGAGACCGCTTCACCAGGAGAGGAGCATCTGGGTCCACTCATCAATGAGTCAGATTGCAAGTGGAATTAAATATTAAATTTTGTTTGATAGAATAGGTAATCAGAAGCAGAGGATAGTGCTCAAGCTGCCATACTTCTATCAGCATAGTTGGTCCTAGGGCAACGTAGCTGAAACTGTAGGTTTATATTTCTGTTCCTAACTGGCCTGACCATAAGCGATTTCAAAGTGTAGCGTTTTGAGCCTGGTCTTAAATGAGGAGACTGTGTCGGCATCTTTAACATGGACCGGGAGCTGATTCCATAACACAGGAGCTTGGTAGCTAAACGCTCTACCTCTTACTACATATAATGAACCATATACAAAAATTACAAAAAACAAAGCTTTGATTATTTGTTTGTATTCAGATTAAGCTTTTGATTTAGTTTGCTGGACTTATTTATTTAATGTGCTAAACAAATTTCAAAAAGACTACTTGATTGTAAAAAGTATTGGGGCTCTCTATGATGGTCCAAATTCAAGAATTAAAATTAATGGCCACCTGACAGATCCGCCAACTCTTAATAGAAGGGCGATTTGTTTGCATTGTATATGGAACCACTGGCCCAATATATCTGATGATCAAAAACAATTCATGGTGTTACAGCTAATATAATAAAGCATACAATTGCCTGCTATGCAGATGGTGTTCTATTCTATTTGACCAAACCAGACATTTTCATCCCCAATGTAAAGCAATTAAAAAAAAAAAAAAAAATAGCCCATTGTCTGGATACAGACTTAAAGGTGGAATGGATGATTTTTTGGAGCCAAATCTGAGTCTCATTTCCTCGTGGCGTGGACTGCCAATTATTCCTGCCACGTATCAATCATAAAATGCACCTACTGCTCACCTGCAGCCTCGTTCTGGCTCGTCCCCAGGAGAGCAGCACGTTTCCCTGTGTCTAAGCGCATGGATCTATCATAATATAGTTCCCTCAGTGTACAGGACAAAATTAAGACGGAGAAAGACAGTTCGAGCTGGCTCAGAAGAGACGAGAGATGCGATGCGATCCGTCGCGCTAATAAACAAACGCACATCTTAGCCGCGAGGCTTTTCTCTGCCTCCGCACGGGGTTCAGTGCGCATGCACATGAACTTGAGTTCATGTGCGCATGCACATGAACTTGAGTTCTCAAATCGGCAAAAAATTGTCCCGTACGCCTTTAATATACAATGTAGGGTCTCAAACTACAGGTATTCAGTTTATGATTAAGGGAGATTTCTTAGCAGAAACGAGACAAGACGGGGCACCAGGGTAAAACCCAAAGAGCTAAGATACGGTCCTTAATCGCGCTCGTTAAAAAGGTCTGAAGGGTGTTTCACGATTCAGGGACTTACACATAGTCTATTCAAACAAACAATAGTCAATAACTCTTTCGTGTAGTTTATTTATCCAAAGGGCAATCAAAAACACCGGAGCAGAAATGTGCACAGGTAAATCACAGGTGATGTTATATCAGATTTGACAACGAATTTCATGCAGATAATGTTAAACCAGGGTTTTGCCTTTGATAATCAAATGTGTCTATGCTAATCTATATCAAAAAAAGGGAAAGTGAGAAGCTAAAGGGAGGAGGAACAGCTGAGCTCTACCCAAACCACGCCACAAAAGAACCGCACACTGGACTCTGCTTACGGTTTGTAGAGACTCGGTCCGACTGGTCCTTGTCCGCGGACGAGATCCGTAGCGACGCATCGTGTGTAGCGGTGTGGCGGCGAAGGTTCGTGGAGCGGTGTGCTGGCCGTGGAGCGGTGTGCTGGCCGTGGAGCGGTGTGCTGGCCGTGGAGCGAGAAAGGCAGCGGCGGCTGTGAGGTCCTTGGCGCCGGTGGCAACGGAAGCGATATCCGAGCGTTCCTTGGCGGTAGAACGCTTTAGCGGCGTGTTAGCTCCTCACGCGGCCTTTACTCAGATGAGAGCGTAGCGCTGATCCACGTAAACGGCGTAGATTACTTCAAAAAGAAAAGAAACGAAGTAGCAAAGAAAGTCTCTGTCCGGTTTAGCGTTTAAGCTTAGTTCCAGGTGGTTTCAGGTGGTTTCAGAGTCCAGGGCTGGCATGGCCTTGTCGACCACGTGACGGACGGATTTTTGTTGAGACAAAGGAAAAAGTGAAAGGCTCGTCCGTGGAGACGGCTCCCAAGAGAAAAGACAAAGGGGATGAGCAAGAGCAAGAGCAAGAGCAAGAGCAAGAGCAAGAGCAAGAGCAAGAGCAAGAGCAAGAGCAAGAGCAAGAGCAAGAGCAAGAGCAAGAGCAAGAGCAAGAGCAAGAGCAAGAGCAAGAGCAAGAGCAAGAGCAAGAGCAAGAGCAAGAGCAAGAGCAAGAGCAAGAGCAAGAGCAAGAGCAAGAGCAAGAGCAAGAGCAAGAGCAAGAGCAAGAGCAAGAGCAAGAGCAAGAGCAAGAGCAAGAGCAAGAGCAAGAGCAAGAGCAAAGGCCGCGTGAGGAGCTAACACGCCGCTAAAGCGTTCTACCGCTAAGGAACAACTGGACATCGCCTCCGTTGCCGCCGCCGCTCCAAGGACGTCGCAGCACACCGCTCCACGCGACCCCTCGCTCCACGACCGCCGCCCGATTCACGAACCTTTGCCGCCCGCTTCACGAACCTTCGCCGCCCGCTTCACGAACCTTCGCCGCCACACCGCTCCACGCGACGCCTTGCTACGGACCTCGTCCGCGGACAAGGACCAGCCGGACCAAGTCTCTACAAAACCGTAAGCCGAGTTCAGTGTGCGGTCCCTTTTGTGGCGTGATTTGGGTAGAGCTCAGCTGTTCCTCCTCCCTTTAGCTTCTCACTTTCCCTCTTTTTGATATAGATTAGCATAGACACGTTTGATTATCAAAGGCAAAACCCTGGTTTAACATTATCTGCATGAAATCTGCTGTTAAATCTGATATAACATCACCTGTGATTTACCTGTGCGCATTTCTGCTCCGGTGTTTTTGATTACCCTTTTGATAAATAAACTACACGAAAGAGTTATTGACTATTGTTTGTTTGAATAGACTATGTGTAAGTCCCTGAATCGTGAAACACCCTTCAGACCTTTTTAACGAGCGCGATTAAGGACCGTATCTTAGCTCTTTGGGTTTAACCCTGGTGCCCCGTCTTGTCTCGTTTCTGCTAAGAAATCTCCCTTAATCATAAACTGAATACCTGTAGTTTGAGACCCTACAACAACAAACTGAAAATCTATATTTTTTGGTACCCCCTTTGCCCTATAGAAAGACCCATTTAGGTTGCACTGATATATTTTGGTGTGGTCTTACATAAAGATCCATCAACAATCATGGAAAATAAATTATATTGCTCATTTGATTAATATTCAAAAATACTTGGAAAAATGTACTCTTATCCCATACTTAAAGGAATAATGGAGGATTTTTTGCCAATTTGAGAACGCAAGCTACAGTTAGTCTCTTTTGTTTTTTTAAATGCGCATGCGCACACTCACCCCCCACCCTCCGGTTCTTTCCCAGAGGCTGCCTACCATCAAACCTTGTGGGTGAGCATGCAACAGCCCACTTACACACAGCGTGCAGTGCGTAGGGCATCAGGTGATCTGAGGGGCACAACCAACCTGACCAGGCAGTTTGGATTGAATGACAGAATAGGCTTTTTGTGCAGCAGCGGCACTGTTCTTTTTACAATTGAACGTGGAGCATTTATAGTAGGCTACTTTATTATTTAAACAACTAAACAAGGACAGCACACGGGCAGCTTTTCTGTAAAAGCCACAGTTTAATCAGGCTCGGACATATCAAAGGCATAGCTGGGAGTGGTTTAAACTCAACATGCGTATTATTTGCTCCACAATGAGCAAAACAAAATCTGCATCATATTCAATTAGAAACAGTGAAAAAGAACCAATGAAACGAGACGTGAGATGCGTCGAGCTGGCGCGGTGAACTTCGGAGCTGAAACCACGCCGTCACTAAGCCAAAGTGGTTCAACTTCTTACAAATGTCTAAATCATGTTTTCCATAAATGCAACAGAAAGCATCAATATTTTGCCGTCTGTAATGTATATAGAGCCTCGATCTGATCTGCAGAACACCAGGAGAAGGGCTTTGGGTGATGCTAGAGCAGGAACTGTGGGGGATTTTTATTTCTAAAACGCACCAGAATACAGGAAAATATGACCCCCAGACCCCTTTAGGATTGTAATTTTCGCAATATAGAATTTTTTTGGTACAATTTCAAAGGGGGTTGGGGGCACCACTAAGAATTTTTGCTTAGGGCACCCAAATGTCCAGCAGTGGCCCTGACTTCAATCCACTCAGAAGTTACTCCCCAAGGAAGATGAACTGGCTTCTAGCTACATACTTCGGAATATCATTACATAGAAACTACTTTTTATTTACTGTGTTTCCCTTTAGTCCAGACAACATGGGTCTGCTGGATCCAGCCACCAGTGATGGGCGTGTGATCTTCTTCTTACCCTGGGAAAAGATGACCATTGCAGGGACTACAGACACCCCCACCAACGTGACGGCCCATCCTATCCCCGGAGAGGAGGACATCAACTTTATCCTGACAGAGATGCGGAACTACCTCAGCCCCGATGTCGAAGGTACACCAACAAGCCTTGAAATAATCATTTTTACGTCCCTGTCAACATGACAGGTACCAATCATTTGGCTTCATGCTGTCACTGCCAACATTTTGAAGACACAGACACGGTGGTCTTTCCTCGTTTCCACGTCACAGTGAAGCCAAGTGCTACATACATATAAGTGCTACATACGCTTCCTCATATTTCCTCTTCTTATTAGCTTTTGGGTGACTTTTGTTTGTTTCGTTATTAGGGATGTCACAATATTAATTTTAGTCACGAGGAGAAATATCACAATGTTACGATTATTCACAATTATCAGAAAAAAGTAAGGAAACATATATATGTTATATATATATATATATATATATATATATATATATATATATTTTTTTTTTTTTAAACAATTAACTTCCCTACTCGTTAATACAGCGTATTAATTTAAAAATAAAATGGCCACAAATTGATTAAATAATATAAAAGTTGTAGCTCATTTAAGCATTATATCATTTATTAGTGAGATGATCTCCATGGTAACGCTCGGGGGAGGGGCTTGAAACTTTCCTTTGGCTCACGCCAACAACAAAAAGATTTGTGAAGAATGAAAAAAGCATTTACAGATAAGATTACGCTCTGGAACTACCCGTCTCCTCTTCTCTCTTTCCCTCCCGCTCCCTCTCCCTCTCCTCCTCCTCCTTTGAGCTTGTGCGTTCCGGGGCGCCACTTTGCGAGCCGCACAGAGCGAGTGCTTTGCGCTTCAGCGCCGTCAGCGGTGTCCAACGCTTAAAACACAGGATTCACGCCACAAAAACACGCGTCCACATAGACTTTGAATGTAAACTGGACGCGTTGACGCCGCAGAGTGAATGGGCCATTAGAAAATTCAAAATGGGGTCACACGTGCCAAAAAATTAGCGCCGGTCAGTATGTCCGGAGACTTTATTTTTGAGTCGGTCAAAACTGATTTTTCCCTCGGTCATTGACCGTGTCCGACCCGTTATTTCGAGGCTTGCACCAATACACTAGTCCATTTTAAGTGAGGGCTAAAATGCAGCCAATTGTTGATTTCTTTATTGTTATTTTTTGACATGTGCTCCCATTTGACACCCTTGTTTATAAAAATGCTGTCCGAGTATATCTCACCGGTTAGATTAACTCGCCGGATATGGGAGATGGAGCGGGGCTTTGGCTTCCAGTAAATCCAGTAAATCCTGGCTCCAATGAGGAAATGAGCGAACATGGGATTGTTTGTCTTTGTAGTTTTCACAAATGTATCTAATCATTGCGTACACAAACTTTGCTGGTTTGCTGAGGCTGACAAACCACACTTTTTGGTAGCTCCTCTGGACAGCTGCAAGTTCCCCTAGTAGATCTGGCGCTGTACTCACATGTCTGTGGAAGCTGTGTGCCCATAAGAAGAGTATATGTGTATCCCACGCAACAAAGCTGGACTGGTGTTTTGGCTCAATTAAGTCCAAATAAATGCCAATGCACCTTCTCTGGTCTCATTTGTCAGTGGGGTAATTTGTCAGTTGGAGTTGTGGAGAGCTTACACACGCTAGATTAAATTTTTTTTTTTATTATTTATAAATTGTAATATCTGTATCGAACAATTATTTTTCTCAGGGGGTCAAATGAGAAGCAGACAACAATGAGGGCCTGGCCAAAAATTAAACTCAATTCTGCATATTGATTTGATATCTCTATTTAAAGCGGTAAATGGCATTGTTTTGACAAGCTGATAATAGTACCATGTGTTATTGCATAATGAGAAAAAGAGGATGTCTTCCAAAAAAATGTATGCATTCAATAAAATTTACCAGATGGTAAACAAAATGTGAAACATTTGTAACCATGTTCATTCTCGTGCTCTTCTAAAAGTGCAACAAACTGTCTGTGATTTAATGCTCATGTCCTGATGAAATTAACTAACATTTGAGACATTTTTTCCTGTCACACCTATCCATAGTGACACCTGCCAGTCTGCCCCATGTCAGTCGCAGTTTGTTCATGCATGCGTTTACCTCTGTAAACAGGTCACTCCCCATTGTTGTCCCTTTCATCGAGCGCACTTCAGCCAGCTCCTCCGTAATCTCCGTTATCCCTCTGAGAAACACGTGTAACTGGGCTGTGTCACGTACATCACAACTCTCATCCAAAGTCAACGAGAAGAAGTCAAAATGTGTCACTCTATTTTGCAGGGGAAGCGCCAGATTATCCACGATGTCCTCTACCCTACTGGTCAGGGTTCGTCTGTGGGACTTTTTCAAATGCTTCTTTTTTATCTGGGCATATAGGCACTACAGAATCCACCAAGCACTCTTTTACAAACTAACCCTTCGAGAATGGCTAGCTGTTTTTAGCGATTTAGTGGGACATCATGACGTTGGTCCTGGTCGCTGCATCTTTGGATGCGTGAAGCTTAGTAAAATAGCTTTGTTGTTTTGTTAGCTTCGCAAGCAAATCATCTGCTGCCGGCGCTCTCTCGGCGTCAGCCGGGTGTCTGTATTTTACAGCGTGTTTCATCCATTGTCTGTGTCCAATGGATGAAAAGGCCAATAAGAGTTGATGTGTCTAAATTATTTCAGCATTATAATACTGCCTTCATCCAGCTAAAACTGTACCATTCTTTATTATATACCAACATTGTGTATTATGCTAAAGTGCTCACTGGTGATAAATTTAAATGACTATTTCTTTGTTTATCATTTCCATGATTCCATTAAGTTTTGGGAAGGCAATATTCAAATTTCTTGATGCTGAATAGGCCTATACACCATGTAATAGTATGTTTATGGTGCATGTACCTTTGGAAATAAAGAAGGTATATTAAACCATCCTTGGAGGAAAATGCAACCCGTATGAGGCATATTTACCATCCCTTTAAAAGATTCTGGGGAGAGCACTGCAACTACATATCTTTTTAGTAAAGTATATAATGTTTTAGAAGAATTATTCTATTATAAATTAAAATATTTTTGATGTCAGGTGTAAATCCCAGTCCTCGTATATGAATTTATGCTGTGCATTATAGCATTAACTCTTCTCCTTCAATTATTGTGTATTCTTTTTTTTTTTTGTGTATTATGTTGTGGTAATATCTAATCCATAACATTGTAGTATACAATGTGTCATTTTTTTTCCACAAAACAGATATAGAAGCTAATCCCCTGTTTGTTGCAGTGCGCAGAGGGGACGTGCTGGCAGCCTGGAGCGGCATCCGGCCCCTAGTCACCGACCCTGATTCCAAAGACACTCAATCCATCTGCCGCAACCATGTGGTCAATGTGAGCAAAAGTGGACTGGTTACCATTGCAGGTAAGTCATACTGTCTCTACTATAGGAACAATCTAATCAATGTGTTAAGTTAGGAATAGAAAGTAACTAATTACCAATGCACACATTAGTTATGCAATAAATATAACTTCCACTGTTAATATAATACTGGTTTATAAATATTGTATTTAACTTTTGTTGTGTGTCCCTATTTTTTATCCTATTTCGTCTACTTTTTTTTATGTGAGAACCCCATCGCATCTGTAAAATTGAGGGGAAAAAAAGCAAAAATCATGGAGCAAATAATGACGAATATGCAAGTAAATGGTATCACAAATTATTTGGGTGAGCTCTGTTGAGTGAGGGCCCCAAGCTCAGTAGAGCCACCTCAAAAATCATTTTACGTAGCTGTAATGGGACCTCTGACCAGATTTTTTACTTAGACAAAATTGGCATGAAAAATAGGTAATGTCAGAACATGTAAAAAATTATATTATATTTATAACCCTGCAGGAAGTCGGAATTTAAAAGTCACACATCAACATCTGATAGATGAGATAGATAAATAGAAATAAAGATTGATAAATATAGATAGATCGCACTTTGCTTTCAAATGAGCGAAATGCATTGTTAATTTTGGGACTCATGAGTAGCCTTGAGTGTGAGATCACTGCCACACCACCAGTCTGAAAGTTAGCATGTGTGGGTGGACTCATTAGTCTTAAATAATCATCTTTTTGAAGCCAAGTTTCAGTTAGAGCTAAAAGATCTATGTTATAATCACTAAATAATTCATTAACTGAAACCGATTTGTAAGAAATGACCTAATGAATTTTATATGCTTATGTTTTTGTTTATTTGTATCATTTGTGAGTGCTATTTTAGTTAGGGAGTGTCTACAGAGCCGCGAAACTGCCATGTTATTTTTTGCCGCGGCTCCTGAAACTGCTGGGCTATTTGACCGCACCAGGTTAGGGTTAGGTCTTGGGGTTAGGGTCAGGGTTAGGGTCAGGGTTAGGGTTAGGGTTAAAGGTGCCATAACATGCTTTTTTTCACGTTTCGTAGTCTATCCTAAGTGTATAATTGATAATAATAAGGGTTGTGCAACACCCATAACATAATAGTTTAGAAATATCACCCAGACCTTGGACCCCCTCACCCGGAAATGCAACCGGCTTGGTTTGATATTCGCTCCCACCCTTGCGAAGAGCGATCTGGCTCCCCCGCCCAACCCGTGACGTAGTCTCAGAGCGCGTGTGTGCCCCGCCCACCCGTGACGTAGTATGTCTCCACAGCTGCCTGCTCCGCGATGCGCAGCTCCGCGCCAGTGAGTGAGAAACAATAAAACTTCAGATCAACACTACTTTGAGACTAAATAAATCTGGTGTTTATTCTACAGCGTGCGCAGAACAGATATATATATATATATATTAATATATATATATATATATATATATATATATATATATTTATTAATATATATTAATATAATATAATATAATATAACAGATATAAGTCTTATTTCCTGGTTTTTCGGTATCGGATAGCACTTCTCTCCGTTTATTGTTCCGGTTGCTGCATCAACTGCCACATCAACCTTCACCATTGTAATAATAGTAAAGAGTGCGATATCATTAATGAAGTTTTGGGCCTCTTTGAGCCGTGTTTTGTTGTAAATCGAAGCAGAAAAACTCCGGGCTTGTAGGGAGACCCGAGCCGGGGGGAAGGGTGCGGGAGGCGGGAGGCGGGTGGAGAGGGGGGAGGGTGAGGGGGTATGATGACGCGTGCCTGTGGGTATGACGCGGTCTTGTAGACACCCCCCGTCAGTTTGGAGATTCGAGGAAAGGAGATAGTCTGTAATATAGCTAAACACTGCGGGAATCAATCAAAAAAACACTCTGGGTACATATATGAAGCACAAATAGCAATGTAAGAAGGTTAAAAGCTCTGAAAAGTCGATTTTGCATGTTATGGGACCTTTAAGGTTAGGGTCAGGGATGAGGCTATATGGCCGTACCGCGGCTCCCGAAACTGCTGGGCTATTTGACCGCACCGCGGCTCTGCAGCCACGGCCTTTTAGTTATTTGTCTGATCCCTGAAATATTTTTTCTGAGATTTTGCTTTTTGATGAGTCTGAACACTTAATTTGTGACAGAGTGGGCGAGAGCTCGGTGACAGAGGAGGGTCTTACACTGCTGCTCTGCGTCCGGGACTCATCCCTGGGTGGTCACTTTAGATTACTATGGTCTATCAAATTTCGAACTAAAAGGGATGTACTCTCCGAAGTTGGATGGATGCCATCCCTACGTATGAGCCCAACCTGTCATCAACTTTGCCAACTCACACACCGCACCTACTTGTCATTTGTGCACTTCTGATTGTGTTTGCCGAGCGTCGTTATCGCCTGTGTTAATCACGATTCGGCAGAACCTATGTCTCTTCTGCTTTTAAAGCTGAAGTTTTCCTTTGATGTCACCCATTCTGGCCCCTGGGTTGCACCTAACACTTGCTGCTGGTAGCTTCACGTCTCTGACTATAGAACTTCCAATTACCAGATTGTCCATTCAGTGAGCGTCTGATCAGCGACCCTCAGGCATGGCCTGTTGCGTGGTCCGGTAAACCTGATTCTACAACAGCGGATATGCGCTTCTAACTCCGTAACCCTGGCCTTCAAAGCTACCACTACACTGCACTTAATGCACCTGTCATCAGTGAAAGAGCCAGAGTTCTGACTCAACACATGACAGCTTGAGCAAGAGCGAGAAAAAGAACAAACGTATTTCTGTTTATGAAGTATGAATTGGCCTTTAAAGCTCTTTGCGCTGCATTGGTGTCCTGTTACTGTGCAGTCTGGGCCAGACTGGACTGCGCAGACTAGAATGTTCTCAGCTTGGAGAGAATCCTTTACCCACTCTGCGTATGCACACAAAGTCTGTGCACTCATCTCTGCCTGTAAACCCTCCATGAGACTAATGCGGGTCACTGCAGCAGTCTGGGGGTGTGCGCTTCAGGATCATCCGCTCCTGTGGCACTGCTGCTACCTGCCCTATTGATCACAAGTCGAGTTTACAAGATGTGCTGCATGGACTGCAGTGCATTTTGTGCTCAGCATATCCAGGTTCTGGACCTGTTTTAGTCTTGGTTAAGTCTGTGTGTAGCATCCCAGTGATGATAGCGAGCTCGGCAAAACAAATCAAGGTGAATCTGAGGCTGCATTTCAATATTTTAATTATTTAGGCATGACTGCAAACATCACCCACACAGGTGGTGCTTTTGATTGCCATTTCTCATTGTCATTGGATCAAACACTACCATTATATATGGACTGGCACCATTCCACTCCAGCCTTCAGCGGCCAAGTCCAGCCTCTTTACACCAGCATTAAGGTTGGGAAGGTAGCAAAATGGCGCCCTGGAACCACTCCCTGGAAAAGGCTCCTGTTAACACCAATTTCGACAAATATGGCCCTAAGACTTTTCTGGTTGAGAACAACAATGGTGAAACTTCCCACTAATCCTCTGGGATAGTGCCCAAAGCAGTTTGGAGAGGAGAGGAAAAATTATAGCCATTACCTTGGCAAGAAAGACTCAAAGGAAGTAAAAGCTAAATGATTTACAAGAAAATCTAAAATTGTTAATCTAAAATCTCATAAGAAATGGTAAAAAAATAAATAACTCTTTACCAAACAAAAGTATTATAAAAGTGGATTAAAGTTTCTAAAGTATTAGCCTGGAAACTAAAAAGTAGAAAGACCCATTTTAAAAGTATGAGACAGAAAATGCAATTTTAACCAAACAAGACCAAATTCAATCAGCATTTGTATCCTTTGATCAAAAACTTTTCTCTGAAATCTCAGGAGCTAAAGAAGAGGAAATAGACTCCTTTTTGCACACCCTCAGTTATGACAGAAGAACAAAATAAATAAAAATAGGAGATGAAATAACAGAGGTGGAAATACAAGGTGCAATGAAGAGACTGAACAATATATTTCCAGGGATTGATGGGTTCACCTCAAAGCGATATAAAGCTCTAAAAGAACATTATCCCTTTGCTTTGAACGTTTAACGGGGCACAAAAAATTCAAACCCCTCCTAATGAGGGGAAGAAGCCATCATCTCTCTGATACCTGAAGAAGGAAAGGGCCGACTTAACTGTGCTACATATAGACCCATTCATGTTCTAAATGTAGACCCCAGTTATGTCCAAAAGAATGGAACAAATACTCTAAAATTGTATCCACACATTAACAATTATATTTTAGGCTTGTGTCAGTGGGCTCCATCTACTCCAGAAAAAGCATGTTAAAATTCCCATTGGGTCAACTTCCGCACTGTCGAGCCATTTCATTTTGGCAATACCCAGAGATTTTTGTCGCACATTTTCTCAAAAATTGCTCCATGGGAAAGGTTCAAATTCATGATCTCGGCCTGAGAATGCTGATGATGATGATAATAATAATAATAATAATAATAAGAAACCAAGCTAAATCTATAGTCCCGGCAAGTCCCGGCAAGTTCCTGGCTCTGGGCTAATAATAATGACAAGAAACCAAGCAACAGTCCCTGCCAGTTCCTGGCTTTGGCCTAATGAGAAACCAAGCAAAAACAATAGTCCCGGCCAGGTCCTGGTTCAGGCCTAGAAAAAGAAGAATATGGAATATGGTCCAATTACCTGCGATGAATGGATAGGTCAAATTAGCTGGCAGTCTGAACAAATTCCAAACATTGGAGATGCCCAAAGAAGAGCCGATGGCTCTGGAGAATTACTTAAAACAATTCCATCTGGAAAGATATGCAGTCTCAAATGAGGAGCAAGGCCAAGGGGATACCCTGCGGGAATCAGAGGGGGGGGGGGGGGGGGGGGTGCATCCTGTAGTATGATACAAATGGTGCATTACAGACGACTAAGAAGAGCAATGTGCCACCTTAAGTGCATGGCTAATGTCTGCGCCTCGGAAAATGACACACGGATGTAGATGTGCAAGCTGCAATGACTTGCCATGGGGCGAAATGAGCTGATCTATGATGAGAATTCACAATGAACCAAATGAGTGGATGAGGAAATAGTTATGCATAGAAATAGCTTAAACAGCGTAAGTCAGAGTAGCGTGGCTTGCGTGGATCGAAGCAGCGTGGCTCGCATGGATTGGAGAAGCATGGTTAGCATAGATCTGTGTACAGTGGCTTGCGTGGGTTGGGGAACCATAGCTAGCATGGGTTCGGTTCGGAGGTGGAGACATGGTCCTGCTCACGAACCTCAGTTAACATATTAACTACAGTTTAAAGGACAATAACATTACACATAATGCATAATTTGTGTGAGATCATTAAAAAAAAAAAAAAAACTTACTGACATTTCCTTAAAAATCCCACACAATGATGTTTACTGTGTTTTGTAGGTGGTAAGTGGACCACATACCGGTCCATGGCAGAGGAGACCCTGAATGCAGCAGTGGAGGCGCACCAGCTGAAGGCCAAGTCCTGCAGGACTGTAGGGCTGATGCTGGAGGGAGGTCGAAGCTGGACCCCAACACTCTACATTAGACTGGTGCAGGACTACGGACTGGAAGTGGAGGTATGAATTAGGGCTGGAAATCATGGGCTCCCTTTCCGCACAATATGTGATTCATGATGCTGGTAATGTAGTGTTAGTGCATATTCTGCAATCTATCTCCATATTGAAAGAAACAAATAAATTGTTATATTGTCAAAGCCTATGTCTGTGGGTTTATAGTATGATTTCTTTGGCTCGTAGGTTCTATTCTTTCCAACATAATTATCTCCACACATGTGACTTTGTCGTCCTCCACTGGGATGTACATATATTTCCCCACTCTTCGTCAGTTAGAACGAAATAATCCTCAATTTACCCATTTATTTTTAATGTACGGTAACTAAATTATACAAATGTTAATGTATTTGTATAATTTTGTTGATATTCCCCTTGAAAGTTTCGATTTATAAACTTTAATAAATATTTCAGTAAAGGGTTACGATGGCCGTTAATTTCATGGTTATAATAACTAAGTAAATAGGAGGGGGACAACTCGTGTTTCCCTGGTCAGTGGAGCCTTTCAGTTGACCATTAATGTTTATTCTTAATGTTGGACCATCATAAAGATTCCTAATATATTTTTATAATGAAATTGTCTACCCAAACGTTGTTGACATAAATAAAGCCATCTAACAGAATCAAAAGATTTCTCAGTGTCCAGACTAATTAATTCAACTTTGTTTTGTTGTTTTGGTATATTTTAAAGATTGTCTTATTAGGTACTAGAATTGTCCCAGCGAGAACTCGAGCGAGTGAGTTTTCATTTTGAGTGAAGATACTGTGAAAAAATATTGAAAAACTGCTCAATAACAACTGAAAAAAATGTATAACGGGTTCATTTGTGACCGGGCACAATAAGACAAAATTACGTTCCCGTTTTTAGTATTATTATTTGCCCGACCCGAAGGACGAGAATCCTTGGGCTGGGAAAACGCAAAAATCAAGTAGTAAACAAGGACAGATATGCTTGTGAGTGGTATCGGAAATTAGAACTCCAAGAGTTAAATTTTGTCTAAATTAGGCCACAAAGACGAAACAAAAAACCCATCGCAATATTATTAGTATCCTTTTTCTTCCACAACTCGCACATTTTTGACCCCCTGACCATCGATGAAAAGTCCCATGTGGGGTTATAGACCCGATCAGCTTGGCCCGAAATCGAATACAATGAAAACGTCCGTCGCAACAGCGCCACCTATAGCAAGGAAAGAAAGAAAGAACATGAAACGCTTTAACTTTGGTCTATCAATTATGTGAAAAGTCAACATTGTCTGATTTGTCTGAAATTCAGGGGTTATATTCTCAAGACTCCTTGAAAAAAAAGTGCATTTCAGATATTGTGTATTTTTCACTATTGATCAGCAGGGGCGCAATTAATGCTCACAAACACATTCAAAATATGCTTCATCTGATTGTGTTGAAATTTGAACAATTTGTACACCTTCTTACACCAATTACAATCATGTGTCAACCATTTTGATTGGTGGCCTAGCACCACCTACAGGATTGTTTCTAAAGTATTAGCCTGGAAACTAAAAAGTAGAAAGACCCATTTTAAAAGTATGAGACAGAAAATGCAATTTTAACCAAACAAGACCAAATTCAATCAGCATTTGTATCCTTTGATCAAAAACTTTTCTCTGAAATCTCAGGAGCTAAAGAAGAGGAAATAGACTCCTTTTTGCACACCCTCAGTTATGACAGAAGAACAAAATAAATAAAAATAGGAGATGAAATAACAGAGGTGGAAATACAAGGTGCAATGAAGAGACTGAACAATATATTTCCAGGGATTGATGGGTTCACCTCAAAGCGATATAAAGCTCTAAAAGAACATTATCCCTTTGCTTTGAACGTTTAACGGGGCACAAAAAATTCAAACCCCTCCTAATGAGGGGAAGAAGCCATCATCTCTCTGATACCTGAAGAAGGAAAGGGCCGACTTAACTGTGCTACATATAGACCCATTCATGTTCTAAATGTAGACCCCAGTTATGTCCAAAAGAATGGAACAAATACTCTAAAATTGTATCCACACATTAACAATTATATTTTAGGCTTGTGTCAGTGGGCTCCATCTACTCCAGAAAAAGCATGTTAAAATTCCCATTGGGTCAACTTCCGCACTGTCGAGCCATTTCATTTTGGCAATACCCAGAGATTTTTGTCGCACATTTTCTCAAAAATTGCTCCATGGGAAAGGTTCAAATTCATGATCTCGGCCTGAGAATGCTGATGATGATGATAATAATAATAATAATAATAATAAGAAACCAAGCTAAATCTATAGTCCCGGCAAGTCCCGGCAAGTTCCTGGCTCTGGGCTAATAATAATGACAAGAAACCAAGCAACAGTCCCTGCCAGTTCCTGGCTTTGGCCTAATGAGAAACCAAGCAAAAACAATAGTCCCGGCTAGGTCCTGGCTCAGGCCTAGAAAAAGAAGAATATATAATATTACACCAATTACAATCATGTGTCAACCATTTTGATTGGTGGCCTAGCACCACCTACAGGATTGCACACAATGGGGAGGGAAAAAAAATTACTTTGACTTTTATTAGTGAAATTTTGCCAAGCATTCCTTGATGTTCCCACGATCCTAAAAGTCAATCAGGCCTTTTTGTCCTTTTTTACCATTAGGCCTCTGGGAACAGGTATATTTCCTATACAACTCCTATCAGACTTGTCAGATCTATATAGACCAGGGTTGTTGAACATGTGGCTGCATCCAGTCCCCCAGATGTTTAAATCTGACTCACTAAACATTTCCATTTTATATGTTTTCCTTTTTTGTTAGATATATAGCGTTCTCATCGCTAGAACTACATGCCCCACAGTGTTTGCAGCTTTCACCCCTCCCCCGCTCAACATAACGCTGCTGCTGAATCGTCGTTTTTGTCTTTGGGAAACTTGTCTGTTGGAAACGCCTGCAAGAAAGAAAGGAGACAGTTTTGTGGACATTAGTGCTGGGCTAAAGGTGGGCTAATGTGGAGCTAACAACAAACAAAACAAACTTCTGTGATGAGGCTCTCTGACGAAACATCCAAACTATTGCAAACCTGAACGGATCAGGATCCCCCAGGTAAAAACACGGGTCAGAGTTAATAAAGTATTAACATGACAGAGAGAAACTGCTGTGAGCTCTGACTGTGTCCACACTAAAAATAGTGAGCAAATATTGAATTTGAGCAGCAACAGCCAACAAGGCTTTCATTCCAACATTTAATGGCATTATAGAGGATTTTCCAAGGAAAGACTAGATTACAGGTTAGCCAGGTGGTCACATGACCTACTTCAATAGAAACATTTACTTCTACTGTTGGTGTAATCCCTCATTCGTCCAGGCGTGTTCCATAGTAGAAAAAGCTTCAGTTGTAGTCATCTGGACTCAGTTTGAAAAAATAGACGTTTCGACTCTCATCCAAGAGTCATTGTCAATAACAGAATTTAGGTCGAGAACTCCGATATTAATACTGTTCTGTGGTAAGACCCGCCCATTGGGAGGAGCCTTCCTGAAGTAGAAAGAGTTGTTTGTTTCAACAGAAACTCCCCCCTTGTATCTACCGAGCTAGCCTATTCAGAATCTTAATGGGCTATTAGAAACCTCTTTGTCTTTGTGAGACCCTGGCTCAACCACCCTGAGTACCTGATTAGCATCTGAATGTCCTCTACCTTTCCAGGTGTTCAGTAACCCATTATAAATAACAGGAAGATTAAACCTTAGCCCTCCATTTCTGTTTAAAGATGGTCTTTCTTTTTTAACAAAAATAGCTTCCTTAACTCCTCTTTCAAACCATCTTTTCTCCCTGCTTAAAACCTTCACATCACCGTCTTCAAACAAGTGATTAGAGGCTTCAAGGTGGAGATGCACAGCGCTCTGTGGTCCTGAACTAGTATTTCTTCTGTGCTGATAAAGCCTCTTGTGTAGAGGCTATTTCGTCTCACCTATGTAACGTTCTTTACAACTTTCTTCACTGCATTGGATCGAATAAACTACATTGCTCTGTTTTTGAGTCGGCAACTTGTCCTTTGGGTGAACCAGTTTTTGTCTTAAAGTGTTTCCCTGTTTATTTTAAACCAGGAAACACTTTAAGACAAAAACTGGAAAGGTAGAGGACATTCAGATGCTAATCAGGTACTCAGGGTGGTTGAGCCAGGGTCTCACAAAGACAAAGAGGTTTCTAATAGCCCATTAAGATTCTGAATAGGCTAGCTCGGTAGATACAAGGGGGGAGTTTCTGTTGAAACAAACAACTCTTTCTACTTCAGGAAGGCTCCTCCCAATGGGCGGGTCTTACCACAGAACAGTATTAATATCGGAGTTCTCGACCTAAATTCTGTTATTGACAATGACTCTTGGATGAGAGTCGAAACGTCTATTGTCCAGATGACTACAACTGAAGCTTTTTCTACTATGGAACACGCCTGGACGAATGAGGGATTACACCAACAGTAGAAGTAAATGTTTCTATTGAAGTAGGTCATGTGACCACCATTTACTTCTACTGTTTATTTCACAGGCAGATCTCCCCAACAGAAAGGCAAATGGCGCAGGTACAAGAAAACAAAGGATACAAAGGCCCCAGGAAAGAGACCATTGATAACATTTGCATTAAATCAATTCACATCTCTTACTGTTCTTTGAAAACAGTGCCCTGGTGTGAAAAAACAAAAACTAGGCCTGGCCCTGGACATCCTGGGCACCCCAGTCCCGACAAACAGAGATAGGTCTTTGTTCAATGGTATCATAGCACAGACATTCAATTATCAGTTATATGCCAACAGGAGGGGCCAGGTAAGATCAGGAGCTGAGGAGTCAATAATGTCACAAAGTAGAGGGCCACATGGTATTTTTTCCATAACAGACCCCTCTCATTATAATAATAAAGGAACCCGGTTTCCTTATTAATCATACAATTTGCAAAAAAAATGCTTTATGGGTCTTCAACTGCCTTTGATAAAGCTGCTTTCACCTGCATAGAAATAGAAGACAAAACTTTATCCAATCCTCTGCAGTAGGCTAACATTGTGTCGCACAGGGAGTAGTTTGGCAGGTAGGGGTGGGCCAGGCCTATATTGGGAGGTCGAGCAAACAGAATTTCGAATGGACTCATTTTGCACCGTGTGCGGGCCCGCATGTGCATATACATGAGGGTAAGAGGAAGAGCGTTAACCCAGGACACTCCTGTTTGATAGAAAAATAAGAAAATAAAGATGAGGCACAGAAATAATGACATAAAAAAAAATCTAAAAGAACAAAGGCTTTGTGCCTATCGTCTGGATTATTATCGTGACCCTTTACCGTCTACAAAACTCCTCTGCAAATGGGGTCATCATCTGAATCGCTAACATACTCAAGGTAGCAGTGCAGATCCGCATGTGCATATGTGACAGACCGAGGATAAACCAGTTACATGTCTACCCGGAGGCATTTTGAGTTATTCACAGATTCTGAAAGTGTGACTTCAAAGCTATGCAATGATGTCTCACTCATGCACATCTGATCATATTTGAGTAAGTTGTGGTCATTTGAATATATACAACTCTGAATTCCTCTTGCTGAGAAAACTGCCTCTAAAGATTCTCACCTGAGTGAGCCCAGAGTCACAGGGGGGTTCATTTCCATCTCATGTGCCCTTCTGCGTGTTCATACATCGGAGACAGATGACCAGGAGAAACGACGGTTCCAAGTAGAAAGGTTTATTGCCCTGATACAGAGGTTTCTAGAAAAGTGCAGATATCCGGGTCTTGGCGCCTAGGTCAGCGGAGCACACCAGACGTGTGTCTTACAACTTTCAGAGCATGGCTTTAACCAACTAGAGACACATGCGGACACTGTCTTTATAACAAAGAGCCTATGTGAGAATCAGACCTTCCAATTAATCAACATGCCAAGAAACATTTACATTAGTTGTTTAAGCATTTTCACACCAAAGCCACGTCGTCATGTTCCGCCGCGGGAGCGGGTGGTTCAACGGGTAGCATAGCATACTGACCTCGTTGGTCCCGTTCACCCAGCGCCCTCTCTATGAGGCGGGTTAGCAGAGTCCTAATACATGAAATACAACAGCAACCACAGAGGACCATGATGGCAGCAAAGACAGCAACAGACAGGAGTACAGCGGAAACCAGAGCTTTATATTTGCCAAAAACAGACAGCCATTCGTAGTCCGAGTCAATCTGGGGTCATATGTCATACAGAGGTCAGAGTAACAGTAAACAACTCCTGTTGCGACTTCGTGAGGATATTTAGCATACAGTTTAAGTTTGGCTTCTAACAATTTTCTGTATGTCCCAAACATTGTAGATGCATTTGTCGCCGGGTCAGGTTCAGCGCCGCATTGTTGTTTCAGGAGGAATTCTTCCTCTTCAGTCAGAGTCATAGGGTCTTGATCTAGTACCTTTATATACCACGGTTCTGTTGCACTCATATGCTTTCTGTGTCTGCTTTCTGCTCGCTGTACTGCCATCACCGTCACTCTGGATACCTGCAAAATTTTCCTCATACCACAGCATGGTTATGACGTAAGCACATATTAAAATCACAACTGTAGCGCCTGCTACTTTCCCTCTCTTGGTCTGGGTAAACCCCAGACTATCAAAAAGCCACATAATATGCTTCAAGAGAGGAACGAACTTAGCAAAAATGTAATGGTAATAATAAAAAGAGTATAGATAAAAATAAGAAATGTTCAGTCAGTTGGTGAAATGTAAGGTCTCAGCATCGAATAATGATACCACTTTGTGCCTCTGCCTTCCAGGCGAACAGCGGTGTTTGTGCGCGCTGTCACCCTGTGTGGACCAGTCCAGCGTGGTTCAGACCACTTGCGAGTGTATCTCTTCAGATACACCTGTGTCCAGTCACCTAGATCTTTTCCAGGGGGTTCAACTGGCGTGCTGTCCTTGATCTGTGAAGAGAAAGCGAAGGAAAAAGCATGCAACATTCTCCAGTACTGAGCCAAAGACTGGCGATGTGGGGGGACCTCCTCTTGGGGCTGGACCGAGGAGGCCGGGCCAGGCATGAGTCTGCCTGTCCTGAGTTCAAAAGGAGAGAAACCTGTGGATCTGTAAACAGTTTGTCTTATTGCCAAAAGTCTGAGGGGCGTAGTACGTTCTACATAAGCGGGCAAATAGTGTCGGCTGTAGCCACAAAGTCCCAGAAAAGCAAGCATTTCTCTTAATGTTTCTGGTCTTTTGTGTTTCAAGATGGAAGTCCTATGTTCAGCAGAAATGGCAGAGCCATTAGCGGAGACTTTTCTGCCCAGAGAGGCCTTGAACCCAAGAGAGTGCAGTTTCACCAGCAAGCATTTAGTCGCCTCCAGACAGGTTTCTGCGGTCGGTGCAGCATGTATCTACATACATGAGTAGAACGCAACCTTCAGGCAACACCACATCCTGCAGAAGAGACTTAAGACACTGGTTAAACAGACCAGGGGAGTTTTTGAACCCCTGTGGCAAACGCGTGTCTTGCAATTTCACACCTTTATATGTGAAGGCAAACAGATGTCTACTGTTTGGGTGTAATGGAATGCAAAAGAAAGCATTTGCTAAATCAATCGCTGTGAACCACTTGCAGTCAGGTGGGATTGTTGCTAACATTCTGTGTGGGTCAGGGACTGGTAGTGTGGGAGTCGTGGTCACGTCATTCACTGCTCGCAGGTCATGTGCCATCCTGTAGCTAGCGCCATCTGCCTTGAGCACGAGTTGGACAGTTCCAGTACACCCACTCCCCACAGTCCAGTCAGTGTTTCTTCCATACCTTGATCTGCCCCTGGAGCCCAATGATACTGTGACCTGTAGACGCGAGCACCTGGAGCAACGTCGATGGCTAAAATGGCGGTCTCGGGGCTAAGTTAGCTCCGGGGCTGCGTTGAATTTGTATAAAATAAAGGGGTGAAAGGAATGAAATCAATGAAAATGGAAAGGGGAGACGTGTAACAGTAGCGACGTTTCGAGCCATAAGCTCTTCTTCAGGCTTGTGTACACGCTGGTGCACGGTGTGTGTCTGTCTCAGTAGTTCCGCGCTGTTTACCGCCCTCTACAGGAGGGAGCTTCTAAACAGCCGCCCGGACAATTTTTAATAAATTAACGTTATTGAAAAGTATCGATACGGCGATCGATATGGAGCCCGTGACGATATATCGCCGTATCGATATTTTGAACACAGCCCTAACGGTGACCCAGGTTCCAACAGACGAAAACCCTCGTTTTTCTGGGGCTCCTATCTCCCCACGGTCCTATACGGTAAACCGAGTATAACAACTATACGTCTATAGCGTTGTCAACCACGACAGGAGTTAACTGTATTCAACCATTTATTCAATCTTTAACACAACACCGTATTATAAATGGGTCACTTATTTCCACATTTCCCGTTTCTCCTTTTATTTAGTGTATCCAATGTGCAGAATTTGATTTTTTTAATTAACAGGTTTCTGCTTACCTTGTCGTTAGTGGGCGCCCAAGACAAACGATCAGGTGGAAATGTCCCCGACTTTACGCCAAAAGTCCCGTGAAACTCGTCTCTTCACAAAGTCACAATCCTCCCCGAATCACGGTCGGGGCCACCAAGTTCTGAAGGGGTTTAGAGTCTTGTGCCCTTCTGCGTGTTCATGCATCGGAGAGAGATGACCATGTAACACTAACTTAAAAGCTTATTTATCGAGTATTAATTTTTGTCAAGGCTGAGTATGAGCAAGGAGAATAATACGCATGTGACTGTCAGAAGTGACTAAGTTCGGCCACAGGAGCTTGTGGGGAAAAAAAGTAATAACACAGGAGGACGTTACAGTATAAATTGTATTAATATAGATAAATATAAACAAATATTCAAAACAACAGAAAAGGTTTCCAGCAAAGTTCAGTTCCTTTGGGTTCTTAAGTTCAGTTTGTAGGATCTCAAAAAAAGTGAATATATTCCGAGTGAAACGCAAAAAATATTCCAACTTAGGGTGTCCGTATCCGGGGAAAAAACAAAGAGTGATCCTACCAGATTCTCAGTTCACTTGGGTCGCTCGCCACCTCTTGCAGAGGATAAAAATCAGGGGGTGTCAGGGGGGAAAAAAACCTGACCTATAAAACAGAGGTCTAGTAAAAAAATCCACCATAATAAATTGTATTATTTTTATATATATATATATATATATATATATATATATAATTACAATCAATAACAAAGTTTGACCATTATCTTAAATATTCAATTTGAGTTGATTAAAAAAGTAAAGTTAATTAAATGTAGTTCATTCATGGCAAATCAAATTCAGCTTCATTCACATTTCTTAATGTTCATTCACAAATCATGTTGCGCAACAATCAATCTAAACAACGGGGAAAGTTTGCCGCGAAAAACACGGAAGTAAATTTGCCGCGGTAAACGCGGAAGTAACTAAAACATCAACTATCTAATCAACAATGAAAGTAAATACATTTTTAACAAAGCGGTTCATTTTGGTGTATATGTAATTCACTCACCATTGAGTCTTGGAATGATCTGTAAACGATTCGGTTAGTTGCGAGACGTTTTCTACAGTCCACAGCCGGAGCAGGAAGCGGAAATGGCTTGGTGGTTCGGCCATTTTTATACTAGCGCCCCTTGTGGTTGGGCCAATGAAAATGTATGAGGGGGCAATGTCAATCATTGAGAACCGAATTTGAGACATGGGTTACAACCAGGAGAAACGGCGGTTCCAAGTAGAAAGGTTTATTGCCCTGATACAGAGGTTTCTAGAAATGTGCAACAACAGATATCTGGGTCTTGGCGCCTAGGTCAGCGGAGCACACCAGACGTGTGTCTTACGAGCTGAAGCCAAGAGCAAGACAAAAGTTCAAGACTATGCAGTGTTATTCATGGTGAAGCAGGCGTGGTCTCCCTCCAAGGCGGCGGGATGGATGAGTCATGAACTGGTTGCAATCCTAGTCCCGGATCTTGCCCGTATATGGAGTTGTTTCCCTAGCGCCGGGGCGTGACGCCCCCACGGTGAGCCATCCTGCACAGATAAGACAAGAAGAATCCTCCGCGCCTGGGACGGTGTAGTACTGAGCTGCGGATCAAGGCCGAGTAATGCACGTGTGTGTGTGTGTGTGTGTGTGCGTGCGTGCGTGCCTTCAATAATGAAATATAAGGTACAGTGTTCTCGCGGGGCTGAGGTTTGAGGATGGCAGTGGGACAGCAAAAAATTTTGCTGACCCCACGCGCGCGTCGCTCCGTGCTGACCCCCGCGCGTCAGTGTCGCTCCGTGCTGACCGACTGCAGAGGGTTTGAGGGAAAGTGTATCTGTAGAAGACAGAGGGAGAGAGGGAAGGAATTGGATTAAGACATGTGACATTTGATAAGATATTCCTTTATTGTCCACACATGGAGAAATGTCATTGTTGCAACGCAGGAAGATACAGAGGAAAAGGACAGATAACTTTAAAAAAAACACTCTTAATAGAAGAACTCTTATAAACAAAACCTCCTATAGACAGAACCTCGGTGTCTATTAAATGTACAATAAAGTGCAAATGCTGAATAGCAATAATAAAGTGAAGTTAAGTAAATGATGTGTAATAAATAGTACCTGCTGTGCAAAGTCGAAGCTGTAATGCAACGGACTTCTGCATAGTTTTTGATCAAATCCAGCTGTGAGCGCCAATTCTGAAAAGCGAAACAAAGAAGTTTGGAATTTAACGAGCTAATGCGGGCTACAGTAAAAAACAGTAAAAAACACGAAGATACAGACATTACACCGTCCCAAAACAGCTAGTTTCAAGAGGGTATGTGATGTTAATTATTCAGAAAGTGGTCACATTAAATTCAAGCCTGTATTTGTTATGCAGAAGCCGAGGAAAAAAGAACACTGCCCGGTGCTAGCTTGGACTGTAGCGAGCTAAAGCGGCTAACGCGGGCTACAGTAAAAAACAGTAAAAAACACGAAGATACAGACATTATACCATCCCAAAACAGCTAGTTTCAAGAGAGTATGTGATGTTAATTATTCAGAAAGTGGTCACATTAAATTCAAGCCCGTATTTATAATGTAGAGTGCACTGAAGCAGCATGTTAGCTTAGCATTGCTCTGTCTCTGCTCCGGTGCCCGAGGCAAAAGTGACGAGGCTAAAGTGACATCACGAAACCACCTTAAAACACAGCGTTAAAGCAATACTTTAGAGTAAAAGTACCTCAGTTCCGTTGCAATGTAGTCCAGGGAATGTAAGCTCTGAAGACAGTCTGGAGAAATGAATAATGTCTCTGAGAGAACAGTAGCTGTAGCCATGTGGTTCGCAGCTGATTGGTGGAAAAAGATCAACATGCGCTGCTGAAAAAAGGTAACGCCCCCGCGCGGAGCACGAAAACTACCCATTTTTAACGGCTTAATGTGTACTTTTATGGTAATGAATACTGTTATCTGAAGCATGGGAGGGGCTCCTTTATAACTTCAACTTTCACATAATGCAAAAAAACGCAAATCACAAATTTGAGGGAAAAAAAATCTCAGTTTGGTCGGGGCCGACATGTTTCGTCATTTACGGCGCTTCGTCACATATACATGAGGGGAAGAGAAAGAGCTTTAACCCAGGACAGTCCTGTTTGTGCACAGATTTTCTCAGTCGCGATCAACGTATTGGGCACCACTCTATTTGCAAAATGTTGGTTAAATTATGTAGAAAAGGCATAATTTATGGCCAGATCGCATCACATGCTCTTCTCTGTGCTCCATCTGCTGTAAACTTTTCGCACTTGCTACGCTCCCGCCCACTTTCTACATGCAGCCAATCATGCACCAGTCCAACAAAAATAACCAATAGCATCCAATCAGAGATGGAGACGCATTTCAGACGGACAGCCAGAGAAGCCAATCAGTGCTTAGAGCAGGGAACTGCGCAGAGGAGATGGTCAGCCTCAGCTCTGCAGAAAATGACACTCCGGGGCCCGTCAGACTCGTGTCATGTCTGACCGCGGGTCACATGCTGCTGCTCTGTCTATTGCTCACTGGCCGCACTTCTCTCATGTTGTAGCTGATCTTCCGTCGCCACGATTTAACAGTACACACAACAGCGTGGGAGATGGGCGGGCGCTGAAAAGCGCTATGGGACATGTAGATTCACGTCCTTCGGCTTGGGCCTAATAATAATGGAAACTCTTTTTTCAAGCTAGAGTCATGTGATTTTGCCATATTGTGCCCGGTCACAAATGAACCAGTTATAAATATCTTCAGTTGTCTACAACATGTCTTTTATGAATTTTTAAAAATCTAATTTGGAGAGGGCGCCAGAGAGCCATTTTATTAGCTAGCCACTACATTTGCATATCCTTGCGTTCAGGTTGCAAATCTTCACAAACGCTCTATTAAGATTTCCCCCCCAAAAATTGTATGAAACTTTTTTCAAAAATTGCGATTTTGTTTAAAATTCACAATGACCCTACCTGAACGTGTATCAGCTTCAAATTTAAAACAGCACATTGCTCATGGGTCTTGTTGCCAAATTTGAAGTGTTTTCAATAAAAATAAGAGTATAGAGTAATATAAGAGTAGATGCCAAAAGTACGACGAGGTACACTTTCGTCAGTGCCTTGTTTGATCCAATATGGCCGACTTCCTGTATGACTTTGGGCGGGGTCATAATATTATTTTTTTACATGTCCTCCCATGAACTATTTTTTTGAAGTGAGCGTCATATTTTTACTGCAACTCTTTTGGGCGTCGGGCTCCCATTAGCACCATGTTAATAGTTTTTTGCCGCTACTGAGCCGTCTTTCAATATTTTTTAACTAAATCTTCATTCAAAAGTACAATTTTAATAAGTCCCTCGTCGGGACGATTCTCGTCCTTTGGCTCGGGCCTAATAATAAGAAAACGGCGAGTAACAATGGCTATTGCCATTTTATGGCTAGAGCCAATTACCTAATTTCAAAAGGTTTACAACTTTATTTTACCTGGAAAGTTGGGGAAGCCCTGAACTAGAGCAATGTTCCATTGTGTTTATGGGGTTTACACATACACTTGTCATCTGAGCAAAGCCTTTAACCTACTTTTTTTGGTTCTCTGCAGGTGGCACAGCATCTGGCCTCAACATATGGCTCCCGGGCATTTGATGTGGCCAAAATGGCACAAGTCACTGGGCAGAGGTGGCCCATTGTGGGAAAACGGCTGGTGTCGGAATTTCCCTACATCGAGTGTGAGGTAAAGCAGCCACCAGTTCGGTTTCATCTTTCCTGACCGCCCTGAAAGATCTCTGTTCCTTACACATCATCCAAGACTCCTAGAACCCTGGCACAGTGAAACAATTCCACTTCTGGTCAAATATATTGCTTCAACACAATAGTATGCAATATAGTGGAAGCTTGAACTCTCTCCAAAAGTTTTCTTAAAGGCCATATATTATGTTAAATCACCATTAATACATTTTTAACTTGTATCCTCAAAGTTATATTTTGTTTGACTCCTGTCCATTTGAGTAATCCTGTATTTTCCTTCAACTGGCTTGAGTACTCAGAAAATATTTTTCACCTACCCTCTCTGAGTAGTAGTTTATCTAAAAGGGACAGAACAGAGTATGGCCATGTATAAAATAGTAACCGATGCCATGTCCATAGGCCTTCTAGCCAAAGGCTAATTTGTAGACCTGGTCCCTGACATTAAAACAGACAAAAAGCAATAATTCATGCAGCAACAGTAGGGCATATTTACACAATTACAATAGCTTAAGTGTTCATTAATTTGATTTATTTGGTTTGGTTGATTTAATTTCAGCCAGTGCTACAGTTTTCTGTTAAACTGGGTCAGATACATCCCCACCTACATTCCTGTACTGCGTTAACATGTGTGAACGTCACTGTAATTTCTGCAGTTTTGAACAGGAAGTCAGTCGACTCGTTAGAAGATTTAGAAGCCATTTTTACAGCCAGGTTACAATGAACAAAAAATAAAATGATTATCTACTTGCATTATTTTGTAAGTGCCTGTGGGAAAGCATAAAAGGTCTCTTAAGTTGAAAAGACGCCTTTTCCTCTCTGGTGCATTTAAGGACGCAAATATGAAAATGTTTAGTTTAAAATATTTTACTTACACCTGCCTGGATCTATAATAAGGCACTGCCCCCACTTTCCTGATGCCTGATTTGACCAGTGCACCACTGCAGCTGTCCAGATGGCATTCACCCATAGAGTTATGTGTTCGTGTGAAATCAAACTGCTCATGTTTGGCTAACAGAGACAAAAAGCTTTTGCAAAGCTCGAATTTTCAATGGATTCTTGACGTTTTTATAATTGCCATTCCATCTGCACATGCCCAGATGATTCTGCTCATGCCCCCAAATGTTGGTGCATTTTTTTTTTAATTTGGTGACTATGGCAGGTACAAGATTTTACTTTATCAAAAATAAATGTTATGGAACTTTCTTAACAAACTATTTCAATTTAAAAACTCGCAAGCTAATGCTACAACTGACAGATAACATACATAATGTTTTTGACTCTTTAAATAATGAAAATATAGCTAACCACTTGCATTGTTTACTCAAATTTGGCAAATGACTCAAATTGGGGAATGGCGGGGCTGCTTGGTCAGAACTTAGCATGGTGCATGCTTCTGTCCTCACTCTGGGTGGCGCAGGGCAGGAGATGAGTAAGTAATGCAGAATAAATACATGGTTTTGGCCTCATGACTTGTTCCAAACCAGAAACCAATATTACTTCACTTTTTGCTTCAATTCTAATATACTTCTTTGGTAAAGTATAATTAAAACGCAAAATCTGGTTCTGTGGTTGCTTGATTACTTGAACAAATAGCCTTGCAGCCATAAGAACCAGTTATTTATTTATTAACCTTTATTTAACCAGGGAGGAAAACCCATTGAGATTGAAATATTTTTCAAGGGTGATCTGGGTCCAAGGGACTGCAGCACACATCATAAAAAAACATTTGAATAGTTCATTTGCAAAAACCGACACCGGACAAAAAGCTTAAAAATTGTGGAAGATGTAATAAGATAATTATTTCTGGATCTGTCAAATATCCTGAAAGTTTCCTGACATATCTGGACGGATCTGATCTGTTAAAGATACTGACGGATACATATATTATACTTCCAGATCTGTTATTTGAAAATATTTGGAATTTTCCTTGGAGATGGCAGGTGGTGTTCCAACAGCATTTGGAGACAAAAGGACCCTCCTTTTAGGGTAACCCTACTTTATATGGTAATTTCCGATATACAATAACAGAATTGTTAAAATGTTAAACCAAAGAAGTGACTGCATTCCATCTTATAGGTTGAATTGAGGATTTTTCCCCGATTTGAGAAATCAGCGACTGTTACGGTAGTACTTTTTTTTTTAATGGGCATGTGCACACTCACGCCCACCCTCCTTTGCTTTCTGAGAGGTCGCCTGCCACTCTGATTGGTCACAAAAATAATCTATTCAACCTTTAATTTAAACATTGTTAATGTACCTTATACCTGTGTGTTTAATTGCAATTTTTATCCATACACGGGCACATGCCCATCAAGTGTGAATATGCGCCCGACTATGGCATCTGTTTGTGTGTAATCCATGCTCAGCCACATACACAACGTGCATTGCATTCACTTGAGACTAGCCTACTTTACTGTTTAGCCCTGTAATGGGCTATCAACATCCTATTGCAAATTGAATTTCGCTCCCTCTTCACTGAGTACCTGATTAGCATTAGAATGCCCTGGACGTCTACTGCTCCAGGGTTTCAAGACATTCAACCTTCCAGTAGTATATAATAGTGTCTTGCAGGACCATTGATTATTCAATTAAATTCAGTTTATTTTTGTAACGCCCAAAATCACAACCGTAGTTGCCTCGGAGGGGCTATTAACATTTAAAGGGGATGGGCTATTAACATTTGAAACACAATAAGTACTGTAGTGTTATTCATGTCCTCTCACTTAAAAGAGGGTGACAATCAAGATTTAAAATATGACACAGTGCATGATTGTGAGTATCTAGTCTATTCATCATATTTTAGTTATTTGGGGCATCATCCTTTATTAGGCATTTAACAATAATCAAATATCTAAATTAATGTATTTACTCAAAATATATAGCACATTAATCTGAAGGTTAAGAAAATGTAACTGTGACATTGGCTTTTATGTTCAGTGTGATGTGGAGAATAAGTGTGCCAAATTTTAACTGTTCATGACAAAGTATATACAGGCATTCAAAATGCCTGTAAACCAAAACGCACGTAAATCCATGGCAGTGTTTGTCTGTTTGCCACGGTAACATGCTTGCAGCTAGAGGTATGCCTTCATTGGCTTTTTTGTTTAGAATGGCAAGAAAGGAATATAAGTTTGTTTTCTTAAGTTTTGGAGCAGGACCACACCCCTTTCATGCCCCTTCCTGTGGATAAACCATTTACGCATGTAGGTCACACACGTGTGTTTGTGACTTCGTGCCCCTTCCTCCTACCCTCTTCTAATTATTTTTCAGATTTATGTCAATAAACACTTTGCATCGTAGCTGGGGTTCTGGTCCTTGCTAGTGAAGGATCTCTGTGCCAAATTTAATTTGTTTACATCAAAGTATGTTTTTTCAACCCTTTCAAAATGCTTGTAAAGAAAAACGCATGTAAATCAATGATAATATCTGTCAGGTTACCACGGTAACATGGAGGTATGCCATTCTTGGCTTTTTCGATCAGAATAGTAAGAAGAAGGTCTGTGCCAATTTGTCAATTTGCTGTACAGCCTTTGTAAAATATAGTTACTCGTTCAGCTCATCATTTTGCACAAAACATTAATGCTGGAAAATTGGACATCGCATGCCAGAGAAATGCAATTTTTAACACTTAAATATATTTTTTTGTCAATGAACTTGCCATGCCCACATTTGGAATTGTACAAAAAATCTAAATAATTAACTCTAATCGCACATGGGTGTAATTCATTTTTTTTTCTTCACATTTTCAAGCTTTTTGTCTGAAAATCATGAGGTGTAAAATGTTGTAAAAATGTGGTTCCGCCCTTTGGGGTTTAGGGTGGGGTCATAACATCATCATTTTTTTTTACTCGTCTTAACATGAGGTACGTTTGTACCAATTTTCATAAGTCTGCGATGAAAAAGGCCCGTCATTTCCGTAATGTATTTTGAAATTTGAGGTGGTGCTTGCGAGTCATTTTTGCAGTGCATCTTTTTTTTAAAAATTGAGGTTTTGTTAACGTGCAGGGTGTCAAAATTGGGATGGTTTGTGAGGGGGAAAAATAAAAATAATAACGCTATAAAAACTCAAGCTGGAGTAAAAAATGTTTGTCGCATTGTGCCCGGTCACAAATTAACCAGTTATAAATGTTTTCAGTTATCTATTTCAAATAAATTGTCTTTTATGTATTTTTTAAAATCAAATTTGGGGAAGGCGCTAGAGAGCCATTTTATTAGCTAGACACTACATTTGCATATCATTGCAATCAGCTTGGAAATTTTCACAAACGCTCTAGTAACATTTTCACAAATTGTATTTCACAAAGCATATCAAACACTACAAATTTATAACATTTAATTGTTAATGGGTTTTGTGTCTTTTTTCCAAATTGTGTCCGAAAAAAGTGTTTCCAATAAAAACTGTAGGAGATGCCAAAAGTATGACAAGGTACACTTTTGTCAGCGCCTTGTTTGATCCAATATGACCTCACATGAACTATTTTTTGAGTGAGCATCATATTTTTACAGCAACTTTTTTGGCGTCAAGTTCCCTTTGGCCCCATGGTTTTCGATTTTTGAGGTGGTGCTACTGAGCCGTCTTTCAAAATGTTTTCACTGAAAATTAGAACCCACAGAGTTCCCATTTCTCACGGAGCTCTACTTTTCGATACCCCTCACTGGCATATGTGGCGCCGCAGCCTTAATGCCGGTACATGTCGGCCTCGGTGAAACTGAGATAAACCCCAAAAAAGATTTTTTTTTTCAAATGCGGGATTTTCGTTTTTTTGCAGAATGTGTTAGTTGAAGTTATGAATAAGCCCCTGTGTGCTTCAGATAACACTATTGGTTGTCTTAAACGTATATATTAAGCTGTTAAAAATGTGGAGATTTCGGGTCTTTTTCCTGCTCTCCTGGGGGGCGTCACCTTTTTCTAGCCAACGTATTGTTTACATTTTCCACCAATCAACTGTGATCCGCATGGCAGCTGCGTGCTTTCCGTGTTTTCCTCTCATTACTCCAAACCGTCTTCAGAGCACAGTCTTCAGAGCTTACATTTCCTAGACTACATTGCAACGGAACTGTTTACTCAGGTACACTTTTACTTTACCACTAAATTATTGCTTTAACGCTGTGTTTTAAGACGGTCTCGTGATCACTTTAGAATCTTACTTGTCTGCTCCGGTGGAGCTAATGCTAAGCTAACATGTTGCTTCAGTGCACTCTGCAATACGGGCTTAATGTGACTACTTGCTGTTATCGGGTTATTTTTCGGCGTGGGTTGTGTGGATCGTGCTTTGTGAGTGTTTTATGGTGCTAAACCGGCTGTTAGCCCCACAGCCCAGAGCTAAACGCAGCTATTCTGAGCTAAGTTGTAAGCTAAACTTTGCTATGTTATCGGGTTATTTTTCGGCGTTTTGTCTGTACAAATTATATACTTATGTAGTATTTCTTGACCCGTGAGTTGTGTGGGTTGTGCTTTGTGTGTGTTTTATGGTGCTAAACCGGCTGTTAGCCCCACAGCCCGGAGCTAAACGCAGCTATTCCGAGCTAAGTTGTAAGCTAAACTTTGCTATGTTATCAGGTTATTTTTCGGCGTTTTGTCTGTCAAAATTATATACTTGTAGTATTTCTTGACCCGTGGGTTGTGTGGGTTGTGCTTTGTGTGTGTTTTATGGTGTTTTGCGTTAGTTTTAGAAAATAAAAAAACTAGAAATAGAAAAACTACAACTCCCGAGACCACTTCTGGTCACGTGGCTTACGTACGTCGCACGTCACGCATGTGAAGTTGCTCCCAACCCATGTGACTAAGGTCTTTACGTGAAGTCTGCTAAAGAGCTTGCTAAGTGTAAAACATTATTTTGGTGATTTTCATGTTTTAATGATTAGAGTATAATTAACCATAAGCAACATCTGTTTTTCAGGTGAGCCTGCAGTTTGTAAATCAAGCTTCAGATCACTGTGGAAACAGCTTCTCCCACACATCAGAAGCTGCAGGCCACGCACAGATCTCTACAACAGAATCTAATGTGCTGTCTTTGGACCCTCACCGCCAGCAAGCAAAGACATCAGGATGCATTACAGCTTTGACTTTGCACAGCAGGTACTAATAATAGTGCAAATGCAGAATAGCAATTATAGAGACATATACGTCTTAATCAAATGTCATATGTATTAATCTAATCCCCTTTCTCTCTCTGTCTACTACAGATACACTTTCCATCCAACCCTCTGCAGCCGGGGCCAAGCTTCACTACACAATGGACATCCACTACCTCATTGCTGGCCACACCAAATTCTCCCCTGATTGCGGCTTTGGACTTATCAAGCGAGCATACATGAAGACCAGGGTTGACACTTTGAAAGACATCAATGAGGTTAGTTTATATTATTTGACTACTGTAATGTGTAAACATTAGCCTGGCAAAACTTCAGTGCTGCTCTCTGCTTAAGATATGTTTCTTCTGTTCTCATTTTTTTTACATTGTCGCCCTTGTCATCAGGTAGTGGAAAACAGCTCTCCTGAGTCTCACCTCAATATCCCACAGCTTGTTGGAACGGCGGATGGCAAAGTGTTTGTCAAGAACTTCGACTGGCAGAAGCATCTGAGTCCCTTCTTCAGACGGCTTCCAAAGATCAAGAGTTATCAGCACTTCAGGTATTTATATTGAAACTCTCACATTGTGTTAAAAAAAAAAATAGTTAATGAGGTGATGTTATGTGAAATAGTTAGCCATTTCTTAAATGTCCTGTTATTTGTTTACAGCTTTGATGCCAAGAGACCAGGTGTGGTGCTTGCGAAAAGTCACTGTGAAGCAGAACCAGTGGAATTTCAGCTACTACGCAATTCAGCTGTTCTGCCTCCGGTTGACAATCTCCATGTCCTGGTCCCACCTGGACTGAACTTTGACCGGCAGACTTATCTGCATGAAAAAATCAGGCCTTTCTGTGCTGACGAGGCAAAAGACATCACATGCTCAGCGCCGAGAGTCACAGCACAGAAGAGTGCACAGACGAAGAAGAGGATGAGGATGTGATCTCTGATGTAATTGGACTCTGGTGGTGTCCATATCATATCGATTATCTCATATCTCATACATTCAAAGCCATGGACCCGTTGCAGTTCGTATACCTGGCCCTGGCATCTGTTTATAAGAGTTCTTCTATTAAGAGTGTTTTTTAAACTTCCTATAAGTTATCTGTCCTTTCCCCTTGTATCTACTGCGTTGTAACATTAAAGGCTATCTTATATTATCTTTTGTTGTTTGTGTTGCACTGAATCACCTGTGAATTATGTTTATCGACAAATGCAATGAACCCTATTCTGATTCTGATTCTTTGATTCTATTCAGGCCCTTTTATAATCCAAGTATTTCCATTTTAATATAGTAACTTCTAATTCTGATTCAAGTCCAGTTACCATCAATAACAACACTCCTCTTGAGTCTTCAGTGACAGCTGTAGGGGGAAGGTGGTGTCAGTGTGACAGGGGGAGGGCTTATCTCAATGAGATGCAAATGAGCACCCCTGTGACTCTGGGCTCACTCCGGTGGGAAACTTTGAGCCCCGTTTTCTCAGTGAATGGGTTTGAGAGTTGTATACATTCAAATGACCACAACTTACTCAAATATTATCAGATCTACATGAGTGAGACATCATTGGAAAGCTTTGAATTCACACTTTCAGAATCTGTGAATAACTCCGGGTAGACATGTAACTGGTTTAGCCACGGTCAGACACATATACGTTTTTTCAGCCCCCAGATACAAGTCCCTCGACGGGACAACTCTCGTCCTTTGGCTCAGGCCTAAAAATAATAATAAACTTTACACACTAACACACACATACAGGAATTATGTGTTACAGTTTGTTATTTTGTTGCAGGTGTTGTATGCCATTAAAGAGTATGCCTGCACTGTCATTGACGTGATTGCTCTCCGCACTCGCCTGGGGTTCCTGAATGTACAGGCAGCAGACGAGGCCCTGCCACGCATCGCACAAATTATGGCCAAAGAACTGAGTTGGAGTGAGGAGAGGACAAAGGTGAGTTAAAGTTCGATCAAACTAGAGCTAAACCAATTGTGTTCAATGTGGCAATGATTCATTAATTAATGCAGGCCGAGCTGGAGGCTGCCAAGAAGTTCCTATACCATGAGATGGGCTACAGGGCCCGCGACGAACAGCTGTCCAAGACCTCAGAGATCAACCTTGACTACCAGGAAGTCAACAGGTACAATTCATCAGACGACACTCCTGGAAAAAAAGCACACGCAAAACTCTTGTCCACTGCTTAAAATCTTTTGGGTTCATTCACAATACAATTTGTATTCAAATTGCCTGCATAGTTTGTTGGAGCAAACTCTGGTCCAATTGGAAAGGTGGGTCTTGGTCGGATTGAATCCCACTCTGGTGGTGATTTGTTAATGCAAGCGAATGAGCGAATGCAACAAAAGCTGGTGACAGGCAAATGACAAATTCCTGTGTGGAGATAAATAATGGAAATAGTAGAAAAAGCTTCAGTTGTAGTCATCTGGACTCAGTTTGAAAAAATAGACGTTTCGACTCTCATCCAAGAGTCATTGTCAATAACAGAATTTAGGTCGAGAACTCCGATATTAATACTGTTCTGTGGTAAGACCCGCCCATTGGGAGGAGCCTTCCTGAAGTAGAAAGAGTTGTTTGTTTCAACAGAAACTCCCCCCTTGTATCTACCGAGCTAGCCTATTCAGAATCTTAATGGGCTATTAGAAACCTCTTTGTCTTTGTGAGACCCTGGCTCAACCACCCTGAGTACCTGATTAGCATCTGAATGTCCTCTACCTTTCCAGGGGTTCAGTAACCCATTATAAATAACAGGAAGATTAAACCTTAGCCTGTAAGTCTGCTCAGCACTGTATTTTTCCACTGACTCCATTTTGTAAAATGCCGCCATCTTAGGTCCCCAATTGACTCCATCCAGATTACGTTTTATGCGGCTTCCTTTTAGCATAGTTTAATAAATTATTATTCTTTATTCCAGCATAGTTTAAAAAAATATTATTCTTTAATCATAATTGGTAGTCAAAAAAGAAATTCAGCTTTCGAAGAATGCCTACTGGACAATTTTCGGACTAGTGAACTTTCAGACTTGTGGGCGCAGCCACCCCTCACAAGCTAACGTGGCTTACATGGCTAGCAGGCCTGACGTGGAGGCCCGCAGCCCTTCCCCCTTTGGAGAAACGGGGGTCCCACCAGTCCTTCTTCACATCAGAAAGGAGAGAATATGACAAAGCATCAGATAGCGCTTATGATTTGTGAAATAAGACACGAAAAATGCAGCACGATATGGCAACTATTAAATCGGAAATGTTAGCTGCTGGGGATCTGAAAGTGGGGGGAGTAAGCGGAGCACGCATGGATGAAGCTGAGCAGCGTATTTCAAATAATATGGATGATCTGCAGACAATAAGGGCCAAGATGGAGGCACTGCAGGCCAAGGTGAACAATAATATGAAAAACAAGATTCTGGATTTGGAGTCCAGATCACGTGGATCCAACATCAGATTTGTGGGGCTCCTAGAGGGAGAAGAGGGAGATGACACTGAAAGTTTTCTAGAGAAGATTATTCCTGAGATTATCTCAGACTCTGTAGTTGAGGTTCCCCCCATCACAATAGAAAGAGCACATCGCCTGGGCAAACCAAGACCAGCAACTGATAAATCTCGAGGCCGGATAATGAGGTTTCTTAATGATTGTGTGAAGGAACACGTCATGAAGGCTGCAATGGTTACAAATGGTACAAAGGCAATATTTCAAATATTTTGTCATCATCAAGCAAAGTTCCACCACATCTGTGAGGAATTAAGGAGAAGATTGAGGGGGTTCTGTTCGACCAGAGAGTTTGATGACACTCAAAAATGATTAATAGCAAAATCAATACAATCAACCCAAATGGCACCCAATGGAGGTTTTACAAGTGGCATAATTTAACGTTAACGGCATGTTGTACCCAATTAAGCAATACAAAATTCTAAACACAAAAGGAAACAGGCAAAAACTGACATTACATATTTACAAGAGACCCATTTGAACAACAGTGAACATCAAAAATTAACCAAATTTCGTTAAAAAGAATTGCACTATTCACCATACAGAAGCAAACATAAGAGGGGGTAGCAATATTGATTTCAAACTGAATAGCGTTTTTGCTGCCCCCAGGAGGATTCTCCAGTGCTAGCTGCTGGTTGTGTCCATAGCAGGAGTGTTTTTATTATTATACTTCTGTGCCAAATCTGTTTCTGCACCTAATCTGTGTTGCAACAGTAGAATTTCTCCATTGTGGAACAAATAAAGGTTATCTTATTACATCATCCTGAAATTCAGCAGAATGCTCATGCCATACATTTTCTGTAATTGATCTCAATCCAAAACTTTTGAGCAACAGGACAGTCCCAAAACATTGGTTTGTCTCCTGGTTGCCACAGATTCTCCAACAGTTAGCATTTTCCTGTGAGTAATGGTTATGACATGGTGTTAAGAAAAAAGATATGTTCTCAAACAAAATTCACTTCAAACAAATGATTTTGTGTTTCTCCACTGAGATGTACATATACTTCCCCATTCTTCATCAACCAAAGTAACATTTCTCTTTCCCATCCATCCTTAAAGGTGCCATAACGTGCTTTTTTTCACGTTTCGTAGTCTATCCTAAGTGTATAATTGATAATAATAAGGGTTGTGCAACACCCTTAACATAATAGTTAAGAAATATCACCCAGACCTTGGACCCCCTCACCAACCCGGAAATGCAGACGGCTTGGTTTGATATTTGCCCCCACCCTTGCGAAGAGCGATCTGGCTCCCCCGCGCAACCCGTGACGTAGTCTCAGACCGCGTGTGTGCCCCGCCCACCCGTGACGTAGGCCCCACAGCTGTGTGCTGCTCACTCCGCGGAGCAGCGCGGAGTGAGTGAGAAAAAGTCTACTTTGAGACTGAATAAAAACGTGTTGATTCTACAGCGTGCGCAGAACAGATATATCTATAGATCTATATATATATATATATATATATATCTTATTTCCTGGTTTTTCCTGGTATCGGATAGAACTTCTCTCCGTTTATTTTCCCGGTTGCTGCCACATAAACCTTCACCATTGTGATAATAGTAAAGAGTGTGATATCATTAATGAAGTTTGGGCCTCTTTGAGCCGTGTTTCGTCGTAAATCGAAGCAGAAAATCTCCGGAATGGGCTTATTTGGAGACACGGCCTGCAGCAGTGCAGCGCGGAGCCGGGGGGAAGGGGGCGGGGGGCGGCAGGCGGGAGGCGAGAGGGGAGGGGGGGAGAGGGGGGATGGTGACGCGTGCTTGCCCTTATGACACGGTCTTGCCCCACCGCCCGTCAGTTTGGAGATTCGAGGAAAGGAGATAGTCTGTACTATAGCTAAACACTGCGGGAATCAATCAAAAAAACACTCTGGGTACATATATGAAGCACAAATAGCAATGTAAGAAGGTTAAAAGCTCTGAAAAGTCAATTTTGCATGTTATGGGACTTTTAAACAGTAGAGTGGCTGCCAAAATTGTTCATACAATTTGGATGTTATTACCATTGAAAGTTCTGATTTATAAGCTTTACTAAATATTTCAGTCAAAGAGCTATGATGGTCATTACTCTGTTTAATGTCTTGGTTATAGTAACTCCTTCTTTGTAAATACCTGTAAAAGACCTGTTTCTCCAAGCCAAAGGATTATTTTAACACACCAAAGTTTTACAAATTATTCTCCTTTACAGTCTGGTAAAAAAAAAAAAAAAAAGGATGTGAAATTTTGATCATAAGCCAACCAATTTTATATTTTAACATCTTTGTTTGGTTTGTATTTTTTGATTAGCTCCTTCCATGTTGTAAGCACAGATTTCACCAAAGGATTCTCCACCCCCTCCAAACGACTCAACCGTCTGTCATCTGCCAGTAAAGCCTGTTCAGGAACCCCCGCCACAACACCACTCTCAATATGCCTAAAGGGGGTTGTCAGAATTAGATCATTTAATTTTTTTTGTACATTAGTGTTATCGCTGGGCTGAGGTTTGAGGATGGCGGTGGGGTAGGTGGAGCTAGCAAAAAGTAGGCGGAGCTTGCAAAAAGTCGATTAACATGGGGCCAATGGGAGCCCGAAGCCAAAAAAGTCGCAGTACAAATATGACGCTCACTTCAAAAAATAGTTCAAAAAATGATTTGACCCTGCCCTAAATCATACAGAAAGTCATATTGGATCAAACATGGCGCTGACAAAAGTGCATCTCGTCGTACTTTTGGCATCTCCTCCCAACTTCAAACTTGGCCACAATACACAAAACCCATATGCAATGACGTTTTATAAATTTGAAGCTGATACATACGCCTTCGGGTATGGTCATCAACAATTTTAAACAAAATCACATTTTTTGGAAAAATACCCCAAAAAAATCTGCGTTTGTTAAAAAAAAAAATGTTGAAAATTTGACTGACGCGTTTGTGAAGATTTACAAGTTGAACGCAATGATATGCAAATGTAGGCCAAAATTCACAGATCTCAGAATAATTTAACGAGCACATGGCCGCTCAAGACTATAGCGACCACTACAGTTCACTTTAAAGTTCCAAAAATGTCTGATTACCACAAACTTTGGGCAGATTATTGTATACATAAAAAGAAGCGAAACAAAAAACCTCAATTGGACATATTTGTTTTACAGTTTGGCCCCTAGAAAGATATATTTCCTATACAAATCAGACTTGTCAGATCTATTTAGAAATTCTAAAAATATTTTGTGCAAAGTGAGTTCAAATTGGCACACACATTGGTCTGGATGCATGCATATCTGTATTATGTGCGGGTTGCCGGTTCAAAGCCATGGTTCACTAGACTGAAATACCTCTGCTATTTATTAAAATTCCGCTAACAGGGACTAAACACTTTCTGTGACAATTACAAAATAAAGGTCTCAGTGTTATAAAGATATAGAAGCAGTTTTATTTTGACATGGCCTGACAGTGACGGATGATTTAACGCTGACAAACATACTGACAAACAGAGCTATTGTCACAAATATGTGTCCGCTTTTTCATCTGTTTGTCTACAAACTTTGATATGACATATCCCAATTTGCATAAACGGATTTATAACACAACTCCTTTGGAAAATTTACACTATTAAAGGTGCCATAACATGCTTTTTTTCACGTTTCGTAGTCTATCCTAAGTGTTTAATTGATAATAATAAGGGTTGTGCAACACCCTTAACATAATAGTTTAGAAATATCACCCATACCTTGGACCCCCTCACCAACCCGGAAATGCAAACGGCTTGTGTAATGAATACTGTTATCTGAAGCACGGAGGGGCTCCTTTATGATTTCAACTTTCACATAATGCAAAAAAACGAAAATCACACATTTGGGGGAAAAAAGCTAAAACACTGTTTTTCTCTGTTTGGTCCGGGCCGACTTGTGCCCCCCTGAACATCGATGATAAGTCATACATGGGGACATAGACGCGATCGGCTCGGCCCAAACTCAAATAAAATGAAGCTTGCGAGAACTTCCGTCGCAACAGTGCCAACTAGTTCAAAAAAGAAAAAACATGAAACGCTTAATCTTTGGCCTAGGCACATGAAACTTGGAACAGTGATAGAGCTACCTTTGACGAGTAAAACACACCTGCTAGCATCGCTGTATGATAAACAGGAAGTCAGTCATGTTGAATCAAAAGTGGCGCCGCCAGGTTTTTTGTCTCCGATCGAGCTCAAAACACTTTTTGCATCTAAAGACATTGAAATGTAATAAATATATAAAAAAAAAAAAATGATATTCCTTACAGTCTCCGCGTAACACGCCCTCAAAAAAGGCTTAAATTTCCTGTTTTTTAGAGGACAAGTCACGCCTATTGGAATTGATCTACGGAGCTCATATTTCACTCACTAATGCGTTTTTATGGTCTGATTGGAAATAATTAATACCCATGTAACGAATGTACTCTATAGCGCCCCCTACCCATTGTGTGAAAAACTCAACATTGTCTGATTTGTTTGAAACTCATGTGTTATATTCTCCTGGAGACGCCATGAAAAAAGTGCATTGCAGATATTGTGTATTTTCACAATTGGCCAGCAGGTGCGCATTTAATGCCTTCACTTCCTCTTCCTCTTTTATTTTGATGGAACATTTCCTCTCGTGCTGTGGTCTTAGCATTAGCATTAGCATCAACATTAGCGGCGGGTCTCTGTTGCTCGGTGACGGAGGTACAGGGAGGAGGGGGTTTAAAGAATAAAGTCTAAGAGTATGCAGTGTCAGGGCAATCGCGATCAAAACATGGTCGCGCGGTAAGGCGGTCGCGAGAGCCATCATCACCGCTACCGCGGCTTTAATTGCTGTTGTCTCTGTAAGAAACAAAGTAAAAAATGAAATGATTTACAGAACAAATTAAAGCTAAACATGCTGAAAACAAGTGTACTCAAATGTTACAGGAAATTAAAAAGATAAGACGTGAGATGAATAATATGGCCTCACAAGAAATACATTTTAAAAAAATGCTCTTCAAAAAGATAAATAGTAAATGGCGCTTTTCTACCGCGCTTTTCTACCACCAAGGCACTCAAAGCGCTTTACATAAAGGAACCAGTCACCCATTCACACACACAATCACACACCAGATGTGCAGACACTGGAGACGAGTCGGGTTAAGTGTATTGCCCAAGGACACAACGCTAGTATTCACCTGAGGCAGCTGCGATTGCACTGCCAACCTGTGGGCCAGTGGATCTGACCGCTCTACCAGAATAGAGCACTCTACCACTGAGCTATTGCTGCTCTACCACTGATCTACTGCCACCCTCTCACAACAAAGATACAAACAATATGAAAGTTTTTAAAAAATCTCAAAATGTTTAGCTTGGTAGCTTAGAAAAAAACAGGCAGATGGAACACATTTTAAGATACAACATAATAAATAATGTAAGTTTGACCAAACAAGACCAATGTTTGTTTGTTTTTATCCTTTTTTCACCAAAATATCAGGAAACAAGAAGAAATTAAAAAAAAAAATCTGGATACTCAATTTACTTGCCATGACAGAAGAGCTACTAAAATTCAAAATGTAATTAAATGACTAAAAATCTATACATTTCTGGGGAGTGACAGTTTTACCTCGGAGTGGTATAAAGCTTTAAAAGACACAGTCTGCTTTCATCAACTTTTAACTGGGCCTTTGAAAAAGCTCAGATCCCTTTAAGTTGGAAGGAAGTTCTTAATACCTAGAGAACAGTCTATATGAGGCACTTGACTGTGCTTCATATAGACCAATCTCAATGTTGAATGTTTAACCCGTCGGGGTCGACGCCCGCGCTGGCGCGTGTGAAAACATGGTCGGCTTTAGGACCCTGTAGCATGAAAACCAAACAACGTAGACGGCTGCCGTTGACGTCATACGGAAGTGGAGACCCGTAGCAACATCTGAGTTTTTGTTTTTTTCGAATCCACCAGATAAAACCAAAGTTATGAACGTTTCAATTCCATTAAAAATTTGCGGAAAAATATGCGCTCTTTTCTGCGTGCGTTACATTTCTTATAATAACTTTGTCGTCTTTTGTGATAAAACGAAACGGAAAAAAACGTTAGCCTTGTGCTAACCCGGATGTTCAGGACGCACACGAGGAACGTAAACATTAGTCACATGACAATTAGTCAAAGAGAAAGAACGAACGAGAGGAATAATGCTGTTTTTGAGTAGTTTTGGAGAGTTTTAGTATTTCAAGTATTTCATTGTCAGTAATATAGTTGTGAAGCAAAATGAGGGGCACACTTCATGTTGATCAAGTTTAGACCTGGTTTAGACCTGCTTTAGTCCTGGTTTAGACCTGGTTTAGTCCTGGTTTAGTTCTGGTTTAGACCTCGTTTAGTCCTGGTTTAGTCCTGGTTTAGACCTGGTTTTGACCTGGTTTTGACCTGGTTTAGTCCTGGTTTAGTCTTGGTTTAGACCTGGTTTAGTCCTGGTTTAGACCTGGTTTAGTCCTGGTTTAGTCCTGGTTTAGACCTGGTTTAGACCTGGTTTAGTCCTGGTTCCTGGTTTAGACCTGGGTTGGACCTGGTTTAGAGTTCCTTCTGAACATCACTCACATGGAAGTGCAAGGCCTGTGATGTGGCTCTCTGTCATTTTGGACTGAAACTGTTTTGAGAAGTTGCACAAATAGAAAAACGCCTGAGGATTTACCTACTTTTTATTGTAAATAGTGGTTTATTGCTTGTATATATCACAAGAATACTTTTATATGTTCATATTTGCACCTTGTGGTTCAGTTTGAACCTTTTTAAATGCTTGGTTGAGCATGTTTGAGGGTTTCACAATGAAAAAACCATAATGTTTCTAGACGGACTTTGTGTTTTCTGTGTGTGTTTAGGTCCAGTATGTTGAAATAGTATGTCAAAGTGAAAAACTAACTAACTCATCATATAGGTGAGGTTGTGCTGAAAAAAAAGATACCCAACATTGGTCTGGTAAACATTTCTTAATGTAGTATATCAGGGCAAAATTGAAGGTACCCAAAAACGGCCAAAAAAACTCCGGACCCCGAAGGGTTAATATTGTGTGTACGAGATTGGCAGAATTAGGGCAGCAGCTATCAATTATTTTCTTTGATAATCGAGTTATCAGTTAATATTTTTTGTTTACATTCACAAACCATTTTTAAAAGCAAATTCAAATTTGTTTAAATCAATGTTATAGTTAATAGTCATGAAACAAATCACAAGTAAGGTGTTTCTGCTCAAAATAACACATTTTACTTTTAATTTCACCAAATTCTCCGCAGATAGGCAAAATCCTGCTCCTATTTGAAGTTTTGTAAATCCCACAGATGGTGCATGCAGCCTTCTGCAGTGCGTAGGCATTTATAAATGAGGCCTCAGGTCCTGTTCCTTGAAATAATGAAAAAAAAGGGTGGGTTGTCTAATTTCTCAGGGATTCGGAAGCGTATCTGCGAATGCCGATCCCTACTCCAGTGTGGTTCATCTTTTTATTTTTCCATCAACGTTGAGTCTCAGCGTTGCGGGATACAGCACACTTCACTTGGTCAAATGCTTTGCATTTCTTGACCACTTCATGGACAGAGTTGTCCATGAAAAATGAGACATGGAGCTCGTTTGATCTGGTCCGGTCTGTGGTGAGTCGTCTAGCTGCAGCCATAAAAGTATAATAGGTCTGACACGCTGGTTCGGCGCCAGCTTGGCAATGTGAAAGGTCAAGCTTTATTTTCCCTGGTTATCTAGACATTTTCAAGAAATAATGGTCCAAGCTCATTATCTGTCTGCTTCCACTCAGACATTTTGAATCTTCCCAACTTGTACTTGTAATATAAATGGATAAATCCAACGGATTTGGCCGCAGCCCGATAGACCTGACTGAGCAAGGCAGTCCATCATACTGGAAGTCTATCAATCAACACTTTACATCATCATATTTGCGTGGAATGCCTTTTGTCTGTTTTTCTATTTTCACATCATTATTTGGTCTGAGGTAGCTTCTGTTGTGAATATTATTTGAAGCTTTAAGAAGCAGCATGATAGAGAAATTGAGAGATACATTGGTGTGTGAAGCGCAAAGATTTGTAGCAGCATAGCAATGAATAAGACGTAAAAATAAGATAAGATAATCCTTTAATATCCACACAAGGGGAAATTTCGTTGTTACATTGCAGTAGAACAGGAGGAAAGGACAGATTAAAGGAAGTTTCAAAACACACTCTTAATAGAACTCTTATGAACAAAAACAAAACAAAAAAACTCTTAAGAAAAACTCCTCTCCTATCTTAATAAGGAATGGAGGGGGGGAAATAAAATGAAATAGATAATAAAAATAAAAGATAAAGATAAAAATCATCAGATAATAATAATAATAATAATAAAATAATGATAATAGAATAAAATGAAAATAAAGTAAAAATAGCTAGCACAAGACTAGGTAATACTATTAGCAGGTAAGTAAACCATATAAAAAACAAAATGGAACACTCTTATTTACAGGTATTGCACATGGTTGATTCAGTATTGCACATGAATATGATTTTATTGCACATGGTTACATCAGTATTGCACATTTTCAGGGCTAGCAGTGTTTGTTGTAGAGTCTGACAGCAGCAGGAAGGAAAGACCTGCGAAACTTTTCCTTCACACAGCGAGGGTGGATCAGTCTCTCACTGAAGCTGCTTTCCAGAGTGGACAGAGTGTCCTGCAGGGGGTGAGACTCATGGTCCAGCATAGATGTGAATTTAGCCAGGACCCTTCTGTCCCCCACCTCCTGCACCGAGTCCAGAGCGCAGCCCAGGACGGAGCTGGACTTCTTGATGACTTTGTCCAGCTTCCTCCTCTCCCTCTCTGTGATGCTGCTGCTCCAGCAGGCCACACCGTACAGGAGGGCTGATGCCACCACAGAGTCGTAGAAGGTCTTCAGGAGTGGCCCCACTCCAAAAGACCTGAGTCTCCACAGGAGGTAGAGCCGACTCTGGCTCTTCCTGTACAGTGCGTCTGTGTTATGAGTCCAGTCCAGTTTGTGGTTCAGATGAACACCCAGGTACTTGTATGAGTGCACTCTCTCAATGTCCCATCCCTGGATGTTCACTGGTGAGGGGGCAGTAGAGTGGCGTCTGCGGAAGTCCACCACCATCTCCTTGGTCTTCCCCGTGTTGATGAGGAGGTGGTTCCGCTGACACCAGTCCACAAAGTCCTGCGCCAGTCCCCTGTACTCCGCATCATTGTCGTCCGTGATGAGTCCGATGATGGCAGAGTCATCAGAGAACTTCTGCAGGACACAGCTGTCTACATACAGAATCCATTTTTAATCAGAGTTCTGTGCATTGCCTCTTTGTGTCATCAAAGGGACAGCATTTGGCGAAAGCTCCTGGCTGAGGTGTTTATTCACGTGCTAATCAACATATGTTGATTGTTGAAGGTCTGGAACCTGTGTGTCAAAGGAACCCAGACTTATGTTTTGCACCATTTCAAAAGGAGGTTGTAAGTGTAAAACACAGCTGGGTATTTTCTCTTTTTGGGTCAAATAGTTTAAATGTCTTTGTTATGCCTTTGAAAGTCAATGGGTTTGGTTCTTTGTGTATTTAATGTGCACTTAAAACAAACAAAACAAAAATCAATTAAGATTATAAGTAGAGGACAACAATTAAGTGCTTAATTCATTGAAAAAAAAAGTATTCACATTTGTGTCAAACGGATGCAAAGCAAGGTGGTATAATCAGTTTCTAACAGTATGGATTGAACGGTAAGAATCAAACTCGGAAAAGGTTTATTACCATTGCCAATGAACAGAATTCACCCTGGAGAGACTCAGACACAGGACACAGAAGAGAATGATTAGCGAGCTTTATTACGGAGGTTATTTGGCGCTCAGACCCCGGTGGAAGACAGTGATCATGGGCACTCCATAATCTAATTGAATTAGATGTCTCCCCCCGGAGCCTGGAGACTGGTGGTGGTAGATATGGAGAGAAGGTAGAGGATGAGGGGAATGCAGAGGAGGAGAAGGGGAGGCGGTGGGTCGCAGTACGGTTTGAGTGGCCGAGCCATCTGCCTGAGGGCTTAAATGCGACAGCCTGGGCGCTGATTGGGAGCGGGGAGGAGTGACTCGAGAGCGTTGATAGGTGATGAGGAGCAGGTGCGGGGCCATGATGCAGACGTCCCCTGTCCTTTCACCCTCCTTCTTGGCCGGGAAAAACTGCATAACCTCTTTGGGATAAGCGCAGAAACCTGGGAGAGTCCATGGTGAAGTGAGGGATCTGACTCTCACAGACGGACAGGCGAACGCAGCTTGAGTGCGATGATAGCGCTGGGGAGAGGGGTCCTTCCATGGTGGCCGACGCCGATTTAAGTTAGGTCTTCCAGGTGAATTTACGCAGGCTTCATTTCACAAACATAGGAACTTGCTTTGATGATTGATTTGTTGCAACACAAAATTATGAACAATGATAAAACAACCTATATAAGGTGAAAAAGAAAAACTATTTAAATCTGTTATTGGATAAAGATAAAAATAAACTATGTACAAAAAATTTACAGTTGAATTTACATAAATAGTTCAGAAAGTGAACAGTGCAGTGAGTGAGTGAGTGAGTGATTAAATTATAGTTAAAGTGACAGGTGTTAGGAAGTGTTCATCGTCCAACGGCAGAGGGAAAGAAACTGTTCTTTTTGCGGAAGGTTCTGGTCCGGATGAACCGTAGCCTCCTGCCTGAGGGGAGTGGCTCAAATAGTCCGTATCCAGGGTGAGAAGGGTAGGCTGTGATCGGACCTGTTTGTCCCAATGTCCCGGAGACATACAGGTCCTGCAGGGATGGAAGTCTGCAGGCCATCACTTTCTCACCAGAGTGCACAATGCGCTGTAGTCTTCGGCTGTGGCACCAGCGTACCACACAGTGATGGAGGAGGTGAGGATGGACTCAATGATGGCCGTGTAGAACTGCACCATCATCTGCGCTGGCTTTCCTCAGCTGCTGCAGGAAGTGCATCCTCTGCTGGGCCTTCTTGATTAGGGAGCTGATGGTGGGTTCCCACTTGAGGTGCTGGGAAGGAGTCTTCGGTGGGGAAGTATGTCATAGTGCGGGGGGGGGGGGGACTTTCCTAAGGTCCACACTCATCTCCACTGTTTTTTGGGCATTGAGCTCCAGGTTACCACTACACCAGAACATCAGCCGGTCCACCTCCCTCCTGTAGGCAGACTCATTCCCATCCGAGATGAGCCCGATGAGGGTCGTGGCGTCCGCAAACTTTTTAACAGTTTTACGCCGTCATGGCTGAAGGTGCAGCAGTTTGTGTACAGGGAGAAGATCCTGTGTTGATAGTGTCTGAGACATTCTTCCCCAGCCGCACACACTGCCTCCGATCCGTCAGGAAGTCAGAGATCCACCTGCAGGTGGAGTCAGGCATGTTTAGCTGGGAGAGTTCAAATGTCTTCATAACTACAGACATCAGCACCAGGCCTGTAGTCATTAAGTCCAGTCATCCGGGGCTTCTTTGGGACAGGGACAATGATGGACGGCATGTCATGGCATGATTCCAGGGAGGTGTTAAAAATGTCTGTGAAGATGGGGGACAGCTCTCTCGCGCAGTGTTTATGGTGGCGGTAGTTAGACCGTCTGGCCCAGCAGCTTTCTGGGGTTGGATTTCTAAACAGGATCCTAACAGGATGTAAACAGAATATTGTTTACATCCTGTTCCTGAGTTAAGAGAGTGGTGGGGGGACCGGGGTTGTGTTGGCAGAGGTGGCCACAGTGGGGGAGGGAGGTGGTCACATCAAACCTAGAGTAGAAAGAGCTGAGTTGCTGAGCCAGTTTCCGGCCATCTACAGCATGGGAGGCTCTGGGCTTGTAGTTGGTGAGAAGCCAGAGCCAACTCCACACAGAGGTGGGGTTGTTGTCAGAGAACTAGTACTTTAGACATGTAGTGTACTTGTGATCTAGCTCTCAACACCTCCCTGCTAAATCCATACTTTGCGTCTTTTTAGCACTTTCTGTCACCTACCTTGTGCGCCGCCTCCTTCTGCTGCCTTAACTGCCTCAGTTTTGGTGTGAACCAGGGTTTGTTGTTATTGAAAGTGACTTTGGTGTGAGTTGGAATAATGCTGTCCTCACAGATTCGAATATATGATGTCACAGTGTCTGTGTACTCATCCAAACTATCATATCATATCATATTACTGCAATGAGACAATCCGTAAATGGGCCACATTTAAACAGTTCTGGGCTGGATATAGATATGGGACTTTCTGAACTGAACTAATCCCACTGAAACTGTTCAGAGGGAGAAATATATGACACCAAAAAGCTCATTCAGATTGCGCCGCGGCCACGCAGCTCGCATCACACCCACCGGTAAAAATTCAGGGTGGAATTTTATTTTGTGCACGCTGAAGCTTTTCTGTGCGCATCGTGATTTCCCTCCGGAGAGATCTCTCAGTCGGTCAGAGCAGCTGGAAGCATTCCAGCCGTACGGTGCAGTCCGGGACTGACTCGCTGAGCCACGTCTCTGTAAAGTACAAAACCGGAGATTAAGAAAAGTCTGTATTTCGTCTCATCAGCAGTGCCAGTTCTTCCAGTTTGAGTAGTGAGTTCACGTTAGAGAGGAAAATCCCAGGTAAGGGCGTATGTGTGCCAAGAGAATGACTAATTCTGCTGCAGATACTAAAAAAATTGGAACTAGATCCGTTGGAGTTGTGGTGCTGATGGATAAGAGCTCTTCACGGGTGTAAGAGCACGCTGACATATGTTACGGGAAAAACAAACAAACAGACAAAACTAAATTCAGCCTTCTCACCAGAGTGCAGAGGGAGCCGTCAGTGGCTTGATCACCTTCTTGGCTCTTGCATAAGCCATTAGTGTGATAATGATCATTTTGCCAGCACTGCTAACGTTGCTCCAATTCTAGTCGCCTTGTCACCACCAATGTGTTTTTTTGCGCAGGTACAAGAAGCGCTTCCACAAGTTTGACAAGGAGAGCAAAGGCTTCATCACCACCGTGGACGTGCAACAGGTGCTACAGGTGAGTCCACTGTCCTTTGCACTCATGTTTGTATATTTACTTGTTAAACGAGAATCTATATGTACTGTATTTACATGTGCAAATGTGTTAATATGCAGTATAGCTCAAATAAACTCCATCCCTGTCAGACTAACCTTAATTGACTTAAATTAACCTTTTTTCTGTATTTAGTATTAAGATAAGATAAGATAAGATAATCCTTTATTGTCCACACATGGGGAAATTTCATTAAATTAAACTGTGTGTGTGTGTGTGTGTGTGTGTGTGTGTGTGTGTGTGTGTGTAATATATATGTAAATACAGTACATACAGATTCTGCAAACAAACGAAAATCACAAATTTGAAAAAAAAAAAAAAATCTTATTTTCGCTTTATCTCAGTTTGGTCGGGGCCGCCTTGTGGCAGTTTTTCCTGTGGTCAGTTATATGAGCCTTTTAAAGTGAGGAAAATAAGTAATCTAAAATGTACTTTTTTTTTTTTTTTATTTATGGCGCGGTCTGAAATTTTATTGTAGGTGCATTTCCACTGTGAGAAATAAAATCAAAAAATATATATGTATAGTTATAAATAAAAAATACAATTCAATGCATTATTCATCAATAGTAGAAAAAGCTTCAGTTGTAGTAATCTGGACTCAATAAAAGAATTTAGGTTGACAATGACCAGATGACTACAACTGAAGCGGGTTCTACTATGGAACACGCCTGGACGAATGAGGGATTACACCGACATTATTCATCAATGCAGAGAAAATTCAGTTGTATCATCTGGACTCTGTTTTTAGAAAAACAAAACGTTTCGGCTCTCATCCTAGAGTCATTCTCAATCTGCGAATCGAGTCTAGGAACTCAGGATTTATATCCTACTCTGTGTAAGCCCGGCCCACCGGGCGAGACTTCCTGATTAAGGGAGATTTTGCTTTCACTTGAGACTGCTCTTCTTTTTTTTCTAACAGCCCTGTAATGGGCTATTTTACATCGATGACTTTCACTCCCTCCCCACTGATGAGCATCAAAATACCCCAGGCATAAGTACGTCCATTTTATTTATATAGCCCCTTTCACTGACAGAAGTCACAAATTGCTTCATAAAAACACAGAATAAAATAATAAAAACACAAAAAAATTTCAGTGAGCAATACACATACAACAATATACAGTCAATCTCAGAAGGCTCAAACGAGCAATATAGCTGAATATAGTCAGCAAACAGGTGGTAGGACACATCACTAAACTCTTTAATGATCTTTCCCAGGGGGATTATATAAAGCAAAAACGGAGCCCTGAGGAATCAGACATTATTTGGTTTGTAGCAACACTAAAACTCTGACCGGATAAATATGAGGAAAACCAAAGAAGAACTGACCCTGATAGTCCAATCAGGGCCCTCAATCTTTTTAACAGTATATGATGGTTGACGGTGTCAAAGGCTGCAGACAGATCCAGCAGAACTAGAACAGGGCATATTCTAGAATCGGCAGACATCATAATATCACTGGAAATCTTTAGCAATGCTTTTTCCGTAGAATGACGTTTGCGTAAACCAGATTGAAAAGAGTTGTGAACGTTAGACTGTTCTAGGAGGTCTGACAATTGTTCAGAGACCACCTTCTCTAGGATCTTGGACAAGAAAGGGAGCTTTGAAATAGGTCTGGAACTCTTCTGGTCTGTCGGGTCCAAGTTTGTCTTTTTGAGTAATGGCTCTACTATGGCATGTTTAAATGGAACACACAGGTTGAAATTTACTATTTTGGTAACCCAGGGGCCAACTACATCAAACACTTTAAAGAAGAGCCTGCAGGGTAAGGTATCAGTAGTACAACAGGAGGGTTACATCTTGGTCACCAGAGCTGAGATGTCCCCTAGAGTGACAGACTTAAAAGAAGACCAATTTTTGTTGTTGTTGTTTTATGGCGGTTGGCATCCAATTGTTGCATTACCGCCAGACTTTATTCCTCAGACTTTTCGTAGTCCTCAGACTGTCGTAGTCCGTAAAAGTACTCCTTCCATTGCTTTGGTGTTACAAAGCCCATGAGGTCATGATATGTCTTTGTGACTAGAATAGTTGTTGTTTCAGAGACGTACGTCTGAGGAATAAAGTCTGGCGGTAATGCAACACTCGGATGCCAACCGCCATAAAACAACAACAACAACAACAACAACTACAACAACCGGCTTTATTCCAGGGAGACTCTTCTTCATCTTCCTATCCTTCTTTGACGTTCGGTGCCACCGTACAGCTTTATTCTTTAGGCTTCATTCTATAGGCTTTAATATTTCCACTGATGTCGCTGCTTGGTAGCCGTGCGTCTACGAGACTGGACGAGGACAGGAGACCACCCCCACCCCCATCTCGTCACTCTGATCACCCTGACTCCCCAAAAGCAGACCCCCATCACTCCGACTCCCATTTAGCGCCTTTAGCCTGTTTTCTATATCTGCCCAATCAAGCTCCTTTGTTCCAAGGAATCTCCCTGCAGCTTTAGCAATGATCCTGATCCTTTCAGTTCTGCTTTGAGTCTGAGCAGCACAGTTTACAACATCCACCATAAAGAGTACAAAATCCTCTCTATCCACAACCAGGGTATTCTCATTAATTCTGGAACCTGCACACTTGGGACCTCCACTCTTGAAACCTTCACACTTCTTGGGAGCCACGCTGGCCTTTCTCATTTCGCCCTGGCTGGGAGCAGCGCTGGCTCCTCTCTCTGTATTTACTCTAAACTCGTTACTTGAAACTTTCTTGACTGCATCTGCATAGGATATACCTTGAGAGACCTTTATTTTATGCACCTCAGCAGCTCTTTTGCTAAACCTGCATCCCCCGTAGGCAGAGCTATGTTCTTCCCCACAGTTACAGCACTTCAGTTTTGCTCCCACGTCACACTTCCCATACTCGTGATCTCCTGCACATTTACCACATCTTTGCCTCCCTCTACAGACCGCTGCAATATGCCCAAAGCGCTGGCACTTAAAGCAACGCAGGGGCGGTGGAACATATGGCCTAACGTCATGGCACATGAACCCAATGAACACCTTACTAGGCAGGCACCTCCCTTCAAGTGTTACCATTACCGACAAGCTGTCACATCTTACCCCAGACCGGGTCACTTTCAACCGCCTAGCGTCCACCACCTTAGCTCCAGTCAAATTCTCCTTAACTTCATCCACAGACGTCGCCGTAGGGACACCTACGATAACTCCTCTGACCGTGTTTCTTTCAGCATCAGACACAAGAATGTCCTTTCCACCCAGACGTTTAGTTCCAATCGCCTTCCGTTGCTGAGCCGCGTCCTTGCACACGACCAGCAGCGAGCCATCTCTAAGGACACTCGCACTCTTGATCACTCCCACAGCTACAGTTAGGCTCTTTGACAATGCCACTGAATTCCACTCCTTAAAGGATGCACTATCCTGTGCAAGCTTTATGATCACCTTACAGTCTCTGCTCTCACTCCGGATATCAATAGCTTCAGCCTCATCCTGCTGCTCATTCCCAGAACCCTCGGACGAGCTAAGGGACTTTTTACGTTTCCGGGCACGTGCAGCCAGAAAAGGCTGCTCCTCCACGCCGTCCAGAACGTCTTCGACCACCGATCCACTCTCCTCCGCCATCTCCCGTCTCTCCAGACCGGAAACTAGCTCTTCTTCTTCTTCTTCTTCTTCTTTGGTGTTTTATCGCATTTAAACTAACAACAAATACGGCGTTGCATTTTAAAAAATTGTATGTTGAATTTCGGTGACAGGCTCCACAGAAACAGGGTTATCACACAAAAGGGGTTGGATTTGGTCTTTGATCATCTTAATCTTATTGGTGAGGAACCTAAGGAATTAATTGCTGTCATCTACAAACAGGAGTAAGATAAGATAAGATAAGATAATCCTTTAATGTCCACACAAGGGGAAATTTCGTTGTTACAACGCAGTAGAAACAGGAGGAAAGGACAGATTATAGGAAGTTTCAAAAACACACTCTTAATAGAACTCTTATGAACAAAAACAAAAAACTCTTAACTTGGAGGGGGGGGGAATAAAATAAAATAGATAAATAAAAATAAAAAGATAAAAATAAGATAATAAAATAATGATGATAGAATAAAATAAAAATAAAATAAAGATAAAGATAAAAATAGCTTGCACAAGACTAGGTAATACTATTAGCAGGTAAATAAACCGAATAAAAACAAAATGTATTTACAGGTATTGCACATGGTTAATTCAGTATTGCACATGAATATGATGGTATTGCACATGATTACATCATTATTGCACATGAGTAACTGCATCTGTAGAATATACAATAGAATTTATAGTGTCAAACAACACTGTGGGGTTTTTCTTGTTCGACGTTATTAGCTGGCGGAAGTAATTCCATCTGGCATTTCCCATCATATCATTGTATGAAGATACAAGATCTCTGGGGTGTAACCTATGGACCTCAAGATCGGAGGTTTTCCCCAGACGCTCGGTTTTCCGACATTGTCTCTTTAGATTTAGGATACCTTCATTAATCCAAAGACAAGCTTTTTTCTGTTTTGACAAGGTCGATTTTATAGGTGCCACCTGATCTAAAATTTATAAACAGTGGCTGTTAAAGCAATAAATTGAGCTGTCCACGTCAAGACAATTAATAAACAAGTGAGGATCAAACATGGCAGAAAATTGGACAGCTGTATTTGCAGTGATAATGCGTCTCTGAGACCATATGTTTGAGGGCACAGGCTCAGGAGAAATTCAAATAAGACACAGCTATGATCGCTCATATGGATATCCTCCACACAGAGGTTAGCAACACTCACACTTTTTTTTTTACTTAAAAAAAAAAAGTGTGGCCCTTTTGGTGAGTGGGACCAGAGACATGCTTGTCATGATGAGCTGTCGACCCAAATGTTGAAATTCCCAAGATTTAAAACATTTTGCAGCTTTATAATAAAAGATAAAAAGTCACTAAAGTCCTTTAAAAAGACAGCAGCAGGACCAGGGGGGCGGTAGACTAAAACGCAGTAAAACTAGATAATGTGCAATGGCTGAAGCCATTGCGAGTGTCTGCATTCTTGCGTAAAAGTACTACATGTGTGTAGTAAAGACTTAGGCTCGAGCCATGGAATGGAATGCTCATTCCAAGGAATGCTTGAGTCTATTGTTCTTCCCCTGGTTTCTTATTCCTATTATTCCTATTCTTCATGTTCATACTCGGGCATTTTTGACCCCCTGAACATTGATGAAAGTCACACATGGGGACATAGACGCGATCAGCTCGGCCCGAACTCGAATACAATGGAGCTTGCCGCGTGGATCCACACGGCCCGGCGCCGCGCCCCCAGGGGCAAGAATGCAGACACTCGCATTGGTTTCAGCTAAAAAGACTTTATTGTTGTTGTTGTTGTTGTTGTTTTATGGCGGTTGGCATCCAATTGTTGCATTACCGCCAGACTTTATTCCTCCACTGGTTATTCTTTAGAATAAAGTCTAAAGTTTAAAGAATATTCTTTATTCTTTAAAGTCTCTTTAGCTCCAGTACTAGTTTGTTTAAGACTTCATGGGCCTAGAAACGCCAAAGTGATGGAGGAAGGACTTCTAAAGGATAAAAAGACAAAGACGTCCCGTGACCTCATGGGCTTTGTAAAACAACAAAGACGTCCCATGACCTCATGGGCTTTGTACTTCCAAAGCACCGAACGTCAAAGCACCGAACATCAAAGAGGGCGAGGAAGGTGAAGAAGAGTCTCCCTGGAATAAAGCCGGTTGGTCTCTGACACAACAACTATTCTAGTCACAAAAACACATCATGACCTCATGGGCTTTGTAACGCCAAAGCAATGGGAGGAGTACTTTTACGGACTACGACAGAGTCTGAGGACTACGAAACGTCTGAGGAATAAAGTCTGGCGGTAATGCAACACTCGGATGCCAACCGCCATAAAACAACAACAACAACATAGTCTGAGGACTACGAAAAGTCTGAGGAATAAAGTCTGGCGGTAATGCAACAATTGGATGCCAACCGCCATAAAACAACAACAACAACAACAACAACAACAACAACAACAACAACAACAACAACCGAACGTCAAAGAGGGAGAGGAAGATGAAGAAGAGTCTCCCTGGAATAAAGCCGGTTGGTCTCTGACACAACAACTATTCTAGTCACAAAGTCATATCATGACCTCATGGGCTTTGTAACACCAAAGCAATGGAAGGAGTACTTTTACGGACTACGACAGAGTCTGAGGACTACGAAACGTCTGAGGAATAAAGTCTGGCGGTAATGCAACACTCGGATGCCAACCGCCATAAAACAACAACAACAACAACAAGCTGAAGTTGTGTAATGTAGTTTAGTTAGTTATAGAGTTGGGGTGTGTTGAAGAATGTGCCGAGGATGAGGACGAAGAGGATGTTCTAACGTGCTTTGAACTCATGGGCTTTGAAACACAGAATAAAGTCTGAAGAATAAACTTATACCAGCCGCCATAAAACAACAACATGTATGACATGCTCTCTCATTTGATTGATGACACGCTTGGGCTAGTCCTGGGTCTTTTCAACCGTGTTTGGGATTCAGGTTGTGTTCCATCTGCGTGGAAACAGTCTACGGTGGTGCCGGTTCTGAAGCCGGGTAGGCCAGCGTCTGACCCTTCAAGTTATAGGCCGATTGCCTTGACGTCGCAGCTCGGGAAAACGATGGAGCGCATGGTTACCGAGCGGTTGGATTACTTCTTGGAGAGTCAGGGTTTGCTTCCCGCGCACCAGAGTGGTTTCCGTAGGGGCAGGAACACCATGGATTCCGTGTTGTGTTTGGAATCTGATATCCAGCTGGCCAGGGCTCAGAAAGAAAAGGTTATTGCGGTGCTCTTTGATGTGGAGAAGGCGTACGATATGGTTTGGAAGGATGGGCTCCTCATTAAGCTGCGGAAGTGTGGTGTGAAGGGTAAACTGTTTAACTGGGTCCGGAGCTTTCTGTCTGGCCGGCGTATCCAAACCAGAGTGGGCGCTGCTTACTCTGGGGTCTATGGGGTGGAGAATGGGATCCCGCAGGGGAGTGTGTGTAGCCCTATCTTGTTCAATGTTATGATTAAGGACATCTTTGACGACGTGGATGGGTCTGTTGGGAGGAGCCTTTATGCTGACGATGGCGCTCTATGGGTGAGAGGGAGGAATCTCCGGTTTTACGAGGCGAAACTGCAAAGGGCAATACAGCAGGTGGAGCAGTGGACCCTGAAGTGGGGGTTTAAACTGTCCGTACGGAAGTCTCAAGTGATCTGTTTCTTCAATGGACATAGGGACGTCTCCCTTCGACTGCATGGGCAGGTGCTCGAACAGGTCAGGGAGGTGAGGTTCTTGGGGGTCACCTTTGACGAGAGGCTTAGTTGGCATCGGCACATTGATGAGGTCAGTGGTAAATGCAAAAGGGTGAATAACTTGCTTCGTTGTCTATCCGGCCAGGACTGGGGGGCCAGCAGAAGGTCGCTCCTGGGTATTTATCGGGCCGTCATGAGGGCGGCTATTGATTATGGCTGTATAGCCTACATGTCTGCGGCTGAGACTAACTTAAAGAAGCTTGATGTGGAGCAAGCCCAGGCCTTGCGCATCTGCTGTAGGGCTTTTAGGACCTCCCCTGTCTCGGCGCTGCAGGTTGAGTTGGGGGAATTGCCGTTACGGCTCCGGAGGCTAGAACTTCTGTTGGCTTACTGGGTGAATGTGCAAGGTCATACGAGCTCTCACCCGGTGAGGGACTTTCTCAGGGTTGATGGGGGGCAGAGTGAGGCTGGCGGTATGATTTTCAGCCAGGTAGGAAATGCGAAGGCGCGGCTTGCGGGGGTTGGTGATCTGCGTGTGAGCCCGTCGGTGGCTTTGTCTGCTATAGCTCCGTGGAAGTTTGTCCCGGCTCCTGTTGATGTTAGCTTGCATGGCAAGCTTAGAGGAGTCGCTGGGAGGGCACCGCAGTTTGCCGTTCAAGCGCTCATCGATAAGCACTCAGGTGATGTGTTTATTTATACCGACGGGTCTAGGGATCCTGAGAGTGGGCGTACTGGCGCCGCTTATTTTGTGCCTGACCTGGGGCTAGCGGTCAAGAAGAGGTTGACAGATCGCCTTTCTGTTTTCACGTCGGAACTTATAGCGATACGGTTGGCGTTGGAATGGGCGGAATCTGCTTTGCAGTGTTGCGGCATTGTGGTGGCCTCTGACAGCCTTTCTGCATTGCAAAGCATTAAATCTGGGAAATCGGATTGCAGACAGGATGTGTTGAATGGCATCTTCTGTCTGATGCTCTTCCTGTCCAGGAAGGATGTGAGGGTTTCCTTCATTTGGGTCCCTGCGCATGTGGGGGTGGATGGTAACGAAATGGCTGATGCACTGGCTAAACGTTCCCTTCGGCGGCCATCAATTGATGTGGCGGTTGAGTTAAGCAAATCTGAAATCAAGCCTGTTATCAAGAGTCATGTGGTCGGCCTTTGGCAGGAATTTTGGAGCCACTGTGTTACTGGACGGCATCTCTATCACATACAGGGTAGTGTGGGTCCTTGCGGGTCTATGGGCAGGAACGCGTGGGAGGAAAGGGCCTTCGCCCGCATGAGGATTGGCCATACTGGACTCAATTGGTCACTGAGTAGGATAGGCAAACATCCGACCGGTCTGTGTGGTCACTGTCGGGTGCCAGAGACTGTCGAGCATGTGCTGATTTGCTGTGAGGCTTATGATAGGGAAAGGGCCGGGTTGGCCTTGTGGTTTCGGAATAATGGGCGGGAGTTCAATCTGCGGAACGTTCTGGCGATCCAGTCACAGGGTTTGTGTCAGGCTGTGGTTGCTTACTTATGTAGCACAGGGCTGGGTAAACGTTTATAGAGGTGGGGGGTGTTGGAGACTGAGCCGAGGATGAGGAGCAAGAGGATGTTCTAACGCGCTTGGACTTCATGGGCCTAGAAACGCCAAAGTGATGGAAGAAGGACTTCTAAAGGATAAAACGACAAAGACGTCCCATGACCTCATGGGCTTTGTAAAACAACAAAGACGTCCCATGATCTCATGGGCTTTGTACTTCCAAAGCACCGAACGTCAAAGAGGGCGAGGAAGGTGAAGAAGAGTCTCCCTGGAATAAAGCCGGTTGGTCTCTGACACAACAACTATTCTAGTCACAAAAACACATCATGACCTCATGGGCTTTGTAACGCCAAAGCGATGGGAGGAGTACTTTTACGGACTACGACAGAGTCTGAGGACTACGAAACGTCTGAGGAATAAAGTCTGGCGGTAATGCAACACTCGGATGCCAACCGCCATAAAACAACAACAACAACAACAACAACAACAACAACATGTAGAACAACAACAACAACTACGAAAAGTCTGAGGAATAAAGTCTGGCGGTAATGCAACAATTGGATGCCAACCGCCATAAAACAACAACAACAACAACAACAACAACAACAACAACAACATGTAGTTTAGTTGTGTAAAGAAGTGTAATGTGCAAAATTTGTGGAAAGGTACTGCATTTGTGTGAAAGTACTGCATGTGTGTAACACATGTGTGTCAGAGTCTTACATGTGTTGTTCAAATCAAATCAAATCAATTTATTTTTGTAAGGCCCAAAATCACAACAACAGTTGCCTCTGAGGGCCACAGGGAGAAATGAATCAACAATGTCTGTGGTGGCGAGGGAGTCAGACAATGTCTGTGGTGGCGAGGGACGATGTCCCAGGGTCCTCTGTCCTTAGACTCTCCTTCTCGGCCAGGAAAAACTACAAAAAAACCTCTTTGGGAAAAAAGCGTAGAAACCTGGAGGAGTTCCAGTGAAGGAGAGATCCGACTCTCACAGACGGACAGACGGACACAAGGAGACTGGAGCTGGACCCACTCTTCAGGCAGAAGAGGGACCGTCGGAGGCGAGCTGGACCCACTCTTCAGGCAGAAGAGGGACCGTCTGAGTCGAGCTGGACCCACTCTTCAGGCAGAAGAGGGACCGTCTAGAGGCGAGCTGGACCCACTCTTCAAGCAGAAGAGGGACCGTCGGAGGCAAGCTGGACCCACTCTTCAGGCAGATGAGGGACCGTCGGAGGCGAGCTGGACCCACTCTTCAGGCAGATGAGGGACCGTCGGAGGCGAGCTGGACCCACTCTTCAGGCAGATGAGGGACCGTCGGAAGCGAGCTGGAGCCACTCTTCAGGCAGATGAGGGACCGTCCACACAGGGCAGGGACCACTTCACCAGGGGAGGGGCATCTGGGTCCACAGGTCCTCAGGAGTGAGAGAAAGAAAAGAAGGCGGTGAACAGTTTGCAAGTGGAATCAAAAAATAAATATTGTTTGATAGTATAAGTAGTCAGAAGAAGAAGAGGATAGTCCTCAAGCTGTCATACTTCCCCCAGCATAGTTACTCCTAGGGCAGCGTAGCTAAAGCTGTGGGTTTATGTTTCTGTTCCTAACTAGTCTGACCATAAGCGATTTCGAAGAGGAACGTTTTAAGCCTGGACTTAAATGAAGAGACTGTGTCAGCATATTTAACATGGGTCGGGAGCTGATTCCATAACACAGGAGCTTGGTAGCTAAACGCTCTACCTCCTACAGTACTTTTAGAGACTCTTGGCACCACCAGAAGGCCAGCATTCTGAGAGCGAAGAGCTCTGTTTGGATGATATGGTTCTATAGCATCTTTGAGGTAGGATGGGGCCATGTCATTGATGGCTTTGTAGGTCAAGAGTAGAATTTTGAATTTGATTCTAGACTCGACGGGGAGCCAGTGAAGAGACTTCAGCACTGGCGTAATGTGCTCGCTTCTTTTTGTTCCTGTTAGTAATCTTGCTGCTGCATTTTGAACCAGTTGAAAGCTTTTTATGGAGCTTTTAGGACACGCTGCAAGCAGGGAGTTACAGTAGTCTAATCTAGTCGTTACAAATGCATGGATAAGTTTTTCGGCATCACTTTTAGGCAGGATTCTTCTGATTTTGGCGATGTTGCGCAAATGGAAATAGGCTGTTTTACAAGCTTGATTTATATGAGCTTTAAATGAGAGCATTTATATGAGCTTTAAATGAGAACATTTGTTGAAAATGTTCAATATTTGTTGAAAAATATTCAGCCTTCCCGCGCGGCCACCTTCCCGCCCGTCCATGTTTTCTGCTGCGTTTTGCGGCATACCAATGACGCTCAGTAATGCACAGTTGATGATTGCGTAGTCAAATTGTTGTTTGTCCTGACAAATTGCAAGATCGTGCTGAACGCATACCTGAGCAGGGAGAAAGGGAGAAAGAGCCTCGGTGACCCGGTTGCACCCCCTCCTCCCTGTAGAGATGCTAATGCTTAGCATTAGCGTTAGCATTAGCAAATACCGAAAAATATTCTGGTATGTAAAAATGCCCAAGACGGTGAAAGTGATCGTAAAGAGGTATAACTTGTTGAAATCGGTGAAAGTGTTAAGGAGTGGAAACGCGTAAAAAATCCTACAATCCTAAAATACAAAAAACATTATGTCTGCTTTATGACATCATAAGCAGACACTCAATTAACTTTAAGAACCAACCTTGATCATCTGTGTATCAAAAGAAGTGAACGTTAGCGAGGTTTTGACTTTGCATGTGTAACTGTCCTGGAACACAACCGCAAGTCGTCCTCCGAGTCAACCTGGGGCGGCCATCGCAACAACAGAGCAGCCAGCTGGGCAGAGTTCATTTAAATTAATAAACTCTCCCTCTCTGCCAGGTCTCTGTAAGAAACATGAAATCAAGGGTTTGTCTAGTGAAAGGTTCATTCAAGGAAAAGGCTTTGTTAGCAATTGAATGGACATTCAACAGGCCGAGCCGGACCGTGGATGACTCACATCCATTGGTTCAGTTGGGCGTAGCGGGATTGGTTGAAGGCACGCGTTATGTGATTCCCATCTTTTCCGTGTGGGAAAACTCCGGTCAGCCGATGTAAACAAGCAAGCGCATTGTGGCGATGTACCCCAGCACTCACAATTCCAATGCCGTGCAGGCTCCTGGACAGCAGTCCAGCACAATGAACACCTGCAAACATCAAGAAGAGGGATCAGGCGTAAGCACCCAGCACGTTTCACAATTTCCAGGCTCATCCACTACGAACACAAGGCTTGTCTGCGCTTCACCTGCACACCAGACCTTGTGCCTCTTCTCCTCTGCTTCCTCCTTTTTCCCGGGCCTCGGTATAGCAACAAGACTTCAGATGAGTTGGGCGGACAAACAAGGGGGGGCGGAAAGGCTTGTTTGTCCTGGTCTCATGTACCAAAAAGCGACTCCATTGACGCTTTGATGCAAAAAACTGAGCCACGGTCGTAAACCGGTACAGCAGAAACACAACAGTTTATTGTCTGGGATGTTAAGACTGCATATGTTGTAATGATCACCACTAATAAGCGACATAACAGGATTCGAGCAGTGGCCTGGCCAAACACAGGCGCCATCTTACTTCCGGGAGAAAACGACGCTCCAGGGTTTCAAAACGCATTATATACAACTGTAAGTTTAAATCTTAAACTTCCATTCTGGTTTAAAGAATAATTCTCTTTTGCATCCTTAACTCCTGCCATTGAAATGATAAAGGGGAACGATCTTGAAAGTGTTATACGCTTTGGCAAGACGAGCACTGATACCAGTGTGTTTGAGCCAGCCGGCTCAGCTGAGAGGGGTCCAGGCACGACCCAGGAGGAATCCCCACAGACAAGGGCGCAGGCGGAGTATTGGCCTTCACTGCGGGTGTGCACTCTTCCGAGCCAGAGGAGCTTGGAAGGTCATCTGATTCAAAATCTGACATGATATGTCGCCACAGTGTAGCAGGGTGTACAGGGTTCAGAATAAGCGGTATCACATCGCAAAATGCTACGCAATTTCTCTCAAATGCAATGCGTTCGTCAGAAAAAAGGGCTTTTGTATCGCAGCTTTTGCGATACAAAAATGTGTGTTCAATCGTATAACCAAAGCGCCTAAAAGTACTGATCACTCGTCAATCGATCGTCAATAACGGCTTGACACATGTAGGACGCTGTGTTGTCATGACTAGTCCCGCAGCTGTCTCAGAGCGCGAGTCTGAAAGTGGGAGGAGCCACGTGCGGTAAAGTTAGTGTCACAGATTCGGACTTCCAAGGTCAATAGCTCCTAAACGCAAAAGTCTTTGCAGATCATTCACATGCCAAACACTCATATTTACACTGCCAAGTGTCGACAACCTCGTTTTAAAAATCAGATGCGTATTTTGGGCGCAGCGAATTACACTGATCCGAATGCGCAGCCGGAGCCGAGACGAGTGCTTAGGGACCGTCATCAAATGTGCAGCTGGAGCTGAGACGAAGTACTTAGGGACCATCATCAAATAGCAAAACGAAAAATGGAAACGTTTTATAGCTGGAATCGAACGGCAAACAGAGCGGTACAATTTGGATAACACATAAAATACACCATGATGGACACCACAGCAATCTTTATTTTTCCATCAGAAGCTTAACACATATTTTTTTATGATTGTAAAGACAATATGTAAATGAGACTCCTGCAAATAGTCATCTGATTGATGATGATATGGAAGAAAGTTGTAAATAAGTTTATCTAACTTGGTGTTAATTAATTTGTTCAACTAATTTTATTTGCAAGTTTTCTGGGTTTTTAAATTATTATTTTTTAAAAGTTTAAAAGTTCATTTGTTAGGCTTTTTTTTTTAAATAGAATGTTTACAAATACATTTGAAATAAATAATCTTGTTACATCAATGGAAAATATTGATTGTTAGTCACTTTCGTGTTTTGCTATGCAATTATCAAATTGCTATACAAATTTGAAAAAATTAACGGATTGTTTAGCAGCACCGCTATACAAGTGAAAATCCTTAATCTGAACCCTGGTGTATATATATATGTGTGTGTGTGTATATATATGTATGTATGTATGTATCCCAATGTATTTTCTTGTCAACATCCATCTATACTTCACAACCATTGACTCTTCTGGTTGTCCTCTCCTCAGAGCATTAACGTTCACATTGATGAGAACACCCTCCATGAGATCCTGAATGAGGTCGACCTGAATAAGAACGGCCAGGTGGAGTTTGACGAGTTCCTACAGGTACACTGATTACACACATACACGCGCACGCACACATTTTTTGCACAAAGTGTGTAACCAAAAGAGCAATACAGAGAATACATTTGGAAAAAATGGGGATTTAAAAAAAAAAAATGTCTTGCCTTTATTTAGGCATCACTCATGGCTGTCCTATCGTTTGTTGGTTTGTCTAGTTTTGTCCAGATTTCAAGAATATATAAATATATTTTCACTCAAACTTTATGTTAATACTAACTCCTTGCCCACCCTAACCCAGGCATTGTTTTTTGTATATTTGTTCTACATTTCCATAGAAAAATTGTCCATTATAACAGCAAAATGTGTGACTGGTGACTGATGTTGCTTTCTCTAAAAAAGTTCAATAGCTCCTGGTGAACACAACTCTTGTAATTACAGATTTTTGTGGAGGATTGTCAACCAAAAATGTTCATGGTAACTAACCGCTACTGTCTTTGCTCTTTTTATGACCAGGATGAAAAAACGAGTGAAGGTAGTATTCAGTCGTCAAAGGGGAGTGTAGTTCTTTGATTCTTAGATTTCAATGCTTTTTCATTTATTTTCCGGGGATATGGACAAGCAACTCTGTGTTATCATATTCACATTCCTTGTCATCGCCCCATCTGCTCTCTTTCTCGCGAGAGCTCATCTTTACTCAAACATGCCTCCTGGGGGCACCAGCACAATACAGCATGCATTTCAAAAATTATGATTTTATGAGTTCTATAAGACATTTTATGTCCATAAAGTATTGTGCTTTTCAATTATATGTTAGACAAATAAAAAGATGTGGGGGGATCCAAAATAATAAACAAAAATGGCTATTTTTCAACACTACCCCAAGAGCTCACTAAATTTATTTTAATAGCCACTACATTTGCATATAATTGCGTTCAAATTCAAAATCTTCTCAAACGCTACATAAAAATTTCCCCCCCAAAAATGTTTAAGAAATGAAGAATGTAGAATTTTTTTTAACATTTCCATAAATCGTGATTTTGTTTAAAATTCACGATGACCATACCGAAGGCGTATCAGCTTCAACTTCATAACATTTCATTGCTCATGGGTTTTGTGTCTTGTGGACAACTTTGAAGTGATTTCTAGGAAAACTGTTGGAGAAAATACCAAAAGTACAACGAGGTGCACTTTTGTGGGCGCCGTGTTTGACCCAATATGGCCAACTTCCTCTATGACTTAGGGCGGAGTCATAATATCATTTTTCACATGTCCTCACATGAACTATTTTTTGGAGTGAGCGTCATATGTTTACTGCTCCCATTGGCCCATTGTTAATCGTTTTTTGAGCTGGCGCTACTGAGCCGTCTTTTAATATTTTTTCATGGAACCTTCACTCAAAATTAGAACTCACGGACTTCTAAAATTAGAACTCACGGACTTCTAATTTTTGATACCACTCACTAGCATATCCGTCTTTGTTTACTACTCGATTTTTGCGTTTTTCCAGCCCCGGATACAATTCTAATCAGTCCCTCGCTGGGACGATTCTTGTCCTTCGGCTCGGGCCTAATAATAATAATAATAATAACAATAACAATAACAATAACAATAACAATAACAATAACAATGAGAAGGAGACATTGAGACATTGTTCGAGCCAATTAATACAATACAAAACACTTTCACCTGCTAGGGGATCTCACAACAAAAATGATACACTACACAGCTCTAACCATCGCCGAGAAAACTGTCCTCAACTGGAAAACCATTGGAAAAAATCTTCTCACCGACTTCAGTACAAAGGAATATACATCCCCCCCTATAATCACTCATTTGAAACGGACCTCCCCACGCAACGCTCTCTGACCTTTTACAACGCTTGATCCCCTTCACTTCTTCCTCCATCCTCCACTCTTCATGCATTTGGAGTTGCTGAAGTTTAGACTGCGAGAGGCGAGGATCGTTCGCAAGGTCTTTATTTGGTGCATACAGGGAATACAGGCAAAACAGTAGCTGGTTGTATTGTCTTGCTCCTGAATTCATCCTCCCACAGTTTAACTGTGGTTTATATAGCTGTTGCTTGGGTCTGATATAATGGCATGATGTCAGCTTTAAGATTGTTTGTACCAGTTCACAGATAATGAGAAAGTACACAGTAAAAATATGGTGTCCCAAATAATAAATATGACACAGAAATATAACTATAGCTTGGTCAACATTCACAATTCCCCTTTGATCATATGTGATCACACTAAAGAGGCACCAGACGCAACCTCACAGAATAATAGAACGTAAACCCCCCAAAAACATATTGAATGTTTAAAAATCAAATTAAATCATTGTATACTTCATCAAATCCATAAAAGGAGCATCCCCAACTAGATAATGTGCAATGGCTTTAGCCATTGCGAGTGTCTGCATTCTTGCGTAAAAGTACTACATGTGTGTAGTAAAGACTTTATTCTTGTTAGGCTCGAGCCATGGAATGGAGTGCTCATTCCAAGGAATGTTCGAGTCTATTGTTCTTCCCCTGGTTTCGTATTCCTATTATTCCTATTCTTCATGTTCATACTCGGGCATTTTTGACCCCCTGAACATCGATGTAAGTCACACATGGGGAAATAGACGCGATCGGCTCGGCCTGAATTCGAATAAAATGGAGCTTGTCGCATGGATCCACGCGGAAAAGGATGTTCTAACGTGCTTTGAACCTATATTTCGTCTTTTTGTTGCTTTGAAGCTTCAATACATCGTTGTGGCAGTAATTGTTTTTAAATGCTAAAAAACTCTCTCAACAACGAGCATTAGGCCAACATTAGGCGGCGGGTGCGGCGCGGAGCACGGGCAGTGCGTACGGGGGAGCACGGCGCACCGCGGCCCGTGAGAGGGAGCACCCGCCCTGCTCCCAGCACTGGCCACGGCGCGCCGTGGACCATGTGGATTGTCTAACATGCGCAACAGGTGACATTATTTGGAGAGTTCATAACTTGTGTTCAGGGACTAAAGGTGAGCAGGGTCTATCAAGCTACTATCGTTTATTAACGTGTTAACATTTTATGTGAAGCCAGTCTTTCGTCTTTTGAGGGGGGGAGGGGGTCCAGAGAGAGACGAAAAAAATTACGTCTTTTCAGCTTCAACCCATTTTGAGAAGATCCCTTACGTCCACGTCCTTGATTGTAGATGATTGCTGTGAAGCAGGTGTTTTGGCGTTTGCATTTGGGTCTGTAGCTAATGGTGCCACCCGTGGTGTTGCCATAGTGTACATGTCCCATGACCATTTTAATTACCGTAGCAAGCTTTTGGGCACTGTCTGACACTGGATTATCTTCTGTTGCCACAGTCATTACCTTGATAGATTTAGTTTCCTTCTTTTTATCATTCACATCTACTTGAGCTTTTTAAGTTGTAGTTTGAGCACTTCAACTTCCATTTTCCACACATCCTCATTCAGTCCTTTATTGTCCTTCAGATATTTGGCAACATGATGTTGGCAATGGGCATCAAACTCTTGGAGTAGAGGCCAACAAAATCACCCAAATGATCAGATTTGGGTAGTCCTTTTACCACAGTAGTAAAGAATATGATGGTGTTGCTGGTGCCATCATGGAACCGTGCTTTAGCTCTTTGCTTGTAGTTGAAATAGTCTTCATAATTTTTTCATTTCAAGAGCCATCAGTGTGTCGGGAATTGTTTAGCACCAGGGTTAACTGACGCTTTATGGTGGCAAGTTGTGTAGATGCTCTTACTGGAGCGTGAATCCGCTTGAATACTTCAGAACGGACTTTGGCCTCTGTCTGCCTCGGACTTTTGCTCTTACAAGAATTGGAGACACATCTCCCCAGAGAGTTTCTCCTGCAGTATTTGTGGTCAATGTTCTGAGAAGGCCGGCGCACCTTGTGTCAGTTTTGGCAGTTTTAACATCAGCCCATTTAGATCTTTCAATGTGGATGGTTGGTACACTGCTTGGTTATTTGCAGTCATTTGGAGAAGTGCAACTAGAGGAAGAGTCTCTTCATTGCTGAAAAACTCATCATCTTCTTCCTTGGTGCCTTTGTGGATGGGGAGTGGTTGAAGTTCTCCACTCAGAATTTTTTTGTCGTATTCACCTTTCCTGTGAATGTTTTCACCAGATATTAATTTGGTTTGGACACAAATTAGTTTAAACCAATTTTCTTGTGTTGTTCCGCTCCTCTTCGCATTCCTCCTGTGCTTGCTTTTTTTTTTTAGCTTCTTTCAGTGCAGCTTCCATGAATTTGTCCCCCTTTTGTACATGTTTCTTTGCTTCTTGTTTTCAGCGCTGATTTTTTCTGCTCTCTTCACTCCAAAAGGGATCAGAATCAGAATCAAAATAGGGTTTATTGCCATTTGTCGATAAAACAAAATTCACAGACATAGGAACTTGTCCTGGTGATTCGGTGCAACACAAACAACAAAACATTGAACACTGAATACTAAACTGCATTATATGTACATAATAAAATAAAAGTATGAAGTTATGTAGTGCATTAGGAAGTGACAGTGCAGTGAGTGCAAGGTGCTTAGGCAGTGTTCGTGAGTCCATCGGCAGAGGGAAAGAAACTGTTCTTGTGACGGGAGGTACTGGTCTGAATGGACCGTAGCCTCCTGCCTTGAGGGGAGTGGCTCAAATAGTCCGTGTCCAGGGTGAGAAGGGTCGGCTGATCCGACCTGCACGCTGTAGTCTCTGTTTGTACCACACGGTGATGGAGGAGGTGAGGATGGACTCAATGATGGCCGTGTAGAATTGCACCATCATCTCCGCTGTCAGATTGGCTTTCCTCAGTTGCCGCAGGAAGTACATCCTCTGCTGGGCATTCCCGGTGAGCTGATGGTCCTGGGTGATGGTGGTGCCAAGAAAGCGAAGGGAGTCCACAGTGGAGATGGGGGAGTCTGAGATGGTGAGGGGTGAGGCTGGGGGGCTGTGACTTTCCTGAAGTCCACGATCACCTCCACTGTCTTCTGGGCGTTGAACTCCAGGTTGTTACCACTGCACCAGGACCAGCCGGTCCACCTCCCTCCTGTAGACAGACTCATCTGCTGGAGGTCCAGCAGTTTATGTACAGGGAGAAGAGCAGGTTAGAAAGTACATAGCCCTGTGGAGCTCCTGTGCTAATAGTCCGCATGTCTGAGAGATTCCTCCCCAGCCGCACGCACTGCCTCCGATCCGTCAGTGCGAAGTGCTGGGCAGAGACAGGCAGAGGTTGGGTGTGAGACATGGGTCACAGAAGCAGCAGAGACAGGTAGGGGTTGGCTGTGAGACATGGGTCACAGAAGCAGTAGAATCCGGCAGAGGTTGACTGTGAGACATGGGTCATAGGCGGGAGCGGGGCAGCGCAGGGGCAGACGGTGAGAACGTGGACGGGAGCAGGGAGGCGTCGGAGCAGACCGCGAGATCATGGACGGGAACAGGGAGGCACCGGGACAGACGGCGAGAACGTGGACAGGAGCAGGGAGGCGTCGGAGCGGACCGCGAGATCATGGACGGGAACAGGGAGGCACCGGGGCAGACGGCAAGAACGTGGACGGGAGCAGGGAGGCGTCGGGGCAGACCGCTTGAACGTGGACGCGAACTGGGAGGCGCCGGGGCAGACGGTGAGAACGTGGACGGTAACGGGACTTTGTGGTCCTCCACTGTGATGTACATATTTCTTCCCACTCCTCATCCGTCAAAACAAAAGTGCCCAGGATTGATGCTCCAGTGAGAACGTCGTGTGTAAAGAAAGGACCCACGTTGACAAAGCTCTGTACCGCATCCAAAGTTAGTTTAATACAGAAATGGCAGTGTCAAATACAGGACAGAAGAACAGCCTGGGCCTCCAGATGATCAGAAGAACCCCGTTTCTTTCTCGTGGTCGCTCTCTATAGTATCCTTACACAAAGCCCTCTATATCATATCTTGACATGATATCACACATGGAACATTTTCAACCAATGGACGTGCAGATGTAAAGAATATCCATATTTGGGTAGCACCAGGGGAAAGTTACAGAAATTAGATCATAAGAAAACACAGATGTATACGAAGCATCTCAAGGCCTCGCTTGGTCTGTTCTCGGCCGTTAATCAGATGTGGGCCCCTTACATTCCGTGGAATAGACATTTTAGAGAGATGTAGAAACTAAACACATTCCTAAAAGCCAGTCTGACCTTGCATGGGCCTAGTTTTAATACACTTCACTTCCTTTTCCCATTTAATTATATATTTAGTTGAATATATTTAGTAGATTGGCTGTCCATGTCATTGATACATCCATATACTTTAGATATTATTCCCCTTGAAAGTTACGACTTATATGATTTGATAAAGATTTCAATAAGTTTCAGTATAATTGTTGATGGGTTCTCAACTTCCTTCAGGTTATTCAGCCGTTTGTCATCTACCAGTAAGGCCTGTACGGGAACCCCCGGCACAGCATTGCATTCAATATTTTTCCATTGTGCCTTGTATCCTGGGTCACACCAGTACAGCATTGTTCTGATCTGGGCAGAAATAAAGTAATTTTTCAGGTAAGGCCTCAACCACCTTTTGGTAGTTGTAGAGTCTTAAATCGGATGCGGGGTCTTTTACCATGCCTTATAAATCTATATCCATCTATAAATCTTGAAAAAAAGTGCATTACAGATATTGTGTATTTTCACAATTGGCCAGCAGGGGCGCAATGAATGCCTTAACTTCCTCTTTTATTTTGATGGAACATTTCCTCTTGTGCCGTGGTCTTAGCGTTAGCATCAGCATTAGCGGCGGGTCTCTGTTGCTAGGTGACGGAGGTACAGGAAGAAGGGGGTCTAAAGAATAAAGTCTAAGAGAATAAAGTCCAAGAGAATGCAGATCAAAACACGATTGCGCGGCTTTTAATTATTCTTGATGTTGAACCACCGTAAAAAGCCTTACTGTTTTTTATGTTTTGATCATCTATTTGAAATTAACACTTTAAATGTTGGTCCTGTACAATTTATTTACGTTTGTGGTCGTGACATGACAAAGTGTGTAACAGGGGTATGAATACTACTGCTAGCCTCTGTGTCATATTTCTTACAACATATTTACATACTTGAGTGCCTTCAAAGTTGAGCTGACTGCACATCTACAGGAATGAACATGCCGAAACATGATTTGATGGTTTGAACAAATGAATGTTGGTCCTTCTATATAGGACTAATCCATGTACATATGTGACCGACCAAGGGAAAAGCAGTTACATGTCACCCTGGAAACATTTTGAGTTATTCACAGATTCTGAAAGTGTGAAAGCTTTCCAATGATGTCTCACTCATGCACATCTGATCATATTTGAGTCAGTTGTGGTCATTTGAATGTACACAACTCTCAAAACCTTTCACTGAGAAAACAGGGCTCAAAGTTTTTCACTTGAGTGAGCCCAGAGTCACAGGGGGGCTCATTTGCATCTCATTGGGATAAGCCCTCCCCCCTGTCACACTGACTGTCACACTGACAGACTTGAATCAGAATTAGAAGTTACTATATTAAAATGGAAATACTTGGATTACAAAAGGCCCTGAATAGCATCAATGAATCAGAATAGGGTTTATTGCCATTTGTCGATAAACAGAATTCACAGGTGATTCAGTACATAATAAAAATGTATTAATCCAAGAATGTGAAATTAATCCAATATTTACAAAATCTGCAGATGTTCAATGGTTTCATATACTGAAATACTGAAAGGTTCACAATCTGGTTGTATAAATAGCGATCAAAGTTCAACACGAGATTCAGCATAAAACATCCAGTGTAGGAAGTGCACACACATATTAAATAACATTTGCACATCTCAATGAAATAGCAATAAAGTGTCCATGAAAGAGCAAGCAACAGAGTTTTTGTATTGTCCAAAAGATAGCGCTGTGACTGATTTGAGAGTTTGCAAAGTCTGTGGTGTCTTTTGGGTGGGATCGGACGGCTGAATCAGCCCCTACCATACCGCAGGCGACTCATGTTGAAGGATTTGTAGGTTTGTAAAGTTCAGTGAATCAGTTCTGGTTCGGGGTCCAGGCTGGTCTCAGCTCGCCATCAATTCAATCTTTTGTTCTGGTACCCCGCTGGGCACACCTGGCCTGTGGTCAATAGACAGGACCATCAGTGAAATACCCAAACATTAGCTATCTTCTATGTAATTTAGTTCATCTCTTTAAATTAACAAATAATGCAGTAAATACTTCAGTACATTCATCAATTCAATTGTATAAATACATTATATAAATACCTTTCGTTAAGATAAATAACTGGTTGGTACGGAGCTAAACGCAGATAACAAGTTGATAGCAAGTTTAGCTTCCAACTTAGCCCCACCGCCCGGAGCTAAACTCAGGTTTTGCCACGAAAACTAACGTAATGCATCATAAAACAGACATAAAGCACAACCCACACAACCTACGGGTCAAGAAATACTATGTATGTAAGTATTTAATTTGTACACACAAAACGCAGAAAAATAACCCCATTCAGTGCACTGAAGCAGCATGTTAACTTAGCATTGCTCCGTGTCTGCTCCGGTGCGCGAGGCAAAAGTAAGATTCTAAAGTGATCACGAGACCGCCTTAAAACACAGCGTTAAAGCAATTAGAATAAAAGTACCTCAGTTCCGTTGCAATGTAGTCCAGGTAATCATCTCTGGAGAAAGTCTGGAGAGTAAATAATGTCTCTGAGAGGAGAAGACAAGGTCTCTCCCCCAACCGCATGTGAAGAACACACGGAGGCACGTAGCTGTAGCCATGCGGTTAGCAGCTGATTGGTGGAAAAATGTAAACAGTACGTGGCTGAAAAAAGGGTAACGCCCCCCGCGCGGCACACAAAAACTACCCATTTTTAACAGCTTAATGTGTACTTTTAAGGTAATGAATACTGATATCTGAAGCGCGGAGGGGCTCCTTTATAACTTTCACATAATGCAAAAAAACGAAAATCACAAATTTGGGGGGAAAAAAACTAAAACACTGTTTTTCTCAGTTTCACTGAGGCCGACATGTACCGGCATTTCCGGCGCGCCGGCACATATTTGATTCTGTGGCCCTTGCTCTAACCGTGTCTGTGTGTGTGTGTGTCTGTGTCTGTCTGTGCACTCCTGCAGCTCATGAGTGCGGTGAAGAAGGGACAAGTGTCTGACAGCCGGCTGGCCATTCTGCTCAAGTCTGCGGAGGAGACCCTGGACCAGAGACGGCCCGTTACGGTGGACCGCAGCGGGGGAGGCGTCTGACCACACAGAACCGCACAGATTTTAGAGCTTGATGCTGGGTGGGGGGCTTATTGTTTCACAAGAGGAATATAAATGCATTTTCATTATATTGACTTTTATATACAAAATTATATATTTGGAGGCAACCCAGCCTCCAAGCTGTTATATGCGATTAAATATAGAATAATATACTTAAATTTGCCGTTTGTAAATTTCCTGATTTATGATTTTAACATCCATCACTAAATATTTATGAGTTCCGAATATGGCTGTACAGTCATTTTAATTCTAATGAAATCATGAGCAAATTATGGATGAAGATTGGAATAATTATTTTTTTATTGAGGCAGTAAAAACATGTGGTTTGGAGCAGATTCCATCCAATCAAGAAATAATTTCTTATTTTTGTGCTTTTAATGGCCCTCATTTACTAAAATTCTGTACAGCAATTTTGGGATTTATCAATATTGACGTGAGCGTACAAGTCCAGAGGTGGTGTATGCCAACTTAAAAAATATGCCAAGCTGTGCATTAAAACCACTCTTAATTTCACAAAACGTATAGCCCTTTAATATATTCGTCATTAGGGTAAGTAATTTAGCCTGAAGAAGATACTCTGCACCTTTTCAAGGTTTGAAACTTTCCCCGAGTAATTATTATGAACTTACTGCAGTTATCTTTAATCGACTTTACAATAAGCAGTTGGAAAGAACTTGTAGCTGGACCAGAGACACTCTAGTACAGCAGCAGTCAACACCTCATCTGGATGGGTTCGTCAGAGGGACAGTGCTTGGTGCTAAAGAGCAACAGTCTGGGTTTGGTGGGTTCGGTCCCGTCCTCCTCACTTGCGTCTGGTTTAGATGTGGAGCAAAGAGTCCCAAGTCCCATGGATCCAGAAGTCAGCAGATGAGACAGACTAGCGCTCAGTGGACCGGTCCGGGCGGCTTAACCCTTGTGCTAACCTCAAAGATTGTGCGTGGGTTAAAAAGTTTTTTTTCTTTTTTTAACTTTGTTTTTTACATTGAAAAAAATTAAAAAAAATAATATAACAAATAAACACACCTTTTTTCATGTTGTTCTACTACTGACGCCTGCGGGTCATTCAGACCTGAAGATATCCTCCAAGGCCACGTCAGTTTCCGTGGTGGGGCAAAGCACAGACAGTAGTGCAGATCTGCTGCAGTAGATCTTGCCCGGAGCGGCTTGTCCTATGTGTGTCTCCGGAAAGCGTTTCTCAGGTTGCACCACCGCACTCCACGCTCCCTCATCATGAACCAGAGCTGTTCCGCTGGTTCTGGTCTGGGTTTTGATCTAGTCCCCCAGATAGCACAATTACATTGAATCAACATTGATTTTATGTCAGGCTTTTCGGTTGAATCAACTTTGATATCAGACATTGAATCGATGTCATTTTCCCCCATGTTGATCAGCATTGAAATAGCGTTGATTAACGCCTATTTCAATGCTGAAACAACGTCGGATCAACTATAATTTTCAACGTTGAAATTTCGATTATCAACCTCACAACGTTGAATTAAAGGTCCCATAACATGCAAAATGCACTTTTCAGAGCTTTTAACCTTCTTACATTGCTATTTGTGCTTCATATATGTACCCAGAGTGTTTTTTTGATTGATTCCCGCAGTGTTTAGCTATATTACAGACTATCTCCTTTCCTCGAATCTCCAAACTGACGGGGGGTGGCTACAAGACCGCGTCATACCCACAGGCACGCGTCATCATCCCCCCCTCCCCCCTCTCCACCCGCCTCCCGCCCCCTTCCCCCCGGCTCCGCGCTGCTCGGGTCTCCCTACAAGCCCGGAGTTTTTCTGCTTCGATTATATATATATTCAGAGTGGCAATAGAGTTTTTTCCAAATGACATGATATTTTGAACAAAATTCTAATTTGCCATCCTGATCATAAAGTATGAGAGCCAAAGTCATATTTTGTACGGCGTAACCGTAGCGATGACAGAAACATCCCATGTTATCCTTATGGGAAAATCGTAGAATCGCTCAAATCACCACATTTTTACGCTTCACACTTTAACGAACTCCTCCTAGGGCGATTGTCCGATCAAGTTCATATTTGGAGAATATCATCTACACAAGTGGGGCATCAAAACTTATCCATATTTTGATTCTAAGTGCTACGGTCTCTGTGTGGCGGACCCGCAAATATATATCAGAAATGGGAAAACGGCGAAATCTCTGAAATGTTCACATTTACGCTTCACACTTTAACAAACTCCTCTAAGGGCAATAGCTCGATCAAGCTCATATTTGGGGAAAATCATCTACACAAGCGGGGCATCAAAAGTTATCCATATTTTTATTCCAAGTGTCACGGTCTCTGTGCGGCGGACCCGCACATTTGACCGACATTTGTGTTCATTTGCACTGGATTGGCCATGTCCAATGTGTCGCCGTCTGTCAAGTTCTTTTTTAATTCAACACAATAAGGGCGCCATCTTTATCAAGTCGAAAGCGCAGAGTCGGAAGGCCGGCGGCCCGCGAGGGCCGTTGGATGCCGCTTGCGGCTTTAATTAGGCCCGAGCCCCAGCAGGGCGGAGGGCCTATTGCTCTATTGCAACTGTCTTGCTCTATTGCAACTGTCTGACCAAACATGCGGGCACAGCCCGCATATTTGGTACCCCGTCGCCCCTGGCCAGTACAGTGAACTAGCCCATGCCGAAGGCATGGATCATGCATACTTACTCCTGCTATGACAGAAATAGTCAACAATTAGTGAATGGGCATAGCCCATTCACTAATTGTTGACAACAGCAGCGCGAAGCGCTGCATTCCTCCAAAAACCCTCCTGGCATCGTCCCGTACACGAGAATCCATGCCGCAGGCATGGGCCATGCTTGTATCTGCTCAAATCAATGGAAGTCTATGGGGAGTGGGCGTCATCCCCATATAAAGCACTCATTTGCGCTAAGTAGCTCACGAATACGTTCCCCATCTCTTGCATGTTCCGTGCATATAAGCATGTAATGCAAAAATTGAACATTATTACTGTATAGAGGGCCAAAAACACAAAGTGGGCGGAGCCCACTCAAAATTAACGAAAGTACCCGTCAGTGACCAGGGACCCACACCATGAGGTAGGAAAGCGCGAGCGCTTTCCGAAAATGTATAGTTTATGATATTTGAAAAATGGGAAACATTGTTTTCGCATCGGAATATTATTCTTTCTTCTTTCTTCTTTCTTCTTCTCGGGACCAACCCCCCTATTTTTCACCCAGTGAACATTGACGAAAAGTCACAAAAATGTTCACACCTCTAAAAATCGTGCCTCTCTACATTCTGGCTATTTCCCTTTTCTAAAACAAAAAAAATTGGCGCGTCAGCGCCCCCAAATGTACCAAAAATGCATTGAGAGATGGGAAATGACACAAAAAAAATCTGATCGTAGAATCATGAAATTTGGCGCCGAGGTAGATGGTGACAAGAGAAGTAAAAAATATTATTACGGCAACGCCGTCCGCCCAACCAAATGTCGGCCATATTGCTTCAAAAATGGCTAAACATGACTTCGGAGTTTTTCCAAACGTCGTACTTTTACGAACTCCTCCCAGGGCGTTGGCCCTAAAAAGCTGAAATTTGGTGAAAATGCTACTGAGGAGTGGGACATCAAAAGTTATCCAAATTACATTGATACCTCTCACGGTCTCTGTGCGGCGAAGCCGCAAACTGTAGCTAGAATTTCAGAAATCTCCCATATTTAAAATTTCTGCCGTTTGCGCAGATAAAGTCCGAATTGCGTCAAATTAGAACCATCAAAAAAGTCAATGAGACCCATGTCATAATTGTTATGGCGTTGCCGTAACGATGACCGAAACCTTTCATGTTATTCCAATGGGGAAATCGCCAGAACATGTTTACACTTTAGACTTTCACAAACTCCTCCCAGGGCGTTAGACATATTAACCTGAAATTTGGTGAGACTCATCTTCAGGACCATCAAAAGTTATGCACATTTTCATTCAAAGAGTCACGGTGTCTGTGCGGCAAAGCCGCACATTTTGCCAAGAATTCAAAATAAAATAGCTTTTTGATGGTAAAACAAAGGGGAGAAGATGTGACAGCGTCACAGATTCAGCAGTAGGCGTAATAAAAGGACAATTGGGGCGCGTTAGCGCCCCCTCCTCTTGCGGCGTGGCGGCGGCGTGGCGAGGGCCGATCATTGCCGCTTGCGGCTATATTTATTATTATTTTTGTTCTTCATCTGCGCTTTGAGCTCTAATTTGACCCCCTGAACATGCTCAAAAACTCACCAAACTTTGCCCAAAATTCAGAATCGGCGAAAAATTTTGTTTTTTCTGGACCATTTTTTTTTTCGTCAAAAAATGGCGCGACAGCGCCACCGACAAATGTCAAAATACATTGCGCCTATGGGAGACGCCCCGAGGTCAACTTTGTCGTAGAGCTACGAAATTTGGAACACGCATTCCTCTCGTGAGGACAAAAAAAAAATATTATTGTGGCCACGCCCCCAGACTTACCCTATGCCCGCCATCTTCCTTTGAAAATGAAAACACGCTGAGTTAGCCATTTTGTTTACGTCAAACTTTGACGAACTCCTCCTAGGGCGTTTTGCCCACCGACTTCAAAATTGGTTTACGTCCTCTAGACAAGTGGGGCATCTAAAGTTATCCAAATTTTTGGGATACCTTTTACGGTCTGTGTGCGGCGCAGCCGCAAAGTTGGACAACATATTTTGAGATATTGCAATTCTAAAAATTGCTCCCATTTGATCAAAACGAGTCCGATTAGGACCAAATTTGAATCAGTTGTTAAACATTTAAGTTTGGACCAGTTTAGGATGACAAAATTGAAATGGGCGCGATAGCGCCCCCTACAGAGTTGCCTTTGAGTGAACATTGATGGACAAAAACTGGTTTTACACAAATGTTCCAAACTTTGCCCAAAATTCTATTTTGGGGTCCCGAGCAAAAGGCCAATCAAACTTATGCCTTAATTTTTACGGCGTTATCCCTATGGGAAAATCGCTAAATCTCTCGAATATCCACATTTTTCTGTTTCACACTTTAACGAACTCCTCCTAGGGCGTTTTGCCCACCGACCTCAAAATCGGTGTACGTCCCCTAGACAAGTGGGGCATCTAAAGTTATCCAAATTTTAAGGATAACTTTTACGGTCTCTGTGCGACGGAGCCGCAAACGTTTCCCTGAATTCTGACTATTTGGCCTTCAGAGTGGCCTATAAACAATAGAGTTTTTCCAAATTACATGATATTTTGCACAAAATTCTAATTTGCCATCCTGATCATAAAAGTATGAGAGCCAAAGTCATATTTTGTACGGCGTAACCGTAACGATGACAGAAACATCCCATGTTATCCTTATGGGAAAATCGCGAAATTGCTCAAATCACCACATTTTTACGCTTCACACTTTAACAAACTCCTCCTAGGGCGATTGCCTGATCAAACTCATATTTGGGGAAAATCATCTACACAAGTGAGGCATCAAAACTTATCCATATTTTGATTTTAAGTGCTACGGTCTCTGTGCCGTGGAGCTGCAAATATTCTGTCACAGATGGGAAAACGCCAAATCTTTGAAATGTTCACATTTACGCTTCACACTTTAATGAACTCCTCCGTGGGCAATAGCCCGATCAAGCTTTACTTTGGGAAATATCATCTACACAAGCGGGGCATCAAAAGTTATCCATATTTATATTCCAAGTGCTACGGTCTCTGTGCGGCGGAGCAGCACATTTGACTGACACTTGTGTTCATTTACACTAGATTGGCCATGTCCAATGTGTCGCCGTCTGTCAAGTTCTTTTTCAATTCAACACACAATAAGGGCGCCATCTTTATCAAGTCGAAAGTGCAGAGTCGGAAGGCCGGCGGCCCGCGAGGGCCGTTGGATGCCGCTTGCGGCTTTAATTTTTCTTGTTCTTCTTCAGCGCTTTGAGCTCTAATTTGACCCCCTGAACATGCTCAAAAACTCACCAAACTTTGCCCAAAATTCAGAATCGGCGAAAAATTTAGTTTTTTCTGGGCCATTTTTTTTTTCGTTAAAAAATGGCGCGACAGCGCCACCGACAAAAGTCAAAATACATTGCGCCTATGGGAGACGCCCCGAGGTCAACTTTGGCGTAAAGCTACGAAATTCGGGACACGCATTCCTCTCGTGAGGACAAAAAAAAAAATATTATTGTGGCCACGCCCCCAGACTTACCCTATGGCCGCCATCTTCCTTTGAAAATGAAAACACGCTGTGTTAGCCATTTTGTTCACGTCAAACTTTGACGAACTCCTCCTAGGGCGTTTTGCCCACCGACTTCAAAATCGGCGTACGTCCTCTGGACAGGTGGGGCATCTAAAGTTATCCAATTTTTTGAGATACCTTTTACGGTCTGTGTGCGGCGCAGCCCCAAAGTTGGACAACTTATTTTGGAATATTGCAGATCTAAAAATTGCTCCCATTTGATCAAAACCAGTCCGATTATGACCAAATTTGAATCAGTTGTTAAACTTTCTACTTTGGACCAGTTTAGACTGACAAAATTGAAATGGCCGCGATAGCGCCCCCTACAGAGTGACCTTTAAATTAACATTAAAGGTCAAAAATTAGTTTTACCAAAATTGTCTAAACTTTACCCAAAATTCTATTTTGCCGTCCCGATCACAAAAGCCAATCGCAAAAATGCCTAAATTTTTACGGCGTAGTCGTAGCGATGACAGAAACCTCCCATGTTATCCCTATGGGAAAACCACAAAATCTCTCAAATTACCACATTTTTATGTTTTACACTTTAACGAAGTCCTCCTAGTGCGTTTTGCCCACCAACCTCAAAATCGGTGTACGTCTTCTAGACAAGTGGTGCATCTAAAGTTATCAAAATTTTAAGGATAACTTTTACGGTCTCTGTGCGACGGAGCCGCAAACGTTTCCCAGAATTGTGACTATTTGGCCTTCAGAGTGGCCTATAAACAATAGAGTTTTTCCAAATGACATGACATTTTGCACTAAATTCTAATTTGCCATCCTGATCATACAAGTATGAGAGCCAAAGTCATATTTTGTACGGCGTAACCGTAGCGATGACAGAAACATCCCATGTTATCCTTATGGGAAAATCGCAAAATCGCTCAAATCACATTTTTACGCTTCACACTTTAACAAACTCCTCCTAGGGCGATTGGCCGATCAAACTCATATTTGGGGAAAATCATCTACACAAACGGGGCATCAAAAGTTATCCATATTTTTATTCCAAGTGTCACGGTCTCTGTGCGCTGGAGCCGCACATTCGACCGATATTTGTGTTCATTTGCACTGGTTAAGAACAGCATTGTACATGTACAATGTGTCGCTGTCTTAGTACTTAGACAATGAGGGCGCGTTAGCGCCATCTCTGTAAAATGCAGAGAGCAGAGTCGGAAGGCCGGCG